>NW_026019914.1:1267723-1867723 GCF_900185275.1 Solanum verrucosum | reverse complement strand
CCAAATCAAGACTTCTCAAGTGCTCCTAAGGTTAACCATGAAGGAGGTGGTGGTTCTCAAATTGCTAAGCCTACTTGTTCCACTTGTGGAAAGAAGCATTTTGGGAAGTGTCTATCCGGCACTAGTGGTTGCTATGGTTGTGTGAAAAATGATCACAAGGTGATAAATTGTCCTAATAATGTGTCTAAAGGAATGAAAGCTAAGGAAGCGCCTTATAGTGGTCCTAGTGTTGATGGTCAAGCAAGGAATCGCTTCTATGCTCTCCAAGATAACAAGGAAGCAAATACAGATGAAGGTGTCGGTAAGTCATAAAATCTAGTTTTGTGTTGGAATCCTTTTGTGTTGGTTTAGATGGGTTTCTCCTAAGTGGGGGATGTTATGTTGAAGGATGAGTTGAGGTGAGTTTGGATATTCTTGTCTCTTTCTTCTATTCCTAATCAAGCTTGAGTCATAGAATTGTAGAAGCATGATGCATGGTTTTTGGAGTCTTGTGTGGAAACGAATGAGTTTCTCTATTCTCCTTATAATGATGCATGCTTTAAATTGAGTTCTTGATTTAAATAACAAAATGAGGTTCATGATTGTTGTTCTCCTTATATGCATAAAATGGTGAGTTGCTAAATGTTGTTTGAGTTGATTAGTTGAGCATGGTTAAGTGTATTCTTGATGTTGCATGATTGTGTTTTAATGAGATAATTGCATATTGTGTTCTTTGATGTTGTTATGAGCGTGAGGTACTATGGAGAAGGGATTTCCTCCAAATAAATGAGAAATGGAAGAAAAAAGTTTGAGGCATGTTGAGTTGTAGGTGTGATTCCTACTTCCATAAATTTGAATGAAGTGGTGTTGTACTGGCTTGTTATGTGGAGTTGATGTTTCCTCCTTGATGAGTGCTTTCATATTGATATTGTATGACCGTTGTGGGCTGCTAGTCTTGAGTCATTACCCTTAATGTTTTAATGTGTCATTCGAGGACGAATGTTCCCAAGTGGGGGATATTGTAACGCCCCTCAAAATGAAGTAGGATAAAGTAGAGCCTCACATGGGTTTCGTGCATTAGTAACTTGTTTAAATGTTGAGTTTTGACTCTTAAGGTCTAGTTTGAACAGTTTAGTAAATGAACATCAAGGAACGTGTTAGACTCCATGCTTTGAGACCTACTCTAGGTTGGTTGAGGATGCTAGGCAAGGAGCCAAGCCAAAAGGGGCAAGCCTTAGCCAAAATGCCAAGGCTTTCCCAAGTTGGCTGCCCACTGCCCTAAACACCACGGGCACCACCACGGCCAGTGGTGCCCTAGACAGTCCGTATACTTGGGCGTGAAGATCACTTGGTCTCAAGGGAGGCAAAGCAACTTTGCCTAGGTCCTGCCTCATCTTCATGAAATCCACCACAACTCGTGGTGTGCACCACGGATCGTGGGAGCATCCGTGAAGATGCCTTGTGCCCTTGAGGGCTTGACATGGTGGAGAGGCCCACTGGTCAAGGGACCACGAGCACCACCACAAGGCGTGGTACCCTTCACGATCCGTCCAAGTGGGCGTGGTCCGTGACGGGGCTGCCCAAGTGAAAGGCTTTTAAGTAATTTCGTTTTAAGTCTTTAACATGTGGGGTTGATTTTAAATGGTTTATATCAATAATATAAATAGTTTTATGTCTTAAAACCTCCCTTTAACTCATTATTCCCAAATTCCCTAATCAAAACCTCCAAAGTTCTTCTCTCTCAATATTTCTCTCTCAACTCAAGGAAGAAGGAGAAGTGGAACCTAGGGTTTTATATTTCAACAATTCTTTATCAATTTTTTGTAGAATTTATCAAGCCTAAGTTATGGTGACCCTTGATCCTTGATTATCGTTTCTTTCAAGGAGTCCATTCAAAAGGGTTTGAAAACTCTTCAAAGAACGAAAAGACTAATTTCTGTTCTAAGCATTGGTTTATTGATACATTGTTTTTAAAAGCATTATATTGGTGAATTAAAGTATAATTGATGATTTTATATGAACTTTCTTCAAGAATCCAAGTTTTCACTAAAACCCTAAATTTGCTATGAAGTGGGTCTATTTCTATAAATTCAAAGTTGATGGAAAAATGTGTAAATTGAAATGTATTGATATCTCTTGTGTTGTTTAATGTTTATTTATGATTAATTGTTGATAATGGATGAATTAAGGGTGGTAAGCCTTATGGGTGAAGTATTGATGATTTTGGCTATGGCTTCGGATTATAGTAAGAAAGCTTGAACTCTCTTTATGGAATTGATTGTTGTTGGTAGGTTGAATCCCCCTTTGGTGGGAGTGTTATATCTTATTATTGTGTGGTATTATTGGGAATTGAGTCCATGAAGGGCAATATATGCGTGTTATTATATTGTTGTATTTTTATACATATATGAAGCTACATGTAAAGTTTGTGTGAAGCTATAATGTGAAGATATTCTAATGGTATTAATGTGATAATGTATAAAGTATTATTATGCTAATGTAAAAGAAAGTCTCTCTTGAAATGGTTATATGTGGTGATGATGGACTATGATGAGTTTTGATACGATGATGTTGTATATCATATGCTAGACTTGAGTATCTTGTCTTGTGTCATGGAAGCTTAATTATACATATATGAAGGTTTTGCTTAGGCTATGACTTAGTAATGGAGCTCTTCCTATCAATGCTAAAAGAGGAATTTTATGCCTAAACTTGAATTGGTAGACTTAAGAATAGTGCCTTTTCATGAGTCTAGCTTTCCTAAGAAAATGTATAACCTTGAAGGATGGGCCTTAGGGCGATATTCCCTTCTTGAGTGAAACGATAGACTTAGAGATAGATGGAGCCAGAACGGCATAAGAATCCTTATCTAAGAAAGTCAAATGAGCTATCCTTATGACCCAAGATAGATGGATGGAGCCAGTACGGCATGAGAATCCTTATCTAAGAAAGTCAAATGAGCTATCCTTATGAACCCCAATTGGCTATCACTAAGAAATCGGGCCTTTCTTGGGAAGAGGTACTATGAGTTGGTTTAACTAGAAAAAGGAACCCTCTGTAGTACATATGTGATTGAATACTCTATGGAAACCAAAGCTAAGCACCGAGTTGATGTGGTTAGGATGGTGGCCTAGTTGAGCATGAAATTAGGCACAATGAACATCTCTTAAACCATGTGCCAACATGGGTTGCTTTTAGTTCTACCCTTGGCAAGTAGAACAACCTCCACGGAGAAGGATAGACTCCGGATTCCATACCTTTCTAGTGTGGTCTACGTCGGTTAAGGTCTATTTCCATCATATGGGATGTGCACTCTAGTATTGGATAGGCTCTGCAACATGTAGGTACTAGTATGGGATGCTATCTACATATGGCACGAGTAGGCTTAGAAGATACTAAAGTGAGTTCCCTAAGCCTTAGGGCTATTATGTTATTGTCCCGTATATGCTTGTGTGTCTCTTAGATGATTTTATAAAGAATGTTGACTTAGTATTTTATAATGTAATGATTAAACCCTTGTCTATAGTAAATTTTAGGAACACTTAGGTGTACATGAAGAGGTTGTATGGGCGGTCACTTCATTATTCACTTAAGTGTGGCTTAGGGTGACTTGAGATAGAGGCTTAAATGGTAATGAAGGACTTACTTTGCTATCTTGTTTAAGTATTGTACACTTGTATTAATTGAGTTGTGAATGATGTGAATATGGTCTTAATTGTGAATGGTGACTTGAAATGTGGGCGTATGCTTGTGGTTGTAAATAATTAAATTTAAAGAGAAATTGCAATCAGAAGATGAATTAGAAGGAAAAGAAGAAAATAACCAAGATAATTCCCGTTATTCATTGTATTTTTAAATATTGTACGTTGTGCATGTTTTCTTGCATGGTCATCATACTTAGTACTTATTGTACTAACTCCATATTTCTCTATTGTTATAAGTGTATGTGGTGGGAAGTGAGAAGATCTTTTGAGGAAGCTTGGGATATTGACTCTTCTCAAGAATCCTGGTATGTCCTCATCTATTCGAGGACATAGTTGTTATCTTTACAGTATTTCCACTTAGACATTGTATAAGACTTATATTATCTATTGATGTAAAGGGTCGTGCCCCTAAGATGTTCTATTGATGTAAAGGGCCGTGCCCCTTAGAAATTCTACTTCTTTACATTTGAAAGATTTTATGAGTATTTTGGATTTGTTTTAAAAAGTGTTTTTATTCCTTACGATTATATTACCTAATGCGATGAATGAATGTTAAGGCTTGTATAAGACCTCCAAGAGGTCGAATACGCATGTAATGGCTAGGGGGTGCTCTCGGGTCGTTATAGTTTCACCGAGTAGCCACTTGTCTCACCAAATATTACTGAACTTCCTATTGTTTTGGGAGTCCAAACATCGGTCTCTGTCGGGATCGCCGACATGGTCGGCGATTTGTCATTAATTTCATGTGCTCGTCGAGTTTTACAGACTCTAATCGTCGAGTTTTACGGAGTCGGCTAATTATTCAGCGATTCGCTCATAGGACTTGTTAATCGCCAATCTGCACTTTTTGTTCAATCTCCACACTCCCATCTGCACAATCAACACACCACTATTTTTTTAAAGCAAAAGAAAGTAATAAATGGTTTTTGGTTGCCTCCCAAGAAGCGCTTTAGTTAACGTTGTGGTACGACGCTAGTGCTTACTCACTCTCCATTGGTGGGGTTGGTCCTAGTGTTAATAGGTAATCCAAATAGTTCATTTGAGTGAAGAGGAGGCACTACATAGCTCACAGTGTACGGATCAACTGGATCAATCTAGAATGGGATCCAATCATTTGATTCAACACCTCAATATTCTCCTTCATCTCTTCCAACATTCGATCTTGTTCGGTGATCTTTTGGAGAATGATTTGGAGTGTGTCCGCGTAATGATTGTACTCCCTTTTTGTAGACTGTTTCCGCTCAAGTGGGGGTATGTACCTCCCTTAGCTCTTGCACTGGTTTTCCACCTCTGATATTTTGGTGGCCAACAAGTTCAGCTGAGTTACCAGTGTGGCTAACTTGAAGTCTCTCTCGACTTCATGACTCGCCTCAGCTACCATTTCCCTCAGCCATGCTCAGGGTATCTTCCTATATCAACAACCTCAAATAAAAACAAAACAAAATGTTATGTTAGTAAACTACGACTAAGAAGAACATAAATTCTACTAATCTATGAATTCTCATGTAACACCACTCCCCGACAGCGGCGCCATTTTGATGTTTACGTAATTAAGACACAACTTCCAATGCAATTGACTACGATCGTACGCTAGTAAAGTAACCCAACCAAGGGTTGGGATCATTTTCACAGGGAGTGGTTTTGAGAATTAGTAGAAAAATAAAATTTCATTCTAATTAGTCATAGCACATCTTCAAAAATAAACATGCTAAATCTAACGGGTGACGCAAGCGTCAATTATCAATGGGGGTTTTGTCACAAGTAAGTAAAAACAACAAATATACAAAGAGTACTAATTAGAGAGATGGGGTTCGTGGGATGTGATAGGAATATGGGAAAAACTAAACTATTGGGTACATGTTTTTGACAGTACATCTGTTGAATATTTGTGACTAGGCTAGACTAAAAAGGGGTAAAATCTCTCTCGAGCAACTTACCCCGAATCAAATTGGTTCCTCTCGGACTCCCATTTTTCACGTGAAGAGCAGCCTCCGCCTTAGCCCACTCATTCTCTCGAGCTGAGTGTGTGGTAACAAGACTAGGGTTCACTCTCTCGAGTAGAACCTCATGTCGACCCAATCCCACCGGCCATCAATTTATTAGTCTTAATTTTACGACCTCTCCCTCGAACAAGCCGAAAACACAAAGGTGAAATCATACTTGCAACTACAATTTCATTAAGTTCCACCACAACTACTAACCGAAATTACATCTAAGCAACAAATAAATCATTAACAAGTAAGACGCAACAAATAATCAAACCAGTATTCACAAAATCACACCCCAACAATTGGGGTTTTAGATAGACATGTAAAAGGGATAGAAATTTATAACAAAATGAGTATGCATTCAAATGGGTATAAAGATTTAAGTCTCAAAACAAGCAAAGATTGAAGAATCCACAAGACCCAAGTTCAATTTCTTGGAGTTGAAACCCTTTCAATCTTCAAGTTCTTCAAAATCCTCTCCAAACTTAGAACTAAAAAGTCTATATTAAAAATCTAATACTAAACTACAACTCTTCAACGAGTATTTATAGTAGTGTCCATTCTTTCCTTCACACTCTAAATACCTAAAACTTAAGGGTTGACATCAGATATTGAGATAAAATATGCATTTGAGGACACTAATTCTATTAAAATATAGCCCTAAATGAGTCCAATTTGTGGAATCATCAATATTTGCCTCCATAATCATTTTAGGGTGATATAGGTATTCGCCTCCATATTAATTTTAATGTGTAATGTAGGTATTCGCCTACACATCCCCACATAAGGATCATAGGTAATCGCCTCCATGACCAACATAAATGTAAATGGGTAATCACCTCTTGCCTTGGGAGTCACACATACAAAAGGGTAATCACCTCACACTCCCCCATACTTAATCAATTACGAGTAAGGGAACTCATCATACATTCCTATCATGTAAAGGTCATTTAGGGAAATCACCAAAAGCCTCATCACATTTAATAATTCTAAGACTAAGATTCATTTTAGGTGAGTAGCCCTTTCACCATAGAATCATTCTATGTGAGAGAACCCTTCATGTCATATCATACTCATACCTAAAACCATATCTATAATTCTATATTAGACATTGGTATCATCATGGAACATGTGAGTCTATCATTTTGTGCATCTAAGCCTTCATAATGTAAGCTAAGTAGATATGGGCCATATACCACAATTCTATACTTTAATCTTCTAATATCACATATAGACTTTACTCTCAAAGCCTTAACATTCATAGTTCAATCATATTGGGTATACCTTCAAACCCTAGTGATCGACATCCATTTCTACAAGCCTTACCTTCAAGCTTTACTTCTTGATCCTATCATTATACCTAGATTTTAAGGTATTGCAATCACATCCTTCATTACTAGGTGATTCTAGTCACAATTGATCATAAAGGTTCAATTCTAATTTTACATGTCAAGATCTTTCCCATTCAATCAAGTCTAGTTGAATTAATGATTAGATGATCCTAACTCTGATCAATTAGTATTCAAGACATTGATTTAGGAAGATCACCTTAGAACCTTCAACTTTGCCTCTAATGGCATAAACCCACAAAGATCACATTCATCAATTTAGATTAGGGTTTACCATAGAAATCACATGAATTTATCATATTATCAATAAAAAAAAGCTAAATCAATCATAATTAGGTATTATCCACTAGATTGTAATCATACCCAAGTCCTACCCACAATGTAAGAACAACCCTAGCAAGAATTGGGTTGTCGATCCACAATTGGGAGATTCCTAAGGAGGCTCTAGGGGTGGAAGAACCCATAGATGAATAATCTTCACATACCTATTTTCAAAGCCCCAAATAAATCTTGAATTAATGGTGAAAATCGCCCTAACTTTCTACCCCAACTTCCTTTCTTCTTCTTCTTCTTCACTTCTTGAGAGAGGATTTCTTGAGAATAATTTGGGGGTTCTAAGATGAATGAGATAATGACTTAGTTTTACGGTCTTATTAGGTATTTATAAGTGGTTATTTAACTACTTAACCGAACCCCTAAGTACTTAATTAATAACTAACTTAATTCCCAAACACCTAGCTTAAAACTAAATTACTTAAAACTGGCAGCACCTACGCCCCTCCACCTACGGACCATAGGTGGAGCTACTGGACGTTAATCGCCTTCGTGGTTCACACCTGAGGCTCAGCTTTGCAGGCCTGGTGCAGGCCTTGACCTAAATCCATGACCTACGGGGCGTGGTCTGATCTACTGGCCGTAAATGGCGATCCTTAGGTCACACTATTTTCCAGATTTTAGGGACTGTTTTGGGGTTCTCCTCAAGGACTGCTTGGGTGGTCCTTGGGGATTCGGACCTAGACATTTAACCCATAAAACCTCTATTCTAAGTAAGGGAACCATTTTCACAAGTTTTAACCCTCATACGACACTCTAAAACTCTTACTAAAGGCTCTAGAACCCACTAGTTCCACTCACTAAATTACGGGGTGTTACAGTCCTCTTAGCCAACATCATCGCCCCCATAGGCAGTTCGTAGCTTAACACCTAACAACAATAGCCCCAAGGGCAACAACAAATAATTTAATAGGCTAAGGGCGAGTAATTTTGCTATAAACAATATATGTGAATAGTCTCCAAGTCATTCCTTACTTAGGGTTGTTCTTAACAGATTATGAGTTGCTAAAATGAGGGTTCATAACCACTCAATAAGCCAACCACCCACAATTATATCTACAAGATCACCAACATTAAATATCATATTATATCACTCCCAAGCGTGAAGGAAACATGCCGAATGAAGCGAATAGCCTTAATATACCTTTTTCTTTATTATTTATGCTTAATAATACCTCTGTCCACCACTACATCACTAAAAAAAGGTAAACTCAATCAATAATTAAGGACACGAATTACTATGACAATTCGACAATCGTTATGGATTCGTATCGTAAATTGCTATCCGAAACCATAAACTGATAAAAGATGGTTCCTACCTTTCTTTACACGCTCAGAACACTAGAATAAAATTAAATAACTGAAAAAACCTTTCTTCCACAACATCCAAGGAGCTACATTGCTCAATTAACCATGAAAACTATACCAAAATGACGAACTCGTGACATAGGGAAATTTTCGATAAGGAGCCAAGAAGAGATCATGAAGACACAAGGATGATTCGAGGAGAAATTCTCTGATATTTTAGGTTTCTTACGAACTGGAATGAAGAAAAATGAAGAAGATGCTATCTTATAAGGTTCCACCAACCAAGGGGACCCACTAACCATCTCTACTACGGAGTTGGTAGGAAAATGTGAATATCTCTCTATTCTGATATCATATGAATCAACGGTTTGACGCAATGGACACTAGACTCGTAGACCTTCGATTTGATATATTTTAGGCCCTCTAACTCTTCTTATATTGGGAGGAATCCTCTGAGATATTTGTACTAGATTTCAAAAGAAATCTTTCAAGAGGAATTTGCTATAACATTCGCCAACTTTTATTACTAAACTCGCTTAACTTCAAAAATTAAGATGTGACTCTTGAAAACATATAATATGACCCACATTATTACATATATATATTAATCACTATGTGTCTTGCAGTGAAGGTATAAGTTATGTTAGAGTTCCGAAAAAATGGGGTGCTACACTTAGCGTCCCTGATGCTTATTTTGTGCTCTAAACTAATTTTTAAATGCTAATTTGCAAGCATAAAGGAAAAACATAAAGGAAAGGAAATTATCGGGCAATAAGGAGCAGAAAACATGAAAAAGGTTGAAGATAATGAATGCTGACAATCGCCAAAGCCACTTGGCCAGTCACCAAGTGGCACTTCAGCTCACCAAATGTTCCAGACTACTAACCCTGGGGAGAAGCCAACTTTGATATTGAATTGGGCCTTCAGAGAACCACTGAATGTATCGGTGACAAAGAATTTGATCTCCTAACATTATAGAGTCTTAAGAGCAATTGGCGCATCACCGACTTGGTCGGTGATTCTTGACTAAATCAGCCAATGGACCCCAAAGGCCAAAATCAGGGAATGTATAAATTGATTTTCAAAAAGAGAAAAGAGTATCCTGCAATTGTTAGACTCCCAGTTTTTGATTGAAATGTTGGTTTTCTTACTTTATACAAGTTGTCTAGTAGATTTTAAAGTTGGACCTAGTTGGTATTAATTTCTTAATTATCTTATGTGTGTTAGTAATTACTTATTTAATTGCTGGGTTCAATTGGTAATTGTGAATTATGTCATGAATTGTAGTTGCAAATGCAGTTCTAGTCTAGTATTCTTTACTTGCTTAAGAAAGAGGTTTTAGAACAAATGTTATCAATTCATGATTGTAAGGATTTAGCTGTTGTGGATTCAGCTCGAGAGAGTGAATCTAAATTTGATCCTACCAATCTAGCTCGAGAGAGTAGATAAATTGAGGTTTTTGGATGTTTATACTGTGATGCTTGTTGAAGTTCGAGAGAACACACTTGATTAATGATAGTTGATCGAGAGATGACTATTGCATCAAAGGGCTAGCCTACCTATAAAGATTCAATGACTTTTGGTAATTAGAAATCACCAGTATAGTAAAATTGGCAATTAATCGATCACATCCACAAGTATCTCTTCCGACTTGCTTACTCCGTTGTTTTTCATAGTTTTTAACTAACAAACCTTATCCCCTATTTGACAGTCGTTGTCAACCCCATTGATTTACTCCAATGATTTTGATAATTTATATTCCAACAATCGATTAGAACATGTCTTTCATGTCATAAATGAATTCTCTACCGTATCAATCTCTGTGCGATCGACCCCAACTATTCATTGGGGTTATACTGGATTGTGATGGCCTACACTAAGTATTGGATGAACTGTAGTTGACCGTTATAAAAAAATGTGTTGCTGTTGGGGAGTGGTGTTTAGAATTCTGTTAGTGAAGTAAAGTTTTGATCTCATCATGTTTGTAGTTGAAACCACTTACATTGTTTTGTGTTTGCCGTCAGCTGTTTGTTAATATGTGACCAAATGAGTGTGAACGGAAGTAAGGGTAGCCAGCTTGGACACCAAGGTGACATTGGCAATTTCAATGATGTCAATCAAGCAGTTCAATTGGATAGTGCAGGTGATATTCACTTACCTCAGGTAGTGGGAAATGTTGTATTCCACGTAACTAGGACGATGTTGCAACTATTGCAAATGAAAGGATTATTTGGACGGCTAGCTCATGAAATCCCAATGATCATATCCTGAACTTTGTGGACGTAAGTGGTCCATTCTCATTTAAAACATCTCACAAGAATCAGTCCGACTTTGGTTGTTTCCATTTTCATTGATGGAAGAATGGATCAAATGGTTAGATGATCTACCAAGGGATTCGATTACGTCTTGGGAAGAGCTTATTGAGGCATTCTACATAAGATTTTTCCCTCATTCAAAGATGATGGCATTAAGAGACAACATTCAGGGCATTAAACATTTAGATGGCGAGCTAATCCACGAGATGTGCCTGAGGATTCAAAAGTTATTACTTTAATGTCTGACCCACGGACATCCAAACAACGTGTTGTTGCAACACTTCTACCAAAGTATAGACTCGGAGAACAAAGATGTGGCTGATCAACTTGTTCCAGGAGGTATTATGCAACAAGCTTTTGAGATAGCATCGACTCTCCTTGATGGGATGACGAAGATAAACCAAACTTGGTATACTCGGGAGGATGTGGTGTCTCCTTTGATTTTCAGGATGACAAAGGAACAAATAGAAAAAGACCAAGAGCGGGATGAAAACATGGCTTAAATGATCACCCAAATTGATGTTTTGTCAAAGTATGTAATGGTAGTAGTTCTAAGGCTATGAATGTTGTTAGAGTTAGTGGAGTGAATCCCGATGATGCACACTTTGAGGATTTGTACATTGAAGAAGGACACTTTCTAGCAAATCAGGGAGGAGGATTCTGCCAAAATTATCCAAGGCCAATTGGAAACCAAAGTTGTAATAGAGATCATGATAAAGGGTGGAAGGATCTTTATAGGGATTGGCGTAACTGTTGTACAAATTAAATGTGTGATGGTGACAACGAGAGATATATTCCTCCCTAAGAGCGTCAAAATTGAAAAGAGCAAAGGGCTAAACTAGAGAACTTTTGCACTGAAGATATGCTTGTACGCATTCTCAATAAAGTTGAAGGGACGAAAAAGGTTCTTATAGAAATGAAAGAGGACGATTCCATGCTAAACAATATATGACCCATGTTTTTAAGGTTTTCTTATTGTTGTGTGAATAATGGGTGTTAAATGTGTAGGTTGAAATGTTCAAATTTTGTAGAAGAAGAAATTAGGCGACCCATGGGACCAGTCGGCGACACGCCAAACAGGTCGCTGAGCCCGACTTCGATTGTCATTTGAACCACCTAGTTGGCTAGAGGTTCCGTAAAACTTGGCGGGCTATAGAGACATTCGGTGCATCGATGAATGTGTCGGTGACAAAACTGAGCGTTGCCGACTTGCGTGCGAATTGAAGGTTCAAAAGGCCAAAACCATTTTTAAATTCAAAAGCCTCCCTCATTTCATACTTTTCGACTTCAACACTTTCACAAACGCACTTAGATTATATATTTTGTATTTCTTGTTTTTTGTGTTTGACCAAGTGCTCGGGGGGGGGGATTTGGTATACTCTGCTAGCCTACCGTTTTAAACATTTACTTTTGAGGTTGTTTATCCAAACCGGACATTTAAATTTTGGTAATTTCAAATGTGTGATCATTACTTTGTCGTTATAGTTGGGTATTATTTATTGGTTAAATGTTTGTGATAGTTCTTGATCGTAACGTATTTTGTTTTGTATTGTTAGCCTAAAACTTTGAAATCCCATTTGTTTGATTAATGAAAATGTATGGGTTGTGTTGATTTTATTGTTGGGTCTAGTTGAGGTGTAGTCTGAGTAACCTCGATTGTGCTGAACGTCTAATTTTTCCCAATGATAAAGCGATTGACATCATTTTTAACAGTAAAAGACGTCGATTGGCAAATTTTGGCCAAATCGGGCGAAGTCCGAGTACCCCGACGTCATGGATAGTATGGGTTTGGGTTTATTTGGGTAGAATAGTATTTACTTTTGTTTTCGTGGGCTGCATGTTAAATTTTGAAGGTCGGGGTCAAAATCTAGCACGTTGGACTATTCGGCAAGCTGGGTTGAGCTCGTCGAGTGATTCCGCGGGTTTTCCTAAACACCCTTAATTCACGTTTTTATACTTCAGTTTTGTTAATTGTGCTTTGTAACTTTCAGTGATACACATAAGTTCGCGGAATTTCCATTCTAATCATTTTTTTGTGCCCCTATTTTTTGAAAATATTCTGTAACATTTGGTGATTTACTTTTAGTTCTCCGTATGGGGTCGGCAAACTGCCGAAAGGCCCTAGACATTGCAGACTTGTGGTGATTTCTGAGTGATTTTGTTCTCGAACATTCGGCGAAACTGACTTGGTTCACCAAATGGGTTGGGTGACTCACCGAACGATTCGGCGAGTCTTTGTTTTCGACTTTGTTTTGCACGTATGGCAAGACCAAAAGTTCTAGGGAGAAATCAACCGCCCCAAAAGCGGGCAAGAGGCATAGTTATAACAAGGGGGGTGCACCCTCCCGAAATGCACCAGCTAAACTTACTCCAACTAGTGGAAAAGTAAAAGAAAAAAAGGCCCGTAGTGCCAACATCAGTGATAGAGAAATCTGATAGCGAGGGCATCTATGTCGCTCACCTCTCTACCTTCGAAAGTGAGGTTCATTAAGATGATAGCTCTCCGGAATCAGCATCTCAGTTCGAAGAGGATCAACTTCTCCATGCTACAAGAACGAAGCTATGCTCCAAGGTGATGAATGATCCAGCTTAGATCTCGGTTCCAACTACGCCTCATTCACCTCCAGCGCACATAGCAGAGCAGGTACCACCATCTCAGGTTCATCATCCCCGGTCACTAAATACATTAAAAGCCGAGGGTTTGAGGACAATATTAGAGGGAAAATGGTTGTCTACAAACGATGTTATATTCCGGTACCCAGAGATGTGGAACACCATTAGGTTCCACAAGGCCATGATCTTCACCAAACCCCGAGGCTCATACATTCCTGCTTGTGTTACAACCTAGGGGTACCCACTACACATAACATGGCATATCGAAACCCGAAGGAATCCATACAAGCCACTTTGTTTTTATAACATAAGCTATAGAACAATCAGAGTAAAAACACATTTCAAGTCTAGACACTTTGTCTCAACATAGCCATCTATTCAATACCGAATGAAAAAGGGCCTATCCCATACGACATATCCGAAATGGGAAAAGTACATGAAAGGAAACCAAAACATAAGAAAAACCCGTCCTCGAACCATGAGAACTCACCAAGCTCGGCAAACAATCAAGTCCAAGCACTAGCCAGAAGAATGATCACCTCGAGAACCGTGCCCTACACTTAGGAAAAATGTAGGCGATGAGGTGTTAGTACAAAAATGCACTAAGTGTGATAGCCCTGCATAATAACATTGAAAACATGCTAAAGGGGACATTTCATTTGAAAGCATTCAGTTTACAAAGTTAACCATAATATAGGAGCTTAGGAATCATAAGTCATAAAATATAGCCAACATAGTCATCATCATCTTAAAAAACCTTAGAAACTGATGCACAAGTTTCTCGAGTAGCCATAGTTAATTATTAAGGTTCTTGTTGTGGGAATAAGCCTTAACCGACATGAGACCATGTGAGCATTACATGGAATCCAGTGAATCCCATACCGAAAAGGGTTGGTCTACTTGCCTAAGGTAGAACTGGTAGCTTTACCTTAGGTGGATTGACTAGCAAAATATCCTTCGAGGGCACGTAGTTATAGTATAATGAGATTGCTTCTAGAAACCCTTAATCAGCTTCTGGAAAAGTTCTTCATCTCATGAGATATACTTGGGAAACCCGGACTCAACTACATAAAAGGTCTTCATTTGGAAGCCAGAATCAACTTACGTATTGATTTGATATGAATTATTACTAAAAGTGCTTAAGAATGAAGCTTGTGACAATAATATCTTGTGATCTAGCTATGTATGATGATTGTAAGAAGTAAAAGCTTTGAGAGTAGGACTTCTAGTGATGAATGTTGACCTCTAGGGTTTTGTAGGTAAAGCTAATACGATGAATTATGTATGTTAATACATTGAGAGTAAAGTCTATATGAGAATAAAAGATTAATGGATAGAATTATGGTGGAAGGCCTTTACTCACCTTATGAAGTGATAGAATCACATGATTTATGATGAAATCCATGTCTAATGTAGTAATTCTAGATGTGTTGATTTGATATGAGCTTTGACCCTTAAGAGCGCAAGATATGATATTATGCATGTTTTATTAATATATGAATATGCTTTGTGAACACTTTGAGACTGAAGTATCTATGATCGTGATGTGTTGTTGTGATGTTGAAAGGATATTCTCATATATACACACATGCATGACTATGATATGATATTAAAAGTTCTCTCACATATAATCATTATAGGTTGAAAGGTTTGCTCACCTAAAATGAACCTAAGTCCAAGGACTATCAAATGTGATAAGGCTTGTGGTGAATCCCCAAAGACCTCCGTATGAGTGGAATGTGAGGTGAATTCCCTTATTCCTACATGTATGAACATGAGGTGACCTCCCATGTCAAGATATGAAAATTGTGTGGTGACTAACCTTAATATATGACTTCTAAGGCAAGGCAATAGGTGAATACTCATTAGCCTTTAAAGTGATATGGAGGCGAATACCTATATCATATTATGATGGACATGGAGGTGAAGACCTATGATCCTTTTAAGTGATGTTGAGGAAAATACCTACATCCTACCATATTAGCCCATAGAGGTTATTACCTATGGTTCCTTAAAATGAACATGGAGGCGAATAATTATGATTCTCTAATAAGGCAAGAGGTGAATACCTAATAGCCTTCATAGTGGGAATAGAGGTGAATCACCTTTGTCTTGAAAAAAAAAAAAGAATAATATGAATTATGTCACGAAGAATGAATTGTTTGGATTGTAGCTTGAAAGGCCTTCCATTATATGTATGACTTGAGGTGATTCCCCTTGTCCATGAAAGATAAGCTAAAAATGAGAATAAAAGATGATGAACATGAATAATGGCCCAAAATTATTTACTTCACAAAGATGGGATTTATGGGGTCTTATCCATGCCTTCCACAAATATGCTTTGAGGTTTCTTATGAAGCGTTTCTCTTATGTTATGAATATCTAAGTATTGACTATGTTTATGAATATGTTGTATCTCTTATATTTATGGATTATGCCTTATGTTGAGTAATGCTTATATTATGTCTATTTTGATGATTATGCTAGCTATCATATTTAGTACATTTTGTACTAATGCATACTTTTGCCTACATTCTTATCAAATGTAGGATCTGGTGATATTGAGTTTGATCCCCATGGCTAGGTTCCTAGAAGAGCAAGGGGTGAAGACTTGGTGAATCCTCATAGCATCGAGGTTTTTTCCGTCTTCCGGTCGACGTAGCTCCGCATTTTTATACGGCACCAGCGGAGATATTATATGAGGAGATAAAGCCTCCGATACAGGTTATCAAGATAGGACTGACTAAATATATGATTATACCCGAGGACATCGGACAACAAGAAGATCGGACAACAAGAAGAGATATGCAAAATAGAGATACCAAGTTTTTATGCCAACAAAAGAATAATTGGTATATCAACTATCATACAAGAGCTAGCGAACAATTATTTAAATGGAAATGCTATATGGAGCTACTATGCAAGAGACCAGTTAATGATTTATTCCAATTCAAGAGAGCTAAGGAAAGCAGATATGGATGAAGTCCAGAGATGGATTTTATCATTACTTAAGCCAGAAGAACGACCTACGACACGAGCATTAAAAGAAGGATTTATTTCAGCAGAATTATTAACCAGATATTGTAAACTAATTGGTCATAAATATCCGGACCATATATGTTCAAAGTGCAACGGAGAAGATAATATAATTCCAGATGTCCAGCTGGAATAATTAACGAGGAAGAAAACAAGAAGAAGATAAGAGTGGAAAAAGTTATGTCAAAGATAAGAACGGAAGGAAGATATGTAATAATGTAAAGTTGTCAAGATATGTAAAGATATGTGTCATAAGGTAGATATGAAGTAGGTATGGGTCTTTTGTCATCAAATAAAGACAAATGTAGATAGTGTAGATTGTAAATAAGTCGTAAAGTGCATGTGCATATTAGACAAGTGTAAAAGTTAGGTGTAAATAAGTCTTAATAAGATAAAATAGGGACTATTCATGAATAGTAATCATGAATAGTAGTAAATAGTAGTGGACAGGTGTAAAAAAAAAACGTGTTAGGATAAGTATTTAGAATAGTAGGTTTGTATGTCTATATAAGGAATCGGATGTAAATGTTATAAGGCAGGCATTGCCTAACTAAAATAAAAACTCTCTTCTCAAAAAACTCTCTTAAGATACTAATTACTTAAAAAGTTAATGGAAAAATCTGAAATCCAGTCAGATATTTCAGATAGCATGGCTAAGCAAGAGGCAATGGTATTTTGTTCAAAAAATATGCGGAACTAATTTCATATATTCCTGAATATCATATATATGATTGAATAAATTTATGTTAGTTATTATGTATTAGAATTATTTGAATCATGATTTCTAGTTTATTAGCACACTGGAAACAAGGAGAAAACTTCTATACTATGCCATCCTAATGTTGAAACCGGTAGGCGAGGGAAGCCGTTTAGGGGAGTAAACAAAGTTGAGGCGCTGATAAGAAGAAAGTATCCGCTAAAGTACGATGCTAGTAGTGACAGGAAAACATGATAAAAATAATCTAGTTCATAATGATCTAATATGAATTTAATCAATTATGAATATGATAGGAAGGAATAATTTGAAATAAAAAATCTGCATAATAAAGAACATGACTACTTACCTTCATAATGAAATGATAAAAAACTATGAAACTTTAATATTATATATACTTAAAGATATAAAAATAATTGAATTAAGAAGAATCATATGGGAAAAAATATTTAATAACGAACCAGAAGATATATTGAATCAAGAATGGTATGAAATAGATTTACAAGATCTATATTTAGATAATGAAAGAATAGAATGGTACGATTTAGAAATAAATTCATATTAAAATGAATTACGAATATTTACAATATTGGATAGAAGCTATGGAAGATATAAAACTATTAGAACAATTAATGAAGGAAAATTTATATATGTATCAAAGAACCGAAGATATGTTATATCTAGAATATATCATAAATAATATTAATGAAATGTTCAGATTAGAACAATTATCAGAAGAATATTACAATAAATATTATTACATATTACCATGAATTTCACACTACCAAAAAATAACATTAAAGAGATATCAAGATTAAGACACCTAGCAAATGAATATTATAATAAAATCTTTAAAATAAATACTTACCTACCACACTACCATCTACCACACTACCACTTCTATGAATCCCTCAGCTACCAATTCCGCTACGAAAAATGGTATCAGAGCTATGGATAATAAGAAACACGGTAAGAAACATACAAGTAGAAAATTAAGAAAAATAAGAAGAAAATTAAATAAATTATATCCGGAATATAAACAACTTAATATCACAAAGACTGATAATGAAAAATTAGATCAATTAATAAATAATATATCTAAAATAGAATATAAATATATTCAATACTTAAAATTACAATGAATAACAAGAATAGTGAATATAGACAAAAACTTAATGAAGTAATTATAGAAAAACGACAAGAATTAGAACATAGGCAAAATAGACTTAATAGTAATATATTTGCAGGAATTTGTCACAAATCTATAGTAGCACAAAGAAAGACTATTTTTTATCTAGAAATACAAATAAATAACTTAGAATATAAACTACAACATAATTTATAAATGAATAAAGAAGAATATGCAATAGATGAAAAAACATATGAAAATTATGACGGATTAAAAATAAAGATAATATTTTCTAATCTAGGAAGAAGATATAAGAAAATAGGTGACAATATAAGTTTAATGTTAGAAAAAGAAACGGTAAAACTAGAAGATAGTCTAACTGCTATGGTAAGAATAACAAAAGAAAATGAAGAAATAGATAGAAGAACGGAAATTGAAAAAATAAAACAACAAGCAAAAAAGGAAGTACAACAATTAGAAGAAGTAAAAAATACTAAAATAATAGAGCTAGAAAAAGAGCTAGCAATATTAAAAGAAATGTATGAAATTAAACAAAAAGAAAAAGAACAAAAAACGAAATTAAAAAATGAGATAATTGAATTTAAAGAAAAATTGCAATTACGAGATGAATTAGGAGAAAAAGAAGAAAATAACCAAGATAATCTACCCGAAATAAGAATTGATGAAATAAACGATGATGATCTAGAACAACATTCGGAAACAAGCGAAACATATACGGAACTTTTAGCAAACATAGATAATACAAAGAATTTAGAAGTAAATACAGAAGACGTAGACATAGGCGAAAAACCTAGCACATCAGGAGTAAAAAACCCAAAAAATTTTAATCCAAAATATTATAATGAAAATTATGAACAATATGATAAAGAAAAAACTACATGGGATAAAAGATTAAATAAAAAATGGACGCCTAAACCAATAACTGGACAACATGAATTTTTAGATTTAGACTGTGTAGCAGACATAAATAAAATAATCCAATTATGGGTAGGATACATATCAAAACAATTAATAGATAACAAGATAGTAATAGCAGAGGCACCATGATACATAGAAAGAACACTTATTGGAACAGTAAAATTATGGCTACAAAATTTAACAAATGAAAGCTTAACAACTTTAAGAAATAATAAAAAATTTGATGGTGGAATAGCCACTACAACCATGGAAATACTATATAAATATGAAATAGCTATAAGAAATGAATTTAGCAGTATGACAACAGAGGTAGAAGAACAAAATAAAGAAAAAATCATAAATCGAAATCTAATGACAAAATTAGCAATATGTAATATGTGTTACATAGATGAATATACATGTGCATTTAGAGAATATTATTATAAAGGAACATATAGCATAGAAGAAAGTAAAGAAATAAGAAAATTATATTTTACAAAATTACCAGAACATTTTAATTCAAAAGTAATAAAAAGTTGGAATGAAGCAGAATTAACAGATACCTTAGGAGCTAGAATAAAATTCTTGCAACGATGGTTTATCGAACTATGTGAAAAACATAAAGAAGAAATAAAGATGGAAAAAATATTAGTAAAAAACTTAGCATGTTGCAAAAATAAAACAGCACCCCAATTTGGTTGTACGGATAGGTATTATAAAAATAGAAAGAAATATACTAAAAAATATAGATCAAAATACAAATATAAAAAACCAAGAAGAAGGTACTACGTAAAAAATTACAAAACCAAAAGACCATATAGACCAAAAAGAAAACTAACGGAATGTACTTGTTATAATTGTGGAAAATTAGGACATATAGCTAGAGATTGTAAACTACCTAAAAATCCAAAGAAAAAACAAATATCAGAAATAATAATTGACGATGAAAAATATACACAAATAGAATACGTGGATTATGAATTAGAAAGCAATGATAGTATATATGAATTATCGGAAAATGAAATAGATAATGACATAGAAATAGAATCAGATAATGAATCCTATAATATAACAAATGACTGAAGCAGATATACAAACAATAAATAAAGAAAAATATCAAGACGAAGAATCTTTAGAACAGAAAATAATATTCGATAATAATATATTTGAACAAATAAAAGGAAAAGAATTAGACCTAAGCGTAGCAAAAATATTCGAAATACCAACAGTAAGAAACTGGTTTAAACGACAAAAAGAAGAATATTATGTAGTAAGTCAAAAAGAACATATCATAGATTGCAAATACACCAAAGGAAAGGCCAAAATACCAATAATAAATAAACGAATAATAAATAAAGAAATACAAGATATTAAGGCTAAAAATCCAATTAAATATGTACATTTAGGAGGAACAGAAATATTAATAAAAGCATGTTTTAGAGAAGGAATAGATACACCCATAGAAATATACTTAGCGGATGATAGAATTATACAACCCATAGAAAAAAGTATAATAAGTGCCAATTACTCAGTAGCAATAAATGACAGAAATATAGATAAATCGTTAGTATTATATTGGAGAATGTCAGGAATAGAACTAGCCTCAGGAAGTAAAATATTTACAGCTAGATGTAAAAACTTATATGTTCTAACAACAAAACACAAAATAACAGCAAAAAATAAAATAGATAAAATAAAAATAGAAGATCCCTTTGAAAGAATAGTTACAGTCATAGATAAAAACGATTATAGTTATAATGAAATTGATATAGAAGAAGATTTAGAAATTGTAAAAGAAAGACTAAGCACATCGAAAAGAATAAACGATGAGATACCCCAAACATCATCAAAAATGAGTACCTCAAGGAGAATAGATAAAACCCCACAAAAATCAATAGAAGAAGATATAAAACCATATCATTACTACATAACCGGAATAATGGAACAACGAAAATATTTAATATTAATAGATACAGGACGAGAAGAAAACTATATTACAAGAGAATTAGTAACGGAAGATGAAATAATAACTATTGAACAATCATGCTCCGAACTACCAAAAGCATTAATGTATACCGAAGAAACTACGGAAAAGGAAATAATCATCGGAGGAGTACCAATAGTAATAAAATTCAAAATATATCAAGGAAATGAAAATATCATTTTAGGAATAAAATGGCTAGAACAAGTAAAACCATATAATCTAGAAGATAAACAGTTAACAATAAATTATGAAAATAAAAGAGTAATAATAAAAAGGACTGTAGTATAATAAAAATATGAAAATATATATACTTGCAAAGATAATAATAGAAGGATATTACAACCGATATTATACACCAATGATAGATACGGGAGCAGAAGCTAATATATGTAAATACAATTGTTTACCAGAAGATAAGTGGGAAAAACTAAAAACACCTATAGTAGTAACAGGATTTAATAATGAAGGAAGCATGATCACATATAAGGCAAAAAATATAAAAGTACAAATATGGGATAAAATATTAACTATAGAAGAAATATATAACTTTGAATTAACTACAAAAGATATGCTATTAGGAATGCCATTTTTAGAAAAATTATACCCACATATAATAACAAAAACACACTGGTGGTTCACAACACCGTGTAAACAAAAAATAGGAGCAAAAAGAGTAAATAATAAAAAACGAAAAACAACAGAATGGATAAAAGGAAGTGAAAAAATTACACAAAAATTAGAAAATATAAAAGAAGAAGACCCTAAAATAAAATTAATTATATTCTCTATAGATAAAGTAAAAATAATTCAAGATAAGTTAGAATTATTATATAGTGAGGATCCTTTACAAGGATGGGAAAAACATAAAACAAAAGTAAAAATTGAGCTAATTGATAATAACAGTATAATAACCCAAAAACCATTAAAGTATAATTTTAATGATTTAACCGAGTTTAAGATACATATAGATGAATTACTAGAAAAAGGATATATACAAGAAAGCAATAGTAAGCATACAAGCCCGGCATTTATCGTAAATAAACATAGTGAACAAAAAAGAGGAAAAAGTAGAATGGTTATTGATTATAGAAATCTAAATGCAAAAACTAAAACATATAATTATCCAATACCAAATAAAATACTAAAAATAAGACAAATACAAGGATATAATTATTTTAGCAAATTGGATTGTAAATCAGGATTTTATCACTTAAAACTAGAAGAAGAATCTAAAAAACTAACAGCATTCACTGTACCACAAGGATTTTATGAATGGAATGTATTACCATTTGGATATAAAAACGCACCAGGTAGATATCAACACTTTATGGACAATTACTTTGAACAAATAGAAAATTGTGTAGTGTACATTGATGATATATTATTATATTCCAAAACACAAGATGAACATATAAGATTATTAGAAAAATTTATACACATAATAGAATATTCAGGTATAAGTCTAAGTAAAAAGAAAGCTGATATAATGAAAAATCAAATAGAATTCTTAGGAATACAAATTGATAAAAACGGAATAAAATGCAAACACATATAGTACAAAAAATAATTAACTCAAATGAACAACTAGACACAAAAAAGAAATTACAATCGTTCTTAGGACTAGTAAATCAAGTAAGAGAATACATACCAAAATTAGCAGAGAATTTAAAACCATTACAACAAAAATTAAAGAAAGATATAGAATACCAGTTTGATAAAAAAGACCAAATACAAATACAAAAGGTAAAATCATTATGTAAAAACTTACCTAAGTTATATTTTCCAGATGAAAACAAAAAATTTACTTATATAATAGAATCAGATGCGAGTGAAAAAAGTTATGGAGGAATATTAAAATACAGGTATGATGACACTACGATAGAACATCATTGCAGGTATTATTCAGGAACATTTAATAATACAGAAATAAAATGGGAAATAAATAGAAAAGAATTATACTCAGTATATAAGTGTTTATTATCATTTGAACCATATATTGTATATAACAAATTTATTATAAGGACAGATAATACACAAGTAAAATGGTGGCTAACAAGAAAAATACAAGATTCGGTAACAACAAAAGAAATAAGGAGATTGGTATTAAATATATTAAATTTACATTTACAATTGAAGTAATAAAAACTGATAAGAATGTTATTGCAGATTACTTATCAAGACAAAGCTACTCAGACTGAGACTGAGGAAGAAGATACAATTGAAAAACTACTCAAAGCCATTACTACACTTTGTATAAAAGTGGACAGTATGGACAACGAGATACAAAAGTTAAAGACTAATGAAGATAATCTGAAGTCTAAAGCTAGTCAGCAGCATGACTATAAAAATGCGGAGCTACGTCGACCGGAAGACGGAAAAAACCCAGAGCTAAAAAGGAGACGATGGGAAACTCCTTAAAACCCATAACGTTTGTTTAAATACAGCTGCAGGTACAAGCAAACAAGTTAGCGATAAACAACATAAAAACGCTAACTTAAACTAGCTATTTGCAAAACCATTTACCCAAAGGACACCTAGACATGTGTCTATAGAACCACAAACATCTACATACGCAGATAGCTTACAAAATCAAAATGAGAAAAAGACATATAACTACATCACACGAACCTATATTGAAAATATCCACAAAATCCAAACCTATTTAAACCGCAACCCCAGATCAACTACAAAAGAACCAAACCAAGATTATTTAACCCAAAGATTGCAAGGTTATAATAAACTAATTGCACAACCAAAAACTAATGCCAACTTAGTAAGGACATGTTATAACTATGGATTACTAAATACTGTATATACATATGACGGAGAAGAAGTTAGTGGAATACCAGAACTATACAAAGCATTTATCACATACAAAAGAGTTACGAAAGGAAATTTATTTTATATAAAATTCTATACGGCACCAGCGGAGATATTATATGAGGAGATAAAGCCTCCGATACAGGTTATCAAGATAGGACTGACTAAAGATATGATTATACCCGAGGACATCGGACAACAAGACACAAAAGTGTAATAGACTTTCGCTAATTTTTAAAAGACTTTGATATTATGGAAAAATGTTTTAAATTTCTGCATCATTTCTATTGCTTTATTTTATGATATGCTAAGTGGCTTGTATGAGGCCTCTCAGGGTCTTCTACATCTTGTTACATCTAGTGGATACCCCTAGGTCATAACAGATAGGAGGCGATTCCCCTACTCCTTAGAATTGAACAAGAAGTGAGTCCCTATGTTCTTATTATGTTGAATTGAAATGGAGGCGATTACCCATAATCTTTATGAAATAATGTGGAGCCGAGTACAAGCATTATATGATGAATGATGTGGAGGTGAGTACCCACAATATGTTATAAGGTTGTGGAGGCGAGTACCCGCAATCTAAAAGTAAGAAAGGCAAGAGGCGAATACCCATGAGCCTTTATAAGATAGGAAACCCACGTCTTTAAAAGTAAGTATGAATGATGAGACTATGATGTAAAGAATGAATAATGAGGATTGTTGCAAGAGATGCCTTCTATGAGGTAAGATTGACTAGAGGCGGATGACCGAAGTCTTGACGAAGGATGAGTAAGGTTACTTGAGAAGTATACCATTCTTATTATGATGTAAATTTATGTGCATTGATTATGTTTATGATGTGTATTGACTAACCATGATGTTTATGTTGTTTATGCTAACTATCATATGTAGTACTTGATTTACTAACGCATACTCTTGCCTACATTCTTATCAAATGTAGGGACTGGCGACATAGATTCTCACACTCGTGGATAGCTTCTTTGTTGATCAAGAAGTGAAGATTTTGTGAATCCTTATTGTGTTCGAGGATGGGATCACCACTTTTGTTTATGTTTTGGAAAATTGTATAGGTTGTGGCCCAAGATGTTATTCATGTGGTTTAGATGGTTTGAGACATTGTTATTAGACTTCTGCTTCATTTTATGAAGACTTTGATTGTATTAAAAAGTTTTAGATTTAGTTCATTTCTATTAATTTATGTTATTATATGCTAAGTGACTTGTATGAGGCCTCTCGGGGTCTTATACACTTTGTTACAGCTAGGGGTACCCATGGGTTGTGCCAAACTTGGTAATGAGAGCACAAGGTTTAGAATTGTTCAAGGATGTCTCAAACCACGTGAAGTAGAATCTTGTTCATAAGTGTGAGGTGAACAACATTTATGAATGAGAGGCTACTAGATGTTTAGGAAACTTCATTCCTTCATTTCTCTAAGTGGTTCCATGGAGTTTAAATCTATAAAGTCTTTCTCCTAATCCTTACTCGATGGTTTTCAGGATATGACTACTTGAAGGGCTAATCCTAGAAGTATTGAGGGAGACAATATGGATTAAGAAGTTCCTCCTCAAGCTCCTCTGAAGATTCGATTGATCCTTTGACTGAGAATGTGATGAATGCAGAGTTTAGGTCGTCTTTCCAAGTGTTGGCTCAAGCTGTGATGGCCCAAACCAATAGAGTGGTGGTAAACCTCGTGAACCCAAATATAAGTACGACGGGGGCTAGAGTGAGGGACTTTACAAGAATGAACCCTCCAAAATTTTATGGCTTCGAGGTTTAGGAAGATCCTCAAGAATTTATTGATGAGGTCTACAAGATACTTGCTATTGTGTGGTTGATACTGGTAGAGAAAGTGGAGTTAGCCGCTTATCAAATCAAAGGGGTTGCTTAGATTTGGTTTAACCAATGGAAAGAGGCAAGGCCGAAAGGAGCGGTTCCCATAGAGTGGGAGAGGTTCAACAGTCTTTTGTTGACATGTTTTTCCCTCTAGAAATGATAGAGGTTTTGATTTCATGTATCATGACACTTCATCTAATACTAAGTGCCAACGATCGTGCCAATGATCGTTAGTCAGTAATATTACCCAACTAACTGAGTTAGGGTCAAATCCCACAGGGAGTGGTACGTACTTGCGAATCAATAGACAAGCATGAATATGTTAAAGTCAGTCATAGATAAAAACATTGATGAATAAAAGATTCAGCTGACACAAGTTTCAAATAGCAAGGGGGTTTTGATTTCAACTAACAACTACAACATAAAATAACACGAAAATAACAAGTATAGAGACGGGTTCTTGGGATGTGGTTGTATTATGGGATAATGTAGAGAAATGGGTGATTGCAATTAATAGTAAATAATTGTAAATCAGTGAATAAGCAAGACTTTAATGATGATAAACTTTCTCTCGAACAATTTACCCCGAATCAAATTGGTTTCTCTCGAACACCAATAAGCAGCAATTAAGAACAGCATACGCTTTAGTCCAATCAATCTCTCAAGCAGAATGTGTGGAAAAGGGTTTAGGATTCACTCTCTCGAGATGAATCCTAGACAACCAAATATCCATAGACCATGAAATCAGTAATCTTGGCTTTAAAACCTCTCTCTCGAGCAAGACAAAAAAAGGAAGGTAGAGTTGCATTCTCAATTACCACCCTTTAGATTAAGCTACAATTACTGAATGAAATCACTTTTAAACAACATTTAAACTATGAATTAACGATACCCAGCAGCTAAATCAACCCAAAATCACATAATCACACCAGAAGAATTAGGCTTTTAGCTAGACATCGTAAAAATATAAAAATCGTTACCGAATGGTTTTTCCATCAACGGGTAAGATTAATATCGTCATTACAAAGGTCAAGGTTGAAGAATCTCAAAGACCCACTCAAATTTATCCAAAGTGGAAATCTTCAAATCAATCAAAGTTAAGGAATAATATTGTCTCCAAACTCACAGTTCTCTATTTAAAACTGATAAGAAATTCTATATTATCAAAACTGATTATGTCAAAGAAATATACTAAAAATAATGTTTGAAATTGTATTTATAGTCACCAAAAATATGTTGCGAAGGCCCATTCAATGCAGTATATTGGGATCGCCGATCCACTCGGAGATCTGCCCTTTAGTCAGTTCTATCGCCTTTTTTCCTTTGCCTTCAGCAACCTCATGTTCTGTAACTTTGGGCGATCTAACACTGCATCGCGGAACCGTTTGGAAACACGCCGACTGTACTTTTCTATCGCCGACTTGATTTTCTCCTTCAGGGCTTCATTGGAACTTTAGGCGAGATCATAAACATTCAGCGACTCGCCCAATTGGTTAGGCGATTAACAAGCCTTCCTTTCTTCGTTCTTTTAGTTGTCTTGTTCCTTTTTGCTCATTAGTGTCCATGCTTTGTTTCTCAATCCAAATACTTGGAAATCAAGGATTTACATTAGTTATTGGCACAAAATAAGCATTTGAAGACACTAAATCTATCCAAATAAAGCCCTTAATTAGGTCAAATCGTGGACTCATCAACACCCCTAACTTGAACTTTTGCTTGTCCTCAAGTAAAACTCAAGTTCAGTAGTTCAAAAATAATGTCTAAAATAGTGCTACACAAGATTCAATCATGAATGCACACAAAAAGAGTGAACTTACGCATGCAAGGATCAATTGTAAACTCAAATATTCAAGTTGTGACTCACCATTATCAAATATTCTCAAGTGCACAATATTTGCTTCAAATGCAAGTTCAATCTCAACAAAGGTACTCAAATGCCCTCACACAAAGAATGATTCTGTATTCACACTCAATGGTTCAACAATTTATAGCTCCAGAATCACAATCAACACTCAGACACAAAAAGATAACCACAATGCATGACTCCTACCATAGGTTTGCCCGTATTTTCCAATCAACACTTGTTTCAGATCACTCAAGATGAAAAAGGTCTTTTCAATGCTTTTAATGGGACTGAGTGTAAAGGTATGGTTGCTGCTATCCTCGTGAAATGTGGTATGAACAATTCTTTCTTCCCTTTTCATCATCATTCTCATTGGTGCTCAAAAGTCATCCCATTATTCACTTTCCATGGACTGTTGGACACCCCATTTCTTTTTGCATTTTCACAACTTTATTCCACACCTTTTACATTATTTTTCTTTTTTATTTTTTCTTCTTTTTCTCTTCTTTTTTTTATGGAAGGGTTCCATCATACTCAAAACCATGTGTCAAAGGGGACTTCTTTGCACTGCCTGATGTACCTTCTCTTTTCACCACACCCCCAACTTAGGCTTTTGGCCTAAGTTGGCTATTTAAATAAACCACAAATCATGAGGATTAAGGGTAATGGATCAAGAAAGGTCACAATTTCATCAAGTTTCTTCCAAGAAAAGGGTAAGGCTCAAAATGAGTTCAAGCGAAGTTCACACACTCACAAGGTAGACCACAAAAAGAGGTTAATGTCAAGTGGTTTCACACTCTCTAAAATTTCCTAAGATCATATCAAGAGATTGCATTAGTTAGTCAACCGGACTAATGGGGCAAATTCTACGTCTCATCATACATGGTTCATGGTAAGCTCATCACATAAGACATTGACACCAATTTCAAACAAGACCCCACATTTTCGATAGTGTGCAATGTTCATCTCACGAGACTCAATTTGATAATTGGCTAGTCACAAGGAGATGCAAAAAGGTTACATATTATCTATGCAACTTTATTTGGCCTCATCGTAGCCGCACATTTATTTTTGTTCAATTATGAGCACTATTCGAGTCATCGGTATTGATCAAGACCGATACTCAAATTTGTAAGGGAACAGCTACATTCAACCACAAACAAGAGGTAGCACCAAATTTTTCTGAAGGGTCCAAAAATCATTCGCAATTAAAGCAAGGAGCCACAATCTCAAACATCCACAAAAACAGTGCGAAACACAATTTATAGCTCAAAACCCCATATATATGGATATAACAAAGGTCACAAAAGGTGGGCCTCACCCCAAAAGCTACTTGTCCTCAAATGCAAGCAATAAAATATCCAAAAGTCAATGAAAATAAGATAGAGAGGGAGGTAAAAAAAGATCCTGTCTAAAAAGTCGCTCCATCTATCGGGGCATTAGTGCCCAGTGCAACGCTCGAATATTGGGCATTTGTGCCCGGGTAACCTTAAAGATAGTAGGTCCACTAAGGTTAGCTAAGGGTGTATCTATCAAAGAAGAATGCACAACTGCATCAACCATGGCCTCTTCAGTCTACGTAAGACCTTCATAAGAAACCTCCTCTGCAACCCCAAGCATCTCCACATCCGTCTAAACCTAGGAGTATAAATCAGTCGCCTCC
This sequence comes from Solanum verrucosum, assembly GCF_900185275.1. Lineage (NCBI taxonomy): Eukaryota > Viridiplantae > Streptophyta > Magnoliopsida > Solanales > Solanaceae > Solanum > Solanum verrucosum. The sequence goes on along the minus strand of NW_026019914.1, from coordinate 1,838,190 downwards.
TCAACACTAACATCATCTCTGGTGATAGCCGGAGGCATATCTGGTTCGACTGGCACATCTGGGATCTCCATTGTCCCAAAAATCATGGATATGTTGGTGTACTTTATCTGGTCCACATCTCTCCTCAGTGCAGCAACTGCGGCCTTTAGGGCCGTCACCTCCTCGGTGGCCCCTTTGTCACACTCACAGACCATTATCCTAGCAACAAGGGTATCAATGGTAGCATTCAAGGGTATCCAACATCAGCTAAGGCTGACTGAATCATGCCCGGAATGGAGGTCTCAAGCGTTGAAGCACGGCCATCGGCAAAATGGACAAGCTACCCCATCTGGAGTAGTGCAGCATGAGTGTGCGGGGGTCGGGAGAACAACAACAACAGATCTGGCAGGCAATGTTGCAACAGAGGTACGTGGAGTATCAAAACGAATAGCACTAGAAGTACTTGAGAGCCAAGAGGCCGGAGTAGGCAAAGGTACCTCTGCAGGTAGTGTGTCTGTGTCAATAACCGGGGCAGAGTCCACTGTGGCTGCCTTCTTCTTCTCTGCCTGATCTTTTAAATACTCCACCTCGATTCTCCAGATCTCAGTAAAAGATGTGGGAATCACTTCCACATCCTTCTTCACATTTGTAGGAAGCCAAGCCCATCTGCACAGCTCGGTAATCAACACTGGGAAGGGGAGGGAAGTCTGGAGCTGCTTGGCCGTCAAGACGATCACCTGTGCCATAGTTATCCCATGATTTATCCTTGTCTCATCAATGATGCAACCCATAGAGGATACCTTGGCTAGGCGGAGAATCAACTTGTTCTGGGATAGCATGATAGTGATGCCGATAAAGCCAATACATAACCTTGCAGCTGTGTTTAGATCCTTCTTTTCAATTTGTTATCCAATTTCCAGTCACTTTGTAGTACCGTCTGATATTAGCAGGGCCAACCACTTCTAGATATTTTCCAGAGTCTTTGTCCTGATCAGATGATGACACTCGTCATCAATATCATTGGGACATTCCAGGACAACATTAATAGCCTCACTATCACACTTGACCTTTATTCCCCGGACAACTACATAGTTAACCAGCTTGAATGCAGTTTCCTGCTTCTTTCTTTGTGGTACCACTACTCCATAAGAAGTAAACAACTCTCGGACCCAATTAGGAATGTAAGACCCATAAGGCTTTGTGAAGAATTGGAAGTTGTGCGACATTAGTCAACTCATTATCTTCGGGTACTTGTCAATAACTTCATCAGTGGACATACACTTCTCCTTTATAATGGTCTTTATCTCCTCAATCATCAGTCTGTTCAAAGACTTGGGAGGAGGACCATGTACTGGTGTTAGGACCACAACTTGCTCTGAAGTGAGAGGAAGAGTAGTTGTGGCCTGAGTAGTCCTGATCCTAGATGGATCATTCAACCTTTTGGATCGCAGCTCTGCCCTCTATGCTGCTAGTGACTCATCTTCGGGCTCAGAAGAAGTAGCCTACTGCTCTTGGTTCTCACCCTCACTCTAAGAAGTGGTGAGGTGAGTAGCGTAGAAACCGTCACTGCCGGAGCTGGCCTCCGATTACGCTGGTGTCTTTATTTTGCCCTCTCCTTTTGCACCAGTTGTGGGAAGTTTTGTCCTGGATGCAGCTACATCCTCATTGATCTTTATTCCTTTTACCCTCTTATGGGGCAGAATGTCCCTACCAGCAACCTTTTATGTAGCAGCGAAAACATCAAAAAGTGTTAGAAATAATTCAAGAAAAACAAGAGAAAAGTAGTTGAAGACAGACTTGCCGAATCGGTCGGTGAGTCGCCGAATCACTTTGGTGAGCCAGATTGAAAAGGGTGGGTAAATTTAGTTCAATCGGTAAATCCATCTTAGGAGTATGCTGCTCCGTTGGGCACGCCGAAATAATTCGCTAAAAAATTCACAGAAGAAATGGCATGTCGGCGATAGGAAGGGCCATTCAACGATTCGCAAACACCATTCGGTAAGCCAGGCTTATCCCACCAAAAATTAAAGTGTAGTTAAGGGTCTGGGGCGGAAACAAAGGGAGATCAAGAAAGACTTTCGGTGAGTCGCCAAGTGCATTCGGTGACCTCAGGATTCTCGTTGAAACATACATAACCAAATTTCACACTTAGCACAAAATTAAAGGTGATATGGGGAACTTCAGTGAACCGCCAAGTGGTTCAACGAGCTCGACCCAGCTCACCAAATGACCCAACGTGCCTACTTTTAATCGAACTTCTCAAATTCAACCCTGCAGCCCCAGAAAACAAAATCAAAACATGTACTTCCGTAATTAAACTAAGCCGCATTACACCCATACCTACGGGATACTCAAACTTCTCCCGATTTTGCTAAATTTTGCCATTTCACGACTTTTGCCCTTAAGAATGACGTCAACCACTCCATTATTAGGCAAAATACGTCATTTGGCCCAAATGCGGGCTACTTAGACTTCACCCGACTAGACCCAACAACATGCATCCACAACCCTATAATTTTTAACCAATTTGAAGGTACAAAATCTCGAGAATTCAACAATAAAGGAAAAATGGGAAAAATATTCGAATTAACATAGACATTCTAGCATACAAACAATATCAGGGGGGCCCAACACACATCACTAAGACAAAATCAATTTCAAAAGAGTACAAATTGCTAAAAATGATTTCGGGGTTTGGAAAACCAACCTTAGATGGCGAATAATCAGGATTTGAGAAGCTAGGCGGCAAAGATTCCAACTCTGAGCACACAATCAATGACTCAAATATAGTAAAAATGCAACAAAAGAAATATGGGTATGAAAAGAGTGGTGTGATGAAGAGAGAAAAATAAAGAGGATGTGACTTTGTGCAAAAACAAAAGTGTTGAAAGAAACAAAAGAAAAATGAAATGAAAGAAAAAAGAATAAAGTTTGAAATAAGAGTCATAAAATCAAAAGTCATATCCATGTTGCAAAGAGTAAGGGAAAGAAAGTGAGATGAAAATATGCCAAAAATAGGTCAAGAAAGAGGTAAATAGCCAACGTAATGTCAAAGAGGGCAAAAAGTCACTAAAAAGTACCCAAATGTACCACACCTGTCCCTGAACCTACGTTACATGCTAACAAAGTCCTATAGTGATCCTAGAAACTAGTTTTGAGAGTCTAAGAAGTGAAAATAAAGGCAAGCCTATGGTATTGAACACTAACTGTAATTGAAGTAACTTCTGAGCGTGAGTGTTGAATGAATCCTTGCACTCAAAATCATGTTCTTTGTGTTAAAAAGAGATTTTGTTTGAAGTAAGGGCACTAGTTACATTGTCGGAGAGTTGTTACCTTGGTGATAGTGAAACAGTGTATGTTGTGTGTCTATTTGTCTATCTTTGTCATATATTGATCCGCATGAGTTAGCTTGTTGAGTCTAAGAGAATAGAATGGCACTCAAAAAGGGAGTCGGGATAGAAAGCCATGTGATAGCTTGTGCTTGAATGTCTGCTTTTATACAAGTGTCATTTAGAGTCTTACTGTGTCACTTGAGGACAAACAACAAATTTAAGTTGAGGGTGTTGATATAGCATGAGTTTACGGTATTTTTAATACATTTCACTTAAGAGTTGTGTGTATCTAGGGCCATTTTGCAATGGAACTAATGATTATTGTTCTAAACTTGCAGTAAATAGACTTAAACAAGGTTGAGAGACACAACAACAGATTTTCTGTAGAAGGAGCATCCTACGGAGGTTATTTACCGACCGTAGGTCCATTCAAGCTCCGTAGGTTGGAGGCGTTGATGAACATAAGGTAATTCTTGACCAAATGTGGAGCCACGGAAGCTAATGACGGACCGTAGGTCGACCTATGGCCGTCCTGCTTGTCCATCATTTGTATTAGAAAGTCTTAGTTCCAGTACCTAATGAGAATTTCTAAGTATGGAGCCACGAAAGGGGACACACGGACGGTAGGTCGATCTACAGTCCATTCTGCAGGTCCATTGTTTGTATCTGAAAGTTGAAGTTTCCAAGTCTTTAAAAATTTGCCTAAGTCCTGAGCCGCGGAAGGGACCTACGGACCGTAGGTCGATCCACGGTCTGTAGGTCAGTATCAACCATTGAAGTCGTGTCCAGCATTTCTATTTCCTTATTTCGTTTCTTTTTTGTTTAGGACTATGTTTTCTATAAATAGGGCATGTAAACTTCATTTTTGGGGTTAGATTTTATTGTCAACTTTTTGTTCTTGGTGTTTTCTTGGGAATTCACTTGCAAACTCTTGAAATTTGATTTCCTAATTTCGGTTTATAACGATTCCTGCTTTGAACTTCAATTGATGATTTTAGGTTTCTTCTACTCATTACGTTAGTTCATAGAATATTCTTCTAAAAATATGAATTGTGTTCTTGCTACTATGGTAACTAAATCCACAACTAGGGTTATGGGAACCATGAGCGATTAACAATGTATAAACAGTAACTAAGTAATTCTTTAATAGTGTTATTGCATGCATTGATAATTCTTTTGTTTAGAAGTCTTTTTTAATAGTGCACAACGTTAGAACTCGCGTTGTTGCTACTTGCCGGACCAAGGAGGTAGTTAATAAGAAAATAGTTATCAACATAGATTTAGTGTGATACTATCTAATAGTCTAATGTCAATTAGTATGAAGGTGAAAACTAAGTCATACATTGATGTGATGTCTAATATGAGGTAAAGTTAAGGGTTAGTAAATTATACACACGTTGCTGAACCAAGGTGCGGGGTGAAATTCTCTATATGTCGGACCAAGGATTTAGAGATACATTACTTACCACTTTGGATGTGATACATTAGGAAAGGATTACTATTACTAGGATTACCGCATTATGATCTTATGCGGAACACATACACCCTAGTTACTTTCTCTCATTGATAACAACTAAAGTTCATCTCTTGCTCACTTGTCTCTCCACTACATTCGGTTATTTGTTTCACAAATCCCCGCCCCCCCCCCTTACTTAATGGTCTAGGAAATAAGTTGACTAAACGAATATAATAGTGATTTAAGTTTAAGTCTAAACCATATTCCTTGTGGGATCGAACCCAACCTACAAGTTGGGTTCTTTACTTGATAACGATCGCTTATACTTCTTTAAGGAGGTGTAATTTGAGCATATCAATAGGCACCTTGTTGGCAACTTCACAACTCCTTAAGAATCTTTCTTGTCAAGCCAATTGAAGTTGATTTTGAAGTTTTGAAGATGCTTGATGGAATTTGTAAGGTTTTCATAAAATAATTTGCCCAGTTAGATTCTTCGATGATAATTTGATGGTGATTATTTGATGTCATGAAATCCTACAAAATAATTGAGATCTTCTCGAAATTATCCCTCAGTTGCATATTTTGATATGATCTTTGATCCTTGTTGGTAGGAAAATTACTCTTCTTGTAGAATTTGTGAGATTCTCTGAAAAAAATTTGCCCGAGTTTCCACTATGAAGGGAAATGGAAATCTTATAAGGAATATGATAAGTCGTTGTGGCACCTACGTATCCTATCTATGTAGGAATAAGATAAAAAAAGTACTCTCTCGAGGATTAACAGAAAAAGAAAATTTTGATAAGGAAGTGACCAAGGTCGACATAGGCTTCCTACGTATCTCATTATTGAGATTCAGGTTAGACGTTTCTTACAAGAGAATGTTTCAAAGCATAATAAAATAATGGTCACAAACAAACTGCATTTACAAGGGAATAAAGGAAAGAAGTATTAACCTTCAAATGTTATATCTCTTGATAACATTTGAATCGATAGCTTTTCTCCACACTCGACCGTCCATCAATGCTAGAACCAAGGTCTTCTTGATAATACTTTGTGGACAATGTACGGTCCCTGACAGTTAGATGCAAATTTATCTTTATTTGTCTTGATGAGGGAGAATGTGTTTCAAAACAAATTTGCCTACCTCAAATGTTTGAGCTCTGACCTTCTTTTTGAAAGAACGATTCATCCTCTATTGATAAAACTGCCTATGCCCATTTGAGGCAGCTGGCTCAATCTGTCCAATAACATCCATGCCCCAGGCTGAAAATGGCCAAGAGGAACTCATTGCATTTAGGTCATGGGAAGGAAAACTGACAAGGGGAACTCATGCAAATCATGTCTCCATGTTTGTGGTATTTATGACATTTTTGGACAAATCAACCACATTCACTTTCCATAGTCATCAAAAAGTATCACGACCTTAATATTTTCTTTGCTAATATAAGCTAATTCATGTGCGGCCCACACACTCCATTATGCATTTCTTCAAGCAATCTCGTGGCTTCTGCATCATCCACACATCTTAGTAATCCTAGATCATGAGTAATCCTATAAAGGACCTCTCCACTCAAAAATTAGTTGTTTGCAATTCTTTGGATTATTTTCTTTTGACTGCTTGTTGCTTTTTCTAGATATTTTCCAGGTTCTAAATACTTCTTCACGTCAATACACCATGGATTTCAATCCAATTCCACTTTTACATGTGAACAATGTGTTTGTTGATCTTTCAAACCTATCTCAACTAGATCAATATAATTCTTTTCCAAGTGTTGAATCATGGACGATATGGTTGCAAGGGAATCAACAAGCTCATTTTGTACTCTTGGAGTGTATCTGAACTCGGTCTACCTATATCTTTTGAATAACCTTCGTATTAGTTGTACATAGGATAAGATTTTTTATTTCTTCATTGCCCATTCTCCTTGAACTTGATAAATCAACAAGTCTGAATCACTAATTACCAGTAATTCTTGAACATTCATATCAAAGGCCATTCTAATACCAAAGATACATGTTTCATACTTAACCATGTTATATGTGCATCAAAATCTAAGGGTTGTTGTAACTGGGAAATGTTTCCCTATTTCAAAACTAACACAGATCCTATTAATAATCCTCTAGAGTTCACAACTCCATCAAAGAAGATTCTCCACCAAGGATATGATTCAAATATATACTCCCCTATGAACAATACTTCTTCATATGGGAAATATATCTTAAGAGGTTCATATTCTTCATCTATTGGGTTTTTAGCAATTTGATCGGCCAAGGCTTGCCCTTCGACTGCTTTCTCATTCATGTATACAATTTCAAACTCACTCATCAACATTTTGTACTTTTCTAGCTTTCATAAGGGTGTTGCTTTCTAAAATATTTACTAGAGAGAGTCCATACTTTAAATGAGATCTGTAATGTCTCAATTTCGGAGCAACCCAAGTCAATGCACAATAAATTCTCTCTCAAAGGGTGTAGTGAGCCTCATAGGATGTGAACTTCCTACTCAACTAGTATATAGTTGTATCCTTACTACCCGTTTCATCATGTTGTCCCAACACACACCAGTATTCGTTGCCAAAGATGGATAAATACCAAACCAAAGGACTATATGCACGTGGTGGCACCAACACTAGTGGATTTGAAAGATAACTTTGAATGGGGTCAAAAGCCTTCTGACATTCTTTGGTCCATTCAATAGGTGCATCTTTTCATAATAACTTGAATATGGGCTCGCATATCACCGTTGATTGAGATATAAATCGACTAATATAATTCAGTCTCCCGAGGAAACTCATTACTTCCTTCTTAGTCTTTGAAGGAGGTAAGTCTTGAATTGTCTTGATCTTGGAAGAGTCAAGCTCCATACCTCTTCTTCTAACTAATTCAGTCTCCCCGAGAAACTCATAACTTCATTCTTAGTCTTTGGAGGAGGTAATCTTGAATTGCCTTGATCTTGGAAGAGTCAAGCTCAATACCTCTTCTAGTAACTATAATTCGTATTAACTTCCCTACAGGTACTCCAAATGCACATTTGACTGGATTAAACTTTAAATTATACCTTCGTGACCTATCAAAGATTTTTAATGTGTGTCAGGTGACCCCAAATGTCATGCGACATAATGATGACATTTCCCACATACACTTCAATTTCTTTGTGGGTCATATCATGGAAAATTATAGTCACAACTCTTATGTAAGTGGCACGAGTATTCTTGAGGTTGAACGACATCACTCAATAATGCTAGACTCTTGAAGATGTGATGAACACTATTTTTTCTGTGTCTTCTTCATCCATTAAAATCTTATGGTATCTCGCAAAATAATCCACAAAATATTGCAACTCATTATTAGCACAATTATCAATGAGTATATGTATATTTCACAAGGGGGAATTGTCTTTTGAACTTTCTTTGTTGATATATCGATAATCCATGCATATCCTAATCTTTACATCTTTCTTCGCCACTGGGACATTATTAGCCAACCAAGTGGGATACTTGGTCACTTCAATGACATTTGACTCAATTTCATTTCATGACTTCTTCTTTTATCCTAAAATTTATATTTGGCTTGAACTTTCTGGATTTCTGCTTTATAGGGCAATACTCTAGATTGATGGGCAGCTTATAGGGAATAATATTGATGCTCAACCTCGGCATATCATCATAATACCCTGTAAACACATCAATGTATTGTCTGAGTAGTTTGACAAATTCTTCTTTATCATTTGCTTCCTAGTGGACAATGACTTACGTTTCTCTGACCAACTTGTCATCTCTCAAGTTTATTATCTGTGTTACATCTAGGTTGGGCCTTTTATCATCTTCAAGTTGCCTCCAGTCCTCGGTGAGGTGTTTAGTCGTCATAGTTTCCTCATAATATTCTTCACATTCATCCTCATTGATCTAACTTGGTTTGCCATGTTTGTGACATGTCATGACATTGACAGGTTTAGATTCATTTTTACTGAAAAGAACAACAAATCAACCATGTTAGATAGAAAGAGTTTGAATTAACATATTGGAGGGCAATTAATAGAGATAAGATAATCAATTTAAAATGTACAAGGCTTTCTTTAGAATTTTAAAAACGCATACAAACTTTTGTCATGACTCAGGTCAACACGAGTCATTTCCTTTTTAAACATTATGATAGAAAGTAAATTCACACAAATGGTTGTTTAGGGCTTCGTCCGGACAACATCAATTTCCAAACTTGTCGTTGTCTACTGAGCCATTTGATGGATCATAAGTGGAATGGCCATCAAATTTTGTAGAATGTCTTCAGCTCCAACATCTCGGATGGTTGGTGTCTTGGGGAAATCAACTGATATCACAACACAATATTCCAATCCCTTCAACTAGACCATCAATCTCAACCTCTAAAGCTTATGCAAAATATGATTGGTACAATCCTGGAATAGGCTTTTGTATATCCCAGTCATGTTTCTTCCTTATATCTGCTTCAAACAATTCATCCACTATTTGGGTATAACCGATGCCAAAGTGGAAATTTTCAAATGGAATAGAAAGAGATTAACATATGTAATCCAAGTTCTTACCTAGCCCATGCCAGGTTCAAACCGCTTCTTAGCATAGTCATGGCAAGTATTTTATACTCCGGTGGCCTTTGTACTTGCGGTGTTGTATCATTAAAAGCAACATTCATTATCTCTACCATGTGAAAGTCAATACCTTGAGAAGACTCATCAATAACTAGAATGGAGAAACCAGGGTAACTACGGTCACTCCCTTTACCATGGATGACAATTTCATGGTCCTCTCAGATTAATTTCCAATGTTGATGCAATGTGGATGGAACTTCCCCGATTGAATTGATCCTTGGGCATCCTAGCAACAAGTTATAGCTTGTGGATATACCATCACCTCGAACTTAGTGATAAATTATGCATGCCCCATTTGGATGCACAAGTCTACTTCCCCCATAGTCTCTTTTTGTGCCATTAAATGTTCTTATGTTCATGCAACTTTCATGGAATTTTCTTACATCATAGTTTAGTTGTGTAAGGGTTGATAATGGGAAAATATTGAATTTTGATCCATTATCAATTAACGATCTAGACATAAATTTGCCCCTAGATTTTATTGTGATATACAAGGCTTTGTTGTGCATCACTCCTTCAAGTGGAAACTACTCTTCTCGAAAAGAAATTTAGTGACTCCTAATGACAAAACTTTCCATAGTGGCAAGACTCGTACCACTTGTTCCCATCGTTACATATGCTTCATCAAGTACCTTCAATAACATTTGCTGATGGTACTTTAAACTCATTAGCAGTGCCCAAATAGAAATTTGAGCTAGGATTTTTCCAAATGCTTAACGATAGAATATTCCTTAGACGACATTCTTCGTAAAATCTCTTCAGCGTTACATTTTGTGATTGGTCTTTTATGGTTCTCCTTTCTTCTTGTTTCTTGAGTCATCTGTTCTAGAACATAACTTCCAGAACGTGTCATCCTTTATGTTGTAGCCGCCTGGACAATAAATTTTTCTTTGGGCTAGTTATGGTTTCTTTCTTCTGCCAAAGCGAATGCCTGAGAATGTGCAGTTATCACCAAAAAATTTGGACGGGCCTTTATGGTCGATGAGGCCACTGTTAGTATAAGTGAGTTCACATTTGCTTTACTGGTAGTCTTATTAGAAAGACATTGTTCATTTCTTTCAATCATGTTCAGTTTCACTCCCCCATGATTAGGCAGTGGGTTATGGATCACATTGGGGGTAGGATCTTGGAGAGTGCTAACTTTGTGATCAATTAAGTTTTGAATCTTGTGGTTTAGATTGATACATTCTTCTTTATCATGTATTGTCCCTCTAGAAAGGTAGGCACATGGTTGATCTTCTTGAAAGAGCCTTGTTGTGGGATTACTTGTCTTTGCTTCGACTAGTTGGCTAAATCATGTTGCTCTCAGACGGTCAAAGAGTTGTGTACGTGTTTCTGCCAAAAAAGTGAAGACTTTAGGAGGCTTTCTTTCAATGTTAGGGCGGGATAGGTTTTTCTCATTTGTGTTGTTCTATCCAGGATTTTGGTAGGCTGGTGCATTGGCAAGGCGATGTGGTAGTGTATTTTGGTATGCTAGTTGTTGATTTTTGGTAGATTGGTAGGGATTCTTGCTAGTTTGTGTGTGCATAACAGATTCGTATTCGACATTGTGGAGATGGTGGTTAATTGGATAAGGTGGAGAATTGGTTGGAGTTTCCAATGGCAAAGCTAGACGTAAAATACCTTTGTGGTCTTGGTCTTGATCTTAAAGATATGACAGACACGTCTTCCTTCTTTTTTCAAGAAAATCATCTGGCAATGGATGGTGAGGCTTTATTGGTGGCTTGCAAAGTAGTTGAGAGTTGTAACCTTTCAAGACTTAAGGCCATCATATATGGCTTCTCCCATCTTAATCAATTCTAAAACCTTTTGTCCCATCACTCGCAACATCCTTTCATAATATTCAGGCTCTTGAGCCTAAATGGAAACATTGCTCATTTTACTTTCAGTCATAACAGGTTGTACCTTTGCAGCTTCTTTCATTTAGCGGCATGCATACTCACGGTAGTTCTCCATCGTTTTTAGCTTGATTTTTTCTAAATAATACCTTTCAAGAACACCATCAACATTAAACTAAAATCATTCTAAGAAATCTTTGGCCAAAGCCCCCCCCATGCTGACCATTGATACAATTCTTGAGATATGAACTATTCTAACGCCTCTCAACTAAAGAACCTCATAATTAATACATCATTTTTCCTGATACCCAAAAGTTTTTCACAATAAGCCCAACGTAAGCCATGGGATTCTAAATACCATTGAAGGTGTCAAATTTTGGAAATTTGTAACCTCCAGGTATCTTAAAGTTCGGGTGCCTGCAAAGGTCCTCATAATTAAGTCCTATGATTTTCTTCAAAGTTTGGAAATTTCTTACTACATGGGAGAGGGTATCTTTCATAATAATCATTCCATGTTCGCAATTTTATTATTTCAACCTCCCCTCTCTTTTCCATTTATACATAGTGATCCATTTCTGGCATAACGTGAAAGCTAGGATATAACTCAGTGATTACATAAGCTGATGGAGTTTTGAATGTTACAGAAGGGTTTGCTGGCTGGCTAGCTAGCCAAAACATGTGGATTATTGTAGACTGGTAGTGGGATTTGGTAGGTTCTCATGATGTTTTGGGAGTGATTACTGTTAGATAATTGGTCCTAATTTGATAGTGGTGGTGGTGTCTGGTAGGAAGTATTGGTATAAGAAGCATTGTAAATGGTTAATTTGATGGTGGGAGGGTTAGAAGTGGAAATGATAGGTCTTGTGGTATGGGTAGGATGTAGATGGGTAATGGATATTTTACTCATGGAAAAGGATGAGGTCTTCTAGTTTCAAGGGGGGTTCATATGATGCAATAGATAGTTTAGCCACATCTTTAGTTTGTTGTATCTTTTCTTGCATGTCTTTGATTCGTTGCATCATCTGCGAGATTAACATACTCTTGTTAGTAAGTTTAAAATTTTTGATGGTCACATCCACTATTCTTGTTTGCTCATGGGTTCAAGTAACTTTGCTTTTGCCTTTATCCGAAGAATTATGATGGTATGATTGGCTTAGATCTTATGATGTAAGGATGGTCGGCCAGTTTGATTTCAACATATATTAGTCTTTACCTGTAGATATGAAAACCTCAAAAGAAATATATGTCAGTTTTTTTTTTCTAGTGAGATATACAAATAAGATGACATTAAAAATAAACATATATGTGTCATTTTGATTTTTAAAAATGAATACACGAATATATTTTGGGTGAGAGGGAGGACTTAGATAGAAAGAACTATTTTTCTATGTGTTAATTAATATGATTGATTAGGAAGGTCAACATGCATAGAATCCTACTAAATTCTTCCACTCATATGTTTTTCTCGATGAAATCTTTCAGAATCCTTCGCTAATTAGGTAGAATAAATTCTTAAAAGATAGGGGCTGAGCCTTAAGTAGGTTGCCTACGTATTCCTTCGGAGGATTCAAGCCCAACGTAATTTGAATTACATAAAATAACAGAAACATGCCATTTTTGAAATTGATAAAGAGACTAGTCTCAAAAAGAGCTTCCTACATACCCACCCCAATGAGCTCAAGTCTCACGTAGTTCTTAATTACAGTAAAATGATAATATATGGCTAATGCATTACATGAACATAAGTCTAATCGAAGTGTTCTTTACTTCCTCTTCAACTATCGGGTGACAATCAAGTGCTTTCGTCACCTGAACCTTCTTTTATTTTACCTTTATCCATTGTGGAAGAAAGGTTGCCCAAATTTAGTTTTCCAATGCCACATTCAAATTCAGGGATTCATGCAGATACTTAAGTGATATCAGTTATCTGTTGATCAATTTTGTCCATCTTTCTTTTCACTGAGGTCGTTTTCTCATAGCATCATTCAGTTCGATCCAATATTACTATTTTGTTCTTTTCTATAACTATCCTCTCTTTAGTCTTGGCAATTTTTTTGGAACATTGATTCATCAGTTTCTTCATCACTAACGAAATCAACGACTAGAATCGACGTGTTGATACACTTTTTTTAGACATTCTAGCAAGTCAACCTTCCTGAGAGGGAGGAATGGAAAATTAGAAGATTTTTAGAGTAAAGGGTTCATATATTTTCTGAGAAACTTGAACAACATTTCAGGAGTAAGTTGGACTGACATTGTTGTTGTGGATTTTCATATATGTTTAGACTATTCTAAAAAATAAGACCGGATTAATTCTTCTTTAGACAAAATAACATATCATAACAAAAAATAATTATATCAACTAGCATAAAAACAATTTATATCACAACCTAAATTTTTTACCTTTTTATGCCAAAGGTGGGTCTAACGAATTGAAAGATGCATAACACCATTGGAAACATTCCATGGCCCCAAAATCAAAAATCTATATAATCTTTTTTAATAAACTGAATCGAAATATAAAATAGGGAAAATGGGATACAAATAATTAGTCCCACGCAGGGGTACAATCCTAAACTATGCCTTCATGGAAGGTCGTCCTTCATTCTTGATTACTTGTCATCTAAGAATGCGCAAACCTTTTGGATGAAATGGTAATTTGATCCTTCTACAACTCGAACAAACTATTAAACTCCCAACCCCAAGTGACAATGGTTTGTCAACGTCGTATATATACTTCAAATTTAAACACATAAATATGATCGCCCATTTAGCCCGGAGACCATTTTGGGATAAAGGTGGACTTTCGAATGGGCACAACACACCTTGGGTGTTAGGTCATCTTAGACAAAGGCGCTAATTTCTAGGTTTTCGCTTCGCTCTACACTAGTTTATTAAGAGTGAACTTTATTTGAAGTGGACAAGTAACCCAAGTGGACAACTTGGGTTGGGGAAGGTAGCTATTGTTGACCATCCAGTCGCCAACTACATTCACCACGTTACTCCAATAAACAATTTGGATAATGAACTACTCCAATCCGCATTACCTACCTTCAGGCCTTCAATCCAAAAAAAATGTCAATTGAACGAATTTGATATCCATGCAATGAGAGTTTAATATTCGAAATTAAGAACATAACGCAAAATCTCAAAACAATTACTAAATATCACAGTTCAACAATTGGTCAAATAAGCAATCAAGTCTAATGATTAGAACCTAATTAAATCCCAGAAGAGTTGTAGTTTCTGTCCTTTATGATTTTACCATTTTCAAAACAATCTCTTTTTGAAATGTTCTAAGTATAAAAAAAATATAGGTAAAATACTTAGACAAAGAGTTGCCACTTAATTTTTTTAAAGAAATTAAGAAAACTTATTTAAAAAGTTCTTAACAAATAAACCTTTAAAAATTTAGAAAAAAAGGGTAAGAGATTCTTATTTCTACTTTAAGAAGGTATTAGCACTTAAAGTAGCTCCTAACACACAGTTATCTGATGACTTGACTAAAAGTATTTGTCTAACTTTTTTTGAAAAATGAAAACATTTGAATCTTTAACAAACAGATTTAATTTAAAATATTTAAAATAATTTGGAAGTGAAATTTTTTTTAGCCAAACTGACTAAGTAACAAAAAGGCCTTTGAATCATATTAAAAATAAAACTATCTTAAAATCATTTAATCAATTAAAAATTTCTACAATTTGACTAAAGATCTAATTTATTAAAGACAAGAGTGGATAAAATTAAATAAACCAACACAAAATAAATTAGTTCATCTTTTAGGAATTCAATTAAGTTAAACAAAGAAATAACAAATTAGACTTAGTCTAACATAAAATATAATAAAATAATATGAGAAAAGTAGAATTTAGGCATTATTACCCCAAATTCCATGTTATCCAAAATGTTGGATTTAATACCCCAAATCTTTAACTTTTTTCATTTTTCATTGTATCTTCACATATGGGGGCTTTTGTCCACTTTCTGCTTCATGTATTTATATACCTTGAGTTTATGGTATTTTTGATACATTTCACTTAAGAGTTGTGTGCATCTAGGGATATATTGTATTAGAAATAATGTTTTACTTGTTATGTTTGAAGGAAATAGGCTTGGGCACGGTTGATGGAGATGACAGCTGAAATTATGCAGAATGGGCCACCCATAGAAGTGATCGATGGACCGTAGGTCCTTTGACGGTCCATCGATGGGCAGGCGTAGATGGAGCATTTGGGAATTCTGACTAAGTGTGGAACTACGAAGCAACTGACGGGGACCGTAGGTCAACCCACGGGACGTCCTGCACATCCATCGATGGATTCAGAAAGTTAAAGTTCAAGTACCTGATGAAAGATACTAAGTATGGAGCCAAGGAAGGGGACGTACGGAATGTAGGTCGAGTCATTGAATGAAGTCGTGTTCCAATAATTGTATTTCCTTATTTTGTTTCCTTTTTATTTTAGGACTTGTTTTGTATAAATAGGAGTTATAAACCTTATTTTTGGAGGTTAGACATTATTGTAAACTCTGAGTTTCTTGGTGTTTTTGGTAATTAACTTGCAAAACTTTAGCAATTTGATTTTCGGATTTGGATTTAGAAGATTTTAACTTTGAATTTCAATTGAAGATTTGAATTTTAAGCAATTTAACTTGGAAGTTCATCAATTCTCTTTATTCTAATATGAATTGTGTTCTTGCAAGCATGAGTAGCTAAATCAACAACTAGGGTTGTGGGAACCATGAGAAATTAACAAAGTATGAATAATAATTAAGTAATCCGTGAATAGTGTCATGCATGTATTGTTAATTCTTTCACTTAGAAATGTTTTTAATAGTTGTAAATGTTAGAACTCGACTCGTTTCTACTTGACGGACCAAGGATGTAGTTAATGAGAAAAGAATTAACAATATAGATTTAGTGAATGCTATCTAATAGTCTAATGTCAATTGGTGTGAGGGTGAACACTAAGCCATATATTGATGTGATGTCTAATCTGGGATAAAGGAAAGGGTTAGTAAAGCATACACGCATAGCAAGACCAAGGTGCCTAGTGATTCCCTATTTAGAGGACCAATCACTTAGGGATACCTATCATACCAACTTTGCATGTAAACCACTAGGAAGGGATTACTATTATTAGGATTACTGTATTAAGAGCTCGTGGGGAACACACACGCCCTAGTTTCTCTCTCATAGTGATAATTCATAGTTTGAATCGTACTTACTTGTTACTTAATCAACAATCTATTATTTGCTTACAAATCCCCCCCCCCCCCTTTATTTACTTGTGAACATGTATCTGTTATTGGGTTTTCTAACCCACAATATTTTCTTCCTTTAACTTGTAATTCAGCTCCTAAGGACTGAAGTTTATCCGGTATTTTCATGTATATCTTCTACGTTCATCGCAGCAGTGAGACAAGGACGACAAATAAAGTAACTTCTCACAACGACTGATTGGAGCTCCAATGAAAGAAAAGAAACAAGATTTAATACCCCGAAAACTAGTAAGTTGAACTACAGAGTTCTAGAGCATTTCGTAGGAGTTTTAGAGCTTGATGAGAGGGTTTAAGTCGTAAAAATGATTCCCGTACTTAGAATGGAGGTTAAAGGGTTAGCGCGTCAAGGTATGACCCCCTAAGGACTACCCAACGGGTCCTTGAAGAGGACCTCAAAACAGCCCAAAAAGCTGTAAAAAACAGTCCACTCACGCTTGGAACATATTGGCCGTAGGTGGACCCACACCCCTGGGTTGGGGTCGTTGGTCAAGGCCTTAGTTGGCCTACCTTTCCTAGCCACAGTGCCTTACTACGACTTTCCAGCACACCCCGTAAGCCCACCCACGGTCTGTGGGTGGTGGAGTAGCAGGTAATGGCAGTTTCCAAGGTTTTAGTTTTAAGATAGGGGTTTGGGGGTTAAGTCATTAATTAACTAGGGCTTACAAGTGGTCGGTTAGTTAGTTATTTAAACACCTATATAAGCTTAATATTCCCCAAACTAAATCATTTAACTCTTTCATCTAAGAGCCCCAAATTCTCTCCAAATAATTCTCTCTCTAGAAGTGAAGATGAAGAAGAAAGGAAGTTCGGGCAGCAACCTAGGTCGATTTTCATCAATTGTTTCAAGCTTGATAAGGGATTTTTATTGAGGTATGTTAGATTAAGCATTTATGGATTCTACCACCCATAGAGTCCCCTCGGTTTCCCCCCAATTGGGAAGTCAACAACCTAATTCTAGCTAGGGTTCTTCTTACATTGTAGGTATGGTCTAGGTATGATTCCAATCTAGTGGATAATACCTAATTATGGTTGTATTAACATTGAATTATGATTGTATGATTAATTTATGTGATTTATATGGTAAATTTTAGTCTAAATTGATGAATGGATATTTGTGGTTTATGCCATGAAATGTGTGATTGAAGGTTCGTAGGTGATTTTCCTAAATCAATGTCATGTATAGTAATTGTTCAAAGTTAGGAACATATAACCATGAATTTAACTAGAACTTATTGAATATGATTGATCTTGACTTGTGATGTTGAAATTGAACCTTTGTGACCAATTGTGACTAGAATCACCTATTAATGAGGGATGTGATTACAATACCTTGAAATCTAGGTATAATGAAGCTAATAAGAAGTAAAGCTTTTAGTATAGGGCTTGTAGTCATGAATGTTGGTAACTATGGTTTTGAGAGTAAAGACAATGTGATGAACTAGATTTGTTAAGGCTTTGAGAGTAAAGTATAAATGAAAATAGAAGTCTAATTAATAGGTAGAATTTTGGTTAAAGGCCTACACGCACCTAACCTACTTTATGATTGCTTGAAAGTTTAAAGTGATAGAATCACTTGAACATGGATTGATTTTCAAGGACATCGTTTCATGATAAATGAGTGTTAAGCAAGGCCTGACAAGTAAACCTTGCGTTATATGCTTGGCTCCAAGTGAATATTGACAATGACATGGACTGTCACACAAGAGAAGTTCCAGGCTCCAAGTAGGAAGGAGAACCACACCTAGTTTATGTGAGGTCTATCCAAGTTAAAGGGGGAACTTTTACGTAGTAGAGTGTGGGTTTTCCCGAAGTTAGGTTTCATGAGATGGAAGCCTTCACGTAGGTTGAGTCACGGTAATAGTAGCAATCTCCTTATCCAATCAACTAAGATATGCTTAAAGAAGAATCTCATAGTGTTCTAAAGACTAATTGAACGAAGACGTACTTACTGAAGTACCTCATAGTTAAGAGTATAAATGGACTTAGCCTTGCTTAAAGTAGTATCTCATAGGGTCCATATTAATAATGAACCTAGACATGCAAAAACTAGTATCTCATAGGGTTCAATCTAATAAAGAACTAAGATGTGCTAAAGAGGGTACCTCATAGTGTTCTAGAGTTGAAAAGAGGAACTAGGATCCAAACCAAGAAGTATTAGTATAAGGACCTAAAAGTGGTACTTACCATGAATAGTATAATGGGATACAATGCATTCATTGCACAAGTATGAGTTAGGCTTAAAAAGAGAAGGCTTGAGATAGGATTGTTGTATAGTTTCCTTCCTTGCTATAATTGATTAAAGGTGACAGATTCCCTTAGTCATGAAAGTTAAACTAATATTGAGGCCAAAGGAGGGTGAGTATGACTAAGATGACTTCAAGGTTATACTTAGTGTGAAGGGTAGTATGGGATGCCTTTTATACATTGCACAAGTGTGATTTGAGGTTACTTAGGAGTATGGTGCTCTTATGGTAGAAAATCTTAGTGACTTGACCATGTACATAGACTATGATTAAGTTGACCAAAAAGGGATACTTGGCTTGGGTGGTTGATGAATCCACGATTTGGACTCATTTAGGGCTTTATTTTAATAGATTTAGATTCCTCAACTGCATATTTTATGTTAATAACTTATGTAAATCCTTGATTGTTAGGTAGTTGGATAGAGGAACAAAGCATGGACACTAATGAGCTAAAAGGAACAAGGAAACTTAAAGAATGAAGAAAAAAAGGTCTAAGGATAGCCTAAACCATTGGGTGAGTTGTTGAATGGCCATGGTCTGGCCTAATGTTCTATGTGCCAAACTCTAAAGGAGAAAATCAAGTCAGTGATAGAAAGGAGCAGTCGGTGAGTCATCGAACAGTTCCGCGATACAATAATATATCACCCAAAGTTACAGAACTTGAAGATACTGAAGGCAAAGTAGAAAGGCAATGAAATTGACTAGAGGGTGGATCGTTGTGTGGATCGGTGATCGCGACTTATTGCACCGAATGGTCTTCTGCAACACTTTTTTAGTGACTATAAATACATGTTTGAATCTTTAGTTTAATATGACATTTTTATCAGAGTTTTATATAGTTTTCATTATTGTTCAGTTTTCAAGGTAGCGAGCTTAGAACTGAGTTTGGTGACAATATTTCCTTAGCTTGGAAGATTTGAAGATCTCCATTTCTGAGAAATTGGAAGTGGGTGTTGAAGATTCTTCATCTTAGACCTTTGTAAAGACATATTAATCTTACCCAGTTGATGGAAACACAGTTAGGTAACAATTTTTACCATTTTATGATATCTAGCTAAAACCTCAATTCTAAGGGTGTGATTTTGTGATTATGGGTTTATTTAACTACTGGGTATTGTTAATTAATAGTGTAAATGCTATATAATAGTGATTTCATACAGTAATTGTGGCTTAATCTAAAGGATTGTAGTTGTTAATGCAACTCTACCTTCATTTTTTTGGCTTGCTCGAGAGAGGTGTTTTAAAACCAAGAATACCGATTTGTTGTTCTGTGAGTATTGGGTTGTCATGAGTTCAACTGGAGAGAGTGAATCTTAAACCCTTTTCCACACATTCAGCGAGAGAGAGTGAATAGACTAAAGCATTGGTTGTTCTTAATTGCTACTTATTGGTGTTTGAGAGAAACCAATTTGATTAGGGGTAAATTGTTCGAGAGAAAGTTTATCCCAACTAAAGTTTACCTTATTCACTTATTTACGACTATTCACTATTAATTGCAATTACCCATTTGTCTACCTTAGCTCATAATCCAATCATATCCCAAGAACCCGTCTCCATATTTCTTATTTTCGTGTTATTTGTTGTTGTAGTTGATAGTTGAAACAAACCCCCCCTGTTATTTGACACTTGTGTCACCTCAAACTTGAAGCACGCTGTTATTCGTAAATGTTTTTAACTATTATTAACTTGAGCAAATTCATGCTTTTCTATTGATTTTCAAATACGTAGCACTCCCTTGGGACTCTAACCCAACTCACTTAGTTGGGTTATATTACTACTTTACGATCGTTGACGCTTAGTATTGGATGAAGTTTCTTTGGTAACATTAATCAAATCAGTGGTATTATGGGATGCTATTCATTCTTTGCACATGTATGCGTTTGAGGTTACTTGAGAATGGTTCTATTATTGTAGAGATGACTAAGTGTCAATTATGTTTATATGATGCTTATATTGGAGACTTTGCTTATTATGATTATGACTTATCTCTTATGATCATTACCTATGTCTTATATTGACTTATGATTATATGACGCTTATGTTGGAGATTATGCTATGACTATGTTGTTATCTCTTATGCTTATGTCTTATGTTGACTAACCATTTTGAGTTGCTCTTACGATATTGTGGTAGCTATCATATTTGGTACATTTTGTACCAACGCATACTTTGCCTACATTCTAATCAAATATAGGGTTTCGCAGATTGTGTTCCTCTGGAGGCTAGGTTTGTAAGGAGCAACAATAGTTGAAGATTTGGTGAGTCCTCATAGCTTCGAGGACAACCCATTTATTTCCTTTATGTCATTTATTTATGTTTTAAACTTTGTATGGGTTGTGTCCCAAGATTTCTACTCAAGAGTATAATAGATGGTTTGAGACAATGATATAGTAAAGACTTCAGTTTGCTTTACGAAAATGTTCTCTATTGCATGGTTTTAAAAAAGTTTTAAATTATCCATACTTTTATATTATCTTATGTTATGATATGCTAAGGGATCGTATGAGACCCCTTCGAGGTCAAGTACGCCACGTTACGTCTAGGGGGTACCCCTGGAGCATGACATACTTGGTAATCAGAGTAGAAGGCCTTTTGATCACCTAATCTATTGGGTGAGTTGCAGAGTGGCTATTAACACACCTAAAGTTCTAGGGTGCCATGCCCTGAAGGAGAAAATTGAGTTGGCGAGAAAAAAGAGTAGTCGGCGTGTCACCGAATAGTTTCGCGATGCAGTGATTGGATCGCCCAAAGTTACCGATTGGAAGATGGTGAAGGCCAAAGCAAAAATACGAGGGAACTGAACAAAGGGCGGATCGCCGAGTTGATTGGTGATCCCAACTTACTGCGTCAAATGGTCCTTCGCAACATATTTTGTCGACTATAAATACATTTTTTAACATTTATTTTAGTATTAATGATCATTTATCAGTTTTCACAATATAGTTTTTGAGTTAAAACTCTGAGTTTTGGGACAAACTTTTCCTTAGCTTTAAAGAATTGAAGTTATTCCATTTTTGAGACATTGGAAGTGGGTCTTTGAAATTCTTCCACTTGGACCTTTGTAAAGATGAAATTAATATTACCGAGGAAACATAATTTGGCAACGATTTCTATCTTTTTATGATTTCTGCCTAAAACCCAATTCATGTGGTGTGATTATGTGACTATGGGTTGATTTAGTTTATGGGTATTGCAAATTCATAGTTTAAATGTTGTTTAAAAGTGATTTAAATCAGTAATCGTGGTTCAATTTAAAGGATTGTAGTTGCAAATGCAACTCTACCTTCGTGTTTTTGTCGTGCTTGACAGAGAGGTTTTAAAACCAAGATTACTGAATTGATGGTCTGTGGGTATTAGGTTGTCCTGGGTTCAGCTTGAGAGAGTGAATCCTATATCCTTTTCCACACATTCATCTCGATAGAGTGAATGGACTAAAGCGTAGGCCGTTCTTAATTGCTACTTGTTGGTGTTCAAGAGAAACCAACTTGATTCGAGGTAAATTGTTCAAGAGAAAGTTTATCCCCACTAAAGTCTACCTTATTCACTGATTTAGAGATATTTACTAACAATTACAATTACCCATTTGTCTACTTTAGCCTATAATACAATCACATCCCAAGAACCCGTCTCATTATTAGTAATTCGTGTTATTTGTTGTTGTTGTACCTAGTAGATAAAACCAAAACCCCTTTATTTGACACTTGTGTCACTCCTTAATTTGAATTGTGTTTTTATTCGTAAATATCTATTCCTATAATTGACTTCAACATATTTGTACTTTGCTATTGAATTCTCAAACGCGTACCACTTCCTGTGGGATTCGACCCAAACTCATTTAGTTGGGTTATATAATTGACTAATGATCGTTGGCACTTAGTATTGGATGAAGTGTCATGATACGTAAATTTAAAATGGCGTCGCTGCCGGAGAGTGGTGTTTGTTGAGATTTTTTAGTTAAGTTGAATTTTGTTCTTGTTAGTTATAGTTGAATCCACTTATTTTTAGTTTTGTTTTGTGTGTTGTTGTTGAGAGCAGAGAATTGAAGCATACTTGGTAGCAATGCTAACCCAATTGACCACCCTCCTTTGAGATTACGGCTATAAGATTTTTAGGAAAGTTCACTTCATTCATTTCTCCTTAGTCGTGCTTTAGAGTTCTAACTCTGTGAAGCCCATTTCCTAACCTTTCTTTTGTGTTTATAGGCTATGAATATAAGAAGGGTGGATACAAGGCGAATGGAGGAGGAGAATGTGAATGAGGGAGTTCCTCCCCAGGCTCGTCAAGACCCTCAAGCTCCTAATGAGAAAGGGGTTATGAAGAATGTGGAAATAAGAGCGGCTCTCCAAAGATTGACTCAACTCATGACGGCTCAAGCTTAAGTCGTAACCACCTAAGCCCAAGCTATGACGGCCCAAGCCAACCGAGATGTTGTGCCCTGTCTAAACCCTAATGTGAGCAACATGGCTTCAAGGTTGACAGACCTCAAAAGAATGATCCCTCATATGTTCTTTGGTTCCAAAGTGAATGAGGATCCACAAAATTTTGTAAAAGAGATCTACAAGATAATTGACGCTATGGGGGTGACTTCTTTAGAGAAAGCTGAACTAGCTGCTTATAAATTGAAGGATGTGGTCCAAGTATGGTACACTCAATGGAAGAATAATAGGCCGGAAGAAGAAGGCCCCATTGATTGGGAGGTGTTTAAGGAGGCATACCTTGCTAGGTTCTTTCCCCGGGAGAAGAGGGAAGCTAAGGTAGAGGAATTTATCAACCTTCGTCAAAGAGATATGAGTGTCCAAGAATACTTTGTGAAATTCACTAAGTTGTCCAAGTATGCCCCGTCTTTGGTGTTGAATCCAAGGGATGTGATAAGTCGATTTGTGACGGGTGTGTCCGACTACATTGAAGAAGAATATCATGCGGCAATACTCCATGATAACATGGACATCTCATGCCTAATGGTGTATGCTCAACAAGTTGAGGAGACAAGGCTTAGGAAGAAGAATAGAGAGGTAAAAAGGGCAAGGATCGATGATGGAAATTCATCTAAGGGTAAGTTCGAGGGTCAAGGTAGGCCAAGGTTCAAGAAGTGATTTTCCAACCAAAGCTCCTCCAGTGCTCCAAGTACGAACAAAGATAGGGTGTTTAACCCTAAGAATGAAGGAGGCAATAGTGGTGGATCTTCCATGGAGAGGCCCACTTGTGCCAAGTGCGGTAAGAGGCATGATGGTAAGTGTCTTGCCGGCATGCGTGTGTGCTATGGGTGTGGAAACAGTGGGCATCAATTGAAAGATAGCCCAACTTGTACGGCCAAGGGGAGAGATAATAAGCAAGCTCCTCCTAGTGGTTCAAATTCTGATGCTCCCAAGAAGAATCACTTATATGCTCTTTAATCCCGAGATGACCAAGAGAGTTCCCCAAACGTGGTAAGGGGTATGTTGCAAGTGTTTTCCTTTGATGTTTATGCATTATTAGACGTCGGTTCTACTTTATTAATTGTTACACCTTTTGTGTCTACGAAATTTGAAGTACTTCGCAATGTGTTTGACGGAACCTTTAGGTGTCTACCCTAATTGGTGACTCTGTAGTGGCAAAAATGGTATGTAGGCAAAAAGACATGTTAGACTTTGATGTCATTTTGGGGATGGATTGGTTGCATGCATGTTACGCCTCTATTGATTGTAGGACTCGGGTAGTAAAGTTTCAATTTCCAAATGAGTCAATTTTAGAGTGGAAAGGGTAAAATTCTATCCCTAGGGTTTGATTTGTTTCTTGTATCAAAACTAGGAAAATGGTATCAAAAGGGTGTATCTATCATATTGTTAGAGTTGTGGATGTTGAGTTCAAGACTCCTTCCTTTGATTCGCTCCCTGTGGTGAGTGAATTTTCGGAAGAATTTCCTAATAACTTGCCTGGAATTCCTCCCGAATGGGAAATCGACTTTGGCATTGATTTACATTCGGGCTAGCACCAACTAAGGGTGAGAGTAGTTGACATTCCTAAGACGGCCTTATGAACATGATATGGTCACTATGAACTCCTAGTAATATCTTTTGGGTTAAATAATGCCCCAACGGCATACATGGACCTAATGAATAGGGTGTTTAGGCAATATCTTGATTCATTTGTAATCATTTTTATTGACAATAGTTTGATCTATTCGAGGAGTGAGAGTGAACATATGAATCATTTGAGGATTGTATTGCAAGTCCTTAAAGACTACAAATTATATGCTAAATTTGGTAAGTGTGAATTTTTGCTAAGGTCGGTTACTTTCCTTGGTCATATTGTATCGAGCATTGGTATTGAGGTAGACGCTAAGAAGACAGACACGGTCAAGTGTTGGACTAGACCTCTAACTCCTACCGATATTAGAAGCTTTTTGGGTTTGCCGGGTTGTTATAGAAGGTTTGTTGAGGGTTTTTCCTCCATTGCTTCTCCATTGACGTCCTTGACTCAAAAGAAAGCTAAGTTTGTGTTGTCGGAGGCTCGTGAGAAAAGCTTCCAAGTGCTTAAAGATAGACTTACTTCTGCTTCGGTGTTGACCTTATCGGAGGGTACCGATGGGTTTGTTGTATATTGTGACACCTCGATAGTGGGGCTAGGATGTGTACTCATGCAACATGATAAGGTGATTGCCTATGCTACGAGGCAACTTAAGATTCTTGAGAATATTTATTCGACCCATGATCTTGAACTAGCATTGGTAGTGTTTGCTTTGAAAATATGGAGACATTACTTATATGGGGTCCATATAGATTTTTTACCTATCACATGAGTCTTCAATATGTGTTTAGCCAAAAAGACTTGAATCTTCGACAAAGAAGGTTGTTAGAGCTTTTAAAGGATTATGATATGAGTATCATTTACCACCCCGATAAGGCTAATGTAGTTGCGTCTGTCCTAAGTCAATTGTCCATGGGTAGTGTGGCCTATGTAGAAGATGAGAAGAAGAAGTTAGTCTGTGATGTTCATTGTTTGGCCCGGTTAGGTGTCCAACTAATGGATTCTCCCAAAGGTGGTTTCATGGTTAATAAGGGCTCCGAATCATATTTTGTGGTTGATGTGAAGTCTAAACGACACCGTGATCCTATATTAATGGATTTGAAAGAATAAGTACTCTACAAGTACGTTAAGGATTTCTCCCAAGGAGGATATGGGGTGCTTAAGTACCAATGTAGATTATGTGTTCCGGATGTGGATGGCTTAAGAGAGAAAATATTAGAAGAGAATACAATTGATAAGAAAGGGTGTAAGCCAACGGCGTCCCCTTATTTATGTTAGATTTTCTGTGAGCTAGTTGAAGTTGCTCTCATTTTGCCTCCCTTCAATCTAGTTTTACTTTCTTCTGTCATGCTAGGCGAGCGATTGTTTAAGAGGACAGAGCCGTTGGTTCCTTATAGTCATTTCTTTTTTCTCTTTTCTATCATGACAACTCTTGTTACCCCACCTTTTAGAGTTTTGGGGCCTTACTAGGCTCATGGTTTGCAATATTCTATTCATTCGGGGACCACCAAGATGTACCGTGACCTACGGGAAGTCTATTGGTGGAATGGTATGAAGAAAGATATAGCGAGTTTTGTAGCTAAGTTTCCGAATTATCAACAAGTTAAGGCCGAGCACTTAAATCCCGAAGGATTGTCCCAAGATATAGATATTACCACTTGGAAGTGGGAGGATGAGTGTAACGACCCATAAAATGAATAAGTGAAACTGGAGCTAACGTGTGTGTGTATGAGTTGATGTGAGGTTTGAGGGTGTTTAATTTTGTCCCGAGCCATGGTTGAGGGGTTTAGGGGTTAAACGTCAAGGTAGGACTCCCTAAGGACCACCCTAAGGGTCCTCCTCGAGGACCCTAAGCCTAACCCCCAAGACCCATTGAAACAAATAGGCTGCCTTAATTGGATAAACCATAGAAGGGGACCATTCCCCGTTAGTCCATCCACGCCCCGTGGATGGCCTTCGTTGGTCATCGCCCCCAAAATCTGGGTCCTATCATCATTAAACATACCTTACATGCAACCCATCCATACCAAGAGTCACCTCAAAAACCTAATATGCCAAGTTCTACCAAGTCGATAAGAGTATCTCTAGGGGACAAGGTAATAAACAATCTTCCATAAACCCATTTGGTAAGTTTAAATCATTAACCAGGGTAAAAGCCGAAAAAGGTTCTAATAACTTGTCCGGGGAAACATTAAACCTCATAGCCTCAAAAGACATCATACAAGATAAGGTCGTACCGAAATACCACATAACACTTACACTTACATGAAATTACCAACATACCGGTACCTTCATCCGGAGAGTCTTCTTGGTCACCTCTAGTAGCATCCTTTACTAAGACCCTTACTAGGACATCACTCATAATCTCATATGAGTCTACCAAACCAGGTCTAAACTCTTCAAACTTACTATACCTCATAAGGTGAAAATTCAAGTCAACCTAAATCATGACATGGAGAACATTCACCAACCTTGTTATCTGAGGATCAAGTGTAGGGTTTCAGAGATTGAGTTTCTTTTTGAGGCTAGGTTTCTAAGGAGAAAGAAGAGTTGAATATTTAGTGAGTCATCATAGCTTCGACGACAAACCCATTATTTCCTTTATGTCATTTCTTTATGTTTTAGACTTTGTATGGGCTGCGTCCCAAGAGTTCTATTCAAGAGTTTATTAGATAGTTTGAGACAAAGATATAGTAAAGACTTCCGCTTGCTTATTGAAATTTTTTTCAATTGTATGGTTTTAAAAAAGTTTTAAATTTTTCATACATTTCTATTATCTTATGTTATGATATGCTAAGGGATTTTATGAGACCCCTTCGGGGTCAAGTACGCCATGTTACGTCTAAGGGGTACCCCTGGGTCGTGACACAAGAAATTTGACAGTTAAACCTTTGGGGGTCTATCTTAGCGAGAACATTGTTCTTTTCCCTCAAAATCACACTTCAAAATGCACTCCCTATGTTTGAGTATATAGGGCTATTTATATGGAAGACTATGTGTTTTTTAGGAGAAATTAAAATCCCCTTTGATATTTTACACTTGTGTCTCCCCTTTAATTTACAATGTCTTTTATTGCAAATGTCTTTAACTACGACTAACTTGAATGAAATTCTAATTGGTTATTAATTCTCAAAACCTATCTCTTGGGACACGACTCCAACCCTTGGTTGGGTTACTATATTATCGATGATCGTAGACACTCATACCGTAGGATAGTGTCATTGGTCACGATAAGCATCAACGACCACCAAAGGCGTGTACCACTATGTTGTCACTATCCGAAGGTGCCTTGTATTTTTCGCATTGAATCATTATAACAACTTTCAAGTCTATCCAAAAAGTATTGGAGGAATTCATCTGCATTTCTTGTTGGAACCTACGGAAAGTGGACAAAAAATAACTCAAGAAATTTATATTTTTTTTAAAAAAAAAAAGATAAGGAGATTTTAAAATGCCAACAGATCTGAACATATGTATTATAGAATTTGGGATTTCATCCTATGATTCGTCAGATACCTCTAGATGAATTGGAGTCTTTAATGCCACCACCCAATTATTATATATTTATGTAAATGTTGAACCCCCTTCGAATTTTTTATGTGTATTTACTTCTTCATATTTTGAACCCATTAATGAAAATCCTGGCTCCATCACTACCACATGTAAACACAAATTTTACGAATATGAACATACAATAAGCCTTCATTACTACAACACATACACAAAAATTTCACGAATATGAACACACAAATAGTCTTCATTATAACTACTCCTACAAAGATTTCACGAATATGAACACAAAAGAAGTCTTCATTACTACTAATCTTGTCCTTGACTGGCATGTAGGTACTCCAACTTTGAGAGTGCATATGAAGACATAAACAATAATTTTATGAATATGAACACACAAGAAGTCTTCATTACTACTACACACATACAAAAATTTCACCAATAGGAACACACAAGAAGTCTTCATTACTACAACACTCGTCCTCGGCTGGCATTGAAGCACTGCAACTTTGAGAACACATATGCAGACATAAACATAAACTTCATGAATATGAATGTTGACACCCGGTTTTGACCCTATGCAATTCAGGTTAATTATGGAGCTTATTAAATTTCAAACAATTTGAAATAATCGTCTTTGAAAAATCCTAAAATTAATTTTAAATCTGTATCTACTTAATTTGGTTAGTTTTTTCAGAAATAATTATATAATGTTATGTATTGATATATATATATAATCTTAATCTTTTACATAAATATGTAATAAATAGCCTAAAAAATAATTTTTAGTATAGATATGTATTTACTTTCTTTAAATTAGTTAATTTCATAATCATATTTAAATTAGTCTTTATTTTAAAACAATTGGCTTATGTCTTGGTAATTATTTTTTCTTGTTTAGGTTAACAAACTCAAATAATTAATTGTAATTATTCCTCTTATTTCAATTTTAATCAAATTTAGATAATTGATTCGATTTGGTTACATTCTAAATTCAACTTGCCAAATTTCTAATGCAATAGCCCACCTAATTTGCCTAAATTTGCAATCCTTTGCCAGTATCTTAAATTCCCAAATTAGACCCACCCTATTTTTACACATATACATACATCTCTATACCCTACACATTCTTTTCCTCTTTTCCTCTCCCCAACATACGCTCCCTTCATTGTATCTCTTTTCATCAGAGACTTCATCTCCCTCACCCAAAAATCCACCGGATATGGCCCAAAAATCGGTGGATAAGCGGCCACTCCCTCACCATAGCGTCATTTCCCCCTTTTTGGATTATCTAAAACCTCCACCATATCACTTCTCTACTGAAGACCTTGGAAATTGGAGTGAAGCTCAAAAAACCCATGGGGTTCAAGCTTTGCTCGATGGATTCCACCATAAAAGGCCTCCAAAATGTCTCCATCTCTTCAAATCAATCTGAAATGGTAGCTCTATCCCCCTTTTCTCTTCTTTTCATCATCATTTTTATCCCTATTCTCACTTAAAATTTGTTCTCTCAGAAGAATTTGATTGTAACAAGTATTAAAAAAGCAAAATAAACAAGAAAATCAAGTATGGGGAAAGGTTCTTGGATGTGACCGCAATTCAAGTTGAGATAAATTGTAGGGTACATGCTTTCGATAGGACATTTGCAAAATAATAGTGACTAGGCTAAGCTTTAAATGGAAATAAGTTTCCTCTCGGGCAACTTACCACCGTTTCAAATGTGTTCCTCTCGGACACCCATTTGCCGCATGAAGACCAGCCTACACATTACCCTACTCACTCTCTCGAGCTGAGTGTTAGGATATGGGACTAGGGCTTACCCTCTCGGGATGAACCTCATGTCGATCCACTCCTTAGTCCATCAGGCTAGTGGTTTCAGTTTCGCGAACTCCCTCTCGGGCAAGCCGAAAACACATGGGTGGCTTTGTATTTGCAACTACAAACCCTTTAGATTAAACCACAACCACTAGGTGAAATCACCATTAAAATACATCTAACCTATCAGTAAGCAACACCCAACAAGAATATCAACCCATGTTTGCTAAATCACACCTTAAGAATGAGGGGTTTTAGCATACATGAAGAAATAAGAAATTATACCTAACATGATAATGAAATCAACTGGGTATAAGAAATTAAAACTTGAATTAAGCAAAGGAAAATGAATAGAGAAGATCCACTTCCAACTTGGGGAAGAAGAATTCCTTTCCTCAAGTCTCCACAAAACCCTCTCCAAACTTGAGAGAAAAATATCAGCTAAAGTATGTTCTGAAGTGAAAATAATAATAATAATTGTTCCACTCCAAAAATATCCTTTAAGACTACAATTCTAAATAGTTTTTATAGTTTTCACAGATTGTTTTGCAGAGGATTGTTCGGCGACATTAGTTGAGATTGCCAATGAACTCGCCGATCCAACTATTGGTCAGCTCATCGCCTTCAGTATCTTGCCTCTAGCATCCTCGCATTCTGGATCATTGGGAGATACAGTACTGCTTCGCGGAACTGATCTGCGACTCATCGACTGCTCTTTTCCTCGCCTTTTGATCCACATCCTTCAAGGCTTCGCGTACTGGAACGAAGGGCGGTTCATGTCGTTTCGACGATCCGCAGGATTCCATTTCTTGTTCTTTTCATCCCTATTTGCTTTGTTTTGCGGCTAAGTGTCCATGCTTCCACTAAAACTTCAAATACTTGAAACTTCAGCATTTTAATCAGGCATTGAGATAAAACAAGCATTAAAGGAAACTATTTCCATTAAAATAAAGCCCTAAATGAGTCTAATTTGTAGACTCATCAACACCCCCAATTTAAACTTTTGCTTGTCCTCAAGCAAACTCAAGTTCAATCGTTCAAAAATGCTGCCTCAAACAGTGCTACACAAGACTAAATCATGAATGCACACAACAAGACTCAATTTACTTATGTAAGGATCAATTGTGTACTCAAAGATTCAAATTGTGACACACCATCACCAAAGATTCTCATGCTCGTAATACTTGCTACTTGTGCAAGTTCAAGCTCAACAAAAATATCTAAATTCCTTCGCACAAAGAATTATTCCATATTAACACAAATATATGAGTCAATTTAAGATCAGGAATTAGATACAATGCTCACACTCAAAAAGAGGAACACAATGCATGTTTTCACCCATAGGTTTGCCCTTATTTTCCAATTGACTTTCGATCCAGCTTACTCAAGATCAAAAAGGTCTTTCTAAGGCTTGTAACAGGGCTGAGTGCAACGGTATGGTCATCTAGGCTTAGTGACTTTTTCCTCGTTTGTTGTGGCATTCTCAAGGCATTCCCTTGTTTTCCTTTATCAATTCTTTTTCTAGTGCTTCTAAGTCACCCTTTTTTGTTTTATTCTCCTCCATGGATTGCTTGAATCGTGATTCCTTTCATACTTTATTCCACATTTCATATATAAATATATATATATATATATATATATTATATATATATATATATATATATTTTATTTTTATCTTTTATTTTTTTTATCTTTTGAATTGAATTGAAGGAGTTCCATTTTTATGAAATACCATAGGTTAAGGGGGACTTTTTTTGCACTTCTTGACTTCTCCTTTTCTCCTTTCACCACACCCCTACAAATCAAGAGGATTATAGGTAGCAGATCAAATAAGTTCTAGGGTTTATCAAGGTTCTTCCAAAGAAAGGTAAGGCTCAAAGGTGTTCAGAAGAGTTTCACACGCGCACATGTAGGTCACAAAAAGAGGTATATGTCAAATTGGCTCACACTCTTTAAAATTGTCTAAGATCATCTCTAGAGTACATCTTTCTAAACCAATCAGACTAACCGGGCAAATTCAAGGTTTATTCATGAATGGTTCAAAGTAAGCTAATCACACAAGGCATCGATACTTCAGTCAAACAAGATTAGACACGTTCGCTAGTGTTCAACGACAATCACAAGAGAATAAATTCAAAAAATGGCTAGTCACAACGAGATGCAAAGAGTGCAAATATTGTATATGTAACTTCATTTGGTCTCGTCGTAGCCGTGCATTAATGTTTGTTCAATTGGGAGCACTATTCAAGTCATCGGTATTGATCTAAACCGAGACTCAAATTTTTTGCAAATGAATAGCCATTATCAACAATAATCTAGAGGTCAAATTAAAGAGAGACAAAGATAGAGGTAAAAAGGGGATCCTGTTTAAGCAGTCGCTCCATCTGTCTGGGCATCAATGCCCGGTGCATCTTTCTGAAGTAAAACCATGGTCCCTGGAGCATTATTATTTTGGTTTCCACTGTTTGCCTTTGCCTTAGCCTCTGCAGCAAGATTTGCTGCAATCATCTGATTTACTCATGAGCTGTTCTGAAGGCATGCACTGAATTAACTAAACTCAGATCACATGGGCGGACATTAAGATTCAAAGGAATTCATCTTTTTTTCCTAGCTTCCTTGGTGTACTTTCTTTGCCTGGCCATCTCGGCTCTCTTTTCCTCTTTCCTAAATTCTCGTGCTCTTACATACCTGAATGGGTCATCTCTCCCTGCAACTTTTGGCCTAGCCATTTCTGCAACTAATTCGGGGGTAAGTTAAATGGTAATTCAAATAAGAGCAAAATTGGTGCTTCTATGTGCGTAAATTGATGTACCCATGATACAAAAAGGGTAGGCGAAAGGCGAACATGGTCTCTTTCGGTGAGCCGTCGGGTGTGTTATGCGAACCAAACTAACCGCCGAGAGTTACAGTTCAATCAGTACATAAAAATAGAAGAAAAGAACAAGATGAAAATGTTAGGCGAATTGTTGAACAATTCAGCGACGTTTGCTCATTTCGCCGATCAACTCATTTTGTCCATTATCAACCCCATCTTTCAATTTTCACCTAGCAACCCCAGTTAATGTAATCACGCATATATAACTCAATTTCAGTGAAAACACGTAGAAACTTCTATTCCCACCATGCAACAATTTAACTCAAAGAATAGCTAAGTGGAAATTCCTCGAATCATACAACTTTTATTCGCCGACTGCTCTTTTCCTTGCCTTTTGATCCAGTTCCTTCAAAGCTTCATGAACTGGAACGAAGGGCGGTTCATGTCATTTCGACGACTCGCCAAGTTAAACTTGGTGATCCGCATGATTCAATTTCTTGTTCTTTTCTGCCCTATTTACTCCATTTTGCGCCTAAGTGTCCATGCTTCCACTAAAACTTCAACTACCTGAAATTCAGCGTTTTAATCAGGTATTGAGATAAAACAAGCATTCGAGGACACTATTTCTATTAAAATAAAGTCGTAAATGTCAACAAATTGTGATGTTGCAACAGGGTTTATTGCTTTAACACAAACAACACTCTAATCCACCTATGATTCAAAGTTGAGGACGTTAATAGCTTCCTGGCAACACTGGAGTCTTTCACTAGTATAAATAAACTTGATTTCGAGATCAAATTTCCTAGTGAAAAGTGCAATGCGCATGTATCAGTTGAGAAGCAAGTAATGGTCGATAAGTCTCCTTGTGTTGCTACGCTTCATTTGAAAATATTAAACCTTCTGAACAACAGACCTATGATTCTTGAATCTCTTTAAATGAAATGCAGGCACAGAAGAGGCTCGACCTACTATGAGCTACTTAGCAATTGACACCTTTGCCTTGCACTAATCTCAAGGATACTTGATCTCAGAATCATTAAGTTTGTCAATTATCGTGAAAGACTACAAAGCTGCTGGCAAATTGTCAATGTCCTTAGCTCCAATCTTAGATCCATTAGAGGCTTGCATGTGTCAGAGCACTGACAACAGTTGCAATATTGCAGTTTGATGACAAGGCGACCACCAAAGGTCTACTTTACAATATTGTCTCATTTTGAATGTGCCCTATATTTAGCGATGAATAGTTTGAACAACTTTCAAAGCTCAAAAAATATTAAGGAATTCATAAGCAACTTCTTATTGGAACATATGGAAACTTGACAAAAAATAGCTCAAGGGAAGTCAAAAATTTTAAAAAGAATGATATGGAGATTAACATGTACAATGCAAGAAGATTATATAAAGGGAAATTTATAATTTTTGAAAGAAAGATAAGGAGATTTAAAAGTTCATAAAAACACCAACAGATCTAATAACCTCATGGATCATTGTACCACATATCAAACAACAACAACTACGACTCAATTCTGAGCTACTTGGATATATTAGTCGTTAACCCCACTAATTGCAGATGAAAATTCAAAGTGGGTGGCGGAAGGAGTTTCGATTAAAAAGAAAGAACTAATCATAGCCGTAAGGTTCTGGTTCGAGTTTATCAGCAACACTATTATGCCATCCCAAAATGAATCGATCCTTCGCTTTGCCAAGGCAGCCTGCCTGGGTTGCATCATAGAGGAGACTCAAATAAACTTGGGTACAATCATTGGTTGAGAGATACTCATGCATGCAAGACAGAGCCAAACCTCACTTCCATTTCCAGTCTTTATCACAAAATTTTGCAAATGATCCCAGGTGCCTCGAGATGTCAAGAAAGATGTAGAAGTGATGCCCACAGCCTCTATTGATATCCGTAGGATCGAAGCCGAGTATCTTAATGATAAGGCAGAAAGGAAAAAGGCAGCATCGATAAAGATAGTAAACAGGGAATCATCCCCTGTAGAGACACATATATCCATTGCCACTGTTACTCACAGTGATTCTCCAGGTTCTTCTGTTGCTGCACGATCGCCAAAACTCACCATTGTCGCTGCTAATTACAGACCTCCATTCACCTGGGTATCTCTACTCCAGATGGGACAGCTGAATCTTTCTGCCCATCGTCGAGCTATGAACCTAAAGGCCTCTGTTCCAAACATGATGCGGATTGCCTTGACTGATGTTGTGACACCTTTGAGCACTACCATTGATGCCCTAGCGGAAAGAATAGCGGTGTGCGAGCATAACCAAGGGTCCACAGAGGAGGTGACAACTTTAAAAGTTGCCATTGCTGGACTACAAAAAGATATAGACCACATGAAGTCCACCGATGTATCCATGGTCTTTGGAAAAGTAGAGACTCCAGATATTCCCGAAATGCCTCAGATTACCACAGGCCATGGAGATGGAAGGGAGCGTACAGCCGATCCTGAACCAAAGGGAGAAATTGATGAAGAGATGTTTGAGGAAGTTACAGTGGACGACATAGCCGAGACTGAAGAAATCATAATAAATGCTACTATGCAAGCTTCTTTAGCACAGTCTCCTACTACGGGATCCAATGGAGAAGGTCCTTCTGGTGGTCACTTCGGATATAATGCCATGACAGATGGAGCAATCGCAAAGCTAGGATCCCTTCTTTACCTCCCTCTCTGTTCTTAGTTATCTTTCAAATCTTTGGATATTTATTACTTGCATTTGAGGACAAATGTTTTTATATGTGATGGGGTGAGGCCCATTTGTGTGTGATACTTACTTTTTGCTCACGTTTCTGTTTATATCTGGGCTGTTCTGTTTAAAATTGTTTGTAAACTGCTTTGCGATTGTTTGAGCTCATGGCTCTCTTTTGGGTTTAATTGCAAAATAGCTTTGACCCTTTCCAAAAATTTTGAGTTTTTCACACATTTTTGCCACCCTTCGTGAGATGAATGTGGTTGTTCTTTCACAAAACTTTAAGTCTCGGTTTTGATCAATACCGATAACTTGAATAGTGCTCTTAATTGAACAAACATGAATGTACAACTACAATGAGGCCAAATGAAGTTACATAGACAATATGTGAACTCGTTGCATCTCGTTGTGATTAACCATTTATCGAATTGATTCTCTTGTAATGGCCATTGCACACTAGCGAAAGTGTGTAGTCTTGTTTGCTTTCAGTATCAATGCCTTGTGTAATTAGCTTGCTTTGAACCATGCATGGATAAACCTAGAATTTGCCTCGTTAGTTTGATTGATTTAGAAAGGTGTCCTCTTGATATGATCTTAGGCAAT
Organism: Solanum verrucosum; assembly: GCF_900185275.1. NCBI lineage: Eukaryota > Viridiplantae > Streptophyta > Magnoliopsida > Solanales > Solanaceae > Solanum > Solanum verrucosum. Next base: position 1,801,983 of record NW_026019914.1, on the reverse strand, counting down.
TTTAAAAAGTCTGAGCCAAATTTGACATATACCTCTTTTGTGGCCTACTTGTGAGCGTGTGAAACTCTTTTGAACACCCTTTGAGCCTTACATTTCTTTGGAAGAACCTTGATGAACCCTAGACCTTACTTGACCCGCTACCTATAATCCTCTTAACTTGTGGTTTAGTGAATAGCCAACTTAGGCCAAAAGCCTAAATTGAGGCTGTGGTGAAAACGAAAAGAAGAAGATAAGAAGTGCAAGAAATGTTTCCCTCAATACCTTGGTATTGTAGAACAGAATGGAAACCCTTTAATAAAAAGGAAAAAAAAAGAAATACAGAATAAAGTATAAAGGGAATCGGGTTTCAAGCAATCCATGGAGGAGAATAAAAAAGGGTGACTTAGAAGCACTACAAAAAGAATTGATAAAGGAAAAGAAGGGAATGCCTTGAGAATGCCACAACTCACGAGGAAAAAGTCATTGAGCCTAAATGACCATACATTAGCCACATTACAAGCCTTAGAAAGACCTATTTGATCTTGAGTAAGCCGAATCGAAAGTCAATTGGAAAATAAGGGCAAACTTATGAGTGAAAACATTCATTGTGTTCCGCTTTTTTATTGTGAGCGTTGCATCAGATTGTTGATTTTGAATTTATGAACCTCTGTGTGTGAATATGGACTCATTTTTCATGTGAGGACATTTAGATACTTTTTGTTCAGCTTGAACTTGCACAAGTAGAAAGTATTGAGAGCATGAGAATCTTTGATAATGGTGTGTCACAACTTGAATCTTTGAGTACACAATTGATCCTTGTATAAGTAAATTGTGTCTTGTTGTGTGCACTCATGATTGAGTCTTGTGTAGCACTTTTTAAGACACCCTTTTTGAACGACTGAACTTGAGTTTGCTTGAGGACAAGCAAATGTTTAAGTTGGGGGTTTTAATGAGTCCACAAATTGGACTCATTTAGGGCTTTATTGTTTATAGAAATAGTGTCCTCGAATGCTTATTTTGTCTCAACTCTTAAGTTTTAGGTGTTTGAAGTTTTAGTGGAAGCATGGACACTTAAGCGCAAAAAGGAACAAAATGGCTGAAAAGAATGAAGAAGCTGAAGCATTAGCATCGTCAAGAACATTTGGTGATTCGCCGAAAGGACAGACTCCGCCCTTTGTTCCAGTATGCGATGCCCTGAGGAAGAGGATCAAAAAGGCGATGAAAGGAGTAGTCGGCGCTTCGCCGAATAGTTCCGCAAAGCAGTACTATACAACCCAATGGTCTAGAACATGAAGATGCTATAGGCAAGCAATCAACGGCGATGAGACAGAAAAAGTGCGAGTCGCCGAGCCATTCGATGGACGCGACTAACTTCGCCGAACTTTCCGCTTGCACTAATTTCTGATGGCTATAAATACTAAAATCTTTATTAATTTTAGATGTTCGAAACCATTATTATTATTTTCAAAATAGAATAGTACGTTTTTAGATATTTTCTCTCAAGTTTGGAGAGGGTTTTGTGGGAGATTAGACAAAAGAGATGGATTTCATCTTCCCCAAGTTGGAAGTGGGTCTTCTCCTTTCTTTTTCCTTTTCTTAAATGAAGGCTTAATTTCTTATACCCATTTGATTTTAGTATCATTCTGGTGTATTTTATTATTTCTTGATATGTGGCTAAAAACCCCCATTCTTGGGGTGTGATTTACCAAATATGTGTTGATATTGTTGTTGGGTCTTTGCTTGCTGATAGGATAGATGTATTTTAATGGTGATTTCACCTAGTGGTTGTGGTTTAATTTAATGGGTTTGTAGTTGCAAATACAAAACCACCCATGTGTTTTAGGTTTGCCCGAGAGGGAGGTCGCGAAACCAAGACCACTAGACTGATGGCCTAAGGAGTGGGTCGACATGAGGTTCAGCCCAAGAGGGTGAGCCCTAGTCCCATATCCTAACACTCAACTCGAGAGAGTGAGTGGGGTAAGGCATAGGCTGGTCATCATACGGCAAATTGGTGTTCGAAAGGAACCCATTTGAAACAGGGTAAGTTGCCCAAGAGGGAACTTATTTCCATCTAAAGCTTAGCCTAGTCACTATTATCTTGCCAATTTTCTTTTGAAAGCATGTACCCAACGATTTATTTCAACATGTATTGTCGTCACACCCAAGAACATTTCCCCATACTTGATTTTCTTGTTAATTTTTGCTATTTTTACTATTGGTGACAAAAACCTCAAATCGATATTTGACACTTTTGTGTCGCCCCCTTTAATTTACTATGTTTTTAATCATTAATGTCCTTAGCTACGACTAGTTAGAGCTTAATTTTACTTTTCTATCAATTCTCAAAACCACTCCCTTGGGACATGACCCCAACATTTAGTTGGATTACTATACTATCGACGATCGTAGACACTCATGCCATGGGTTAGTGTCATTGGTCACGATAAGCATCACAAACACGAAACGCTTCGAATACCAGTTGGACTTAGAGTTGTAGGCCAATTCTTAACCGCATCGGTCTTCTTAGGATCAGTCTCTATACCCAAGCTTGACACTATATGATCGAGGACAGCAATCGACATTAGCCAAAACTCTCACTTGTTAAACATAGCATACAATTGTTGGTCTTTAAGGACTTGCAAATCTATCTTGAAATGCTCCATGTGATCACTCTCACTCATAGAATAGATCAAAATATTGTCAATAAAAATCATCACAAATGAATCAAGATATTGTCTAAACACCCCATTCATAAGATCCATAAAAGTTGTCGGAGCATTTGTTATACCAAACGACATCACTAAGAATTCAAAGTGACCATACCTAGTTCGGAAGGCTATTTTAGGAATATCAATATCTCTCACCATTAGGTGGTGATAGCCTGAACGTAAGTCAATCTTTGAAAAATATCTCACCCCTTGGAGTTGGTCAAATAAATCATCAATTCTAGGGAGCGGGTATTTATTCTTTCTAGTGACCTTGTTCAGCTAGTGATAATCAATGCACATCCTTAGGGACCCATCCTTCTTTATCACAAATAAGACCGGTGCACCCCATAGAGATATGATTGATTTAATAAAACCCTTATCTAGCAAATCCTTGAGTTGAGCTTTTAACTCTTTCAACTCAGCCGGGGCCATTCGGTAAGAGGAATAAATATGGGTTTTGTATCTAGTATAAAATCAATGCCGAAGTCTATTTCCCGTTCTGGAGGAATACTAGGCAAGTCATCAGGAAAAACCTCAAGAAACTCCCTCATTATGGGGATTGACTCAAAAGGAGGAGTCTCAGACTCAACGTCCTTAACCATTACAATATGGTAGATATAACCTCTAGAAATCATTTTACAAGACTTTAGATACGAAATGAATTGACCTCTAGGCATTGAATTTCCCCATTTCCATTCAAAAACGGGCTCATCAGGAAACTGTAACTTCACTACCTGAGTTCTACAATCAATGGAGGCAAAGAAATCATACAACCAATCCATCCCCAAGATGAAATCAAAGTATAACATATCTAACTCTACCAAATCAACCCGAGTGAATCTATGAGGTAATGAAACGGGACAATTTTGTAGACTCTTTTTGCAACAACTGAGTCACCAATTGGGGTGGACACTGAAAAAGGTTATATTAGAGTTTCGGGGAGTACATCAAATTTTCATAGCTACCAACGGTGTAACAAAAGATAAAGTAGTACCAGGGTCTAACAATGCATAAATATCAATGGAAAATACTTGTAATATCGGTGACAACATCCGGGGATCCCTCTTGATCACTTCGGGACTGGAGAGCATAAACCCGAATATTTTTCGGAGCATCTGGATTAGAACCACTGTGGGGGGCTTGATTACCCTCTCTTCCTTTGGCCGAACGGGTTGGGAAATCTTTCAGTTGATGCCTACCCTTTCCACATCCATAAAACACACCCATACCGACAAGACATTTACTTTCATGCTTTTTACCACATTTTGCACAAGTAGGCCTCTCGACATAAGAACCACCACCGCTAGCACCCTGTGGCGTAGGAGTAGGAACATCTTCTTAAACTTTGGTTTGCCTTGAACCTCAAATCTGCCTTTAAAAAAATTGCTATCATCTACTCTTGTCCTCTTCACTTCTGTACCAGCCTGCCTAAGCTTTTCTTCTTCAATTCGTTTGGCATGAACCATAAGGCGGGATATGTTCATGCTTGGAATGAGCATCGCTGAACGACACTCGTTTACAACCAAGGCAGATATCCCCATACCATATTTATTCATCTTGGCCCTTGAGTTTGCCACTATGGTTGGAGCATGCTTAGACAATTGCATGAACCTAATGCCATATTCTTTCAAACTCATACCTCCTTGGCGAAGGCTGATGAATTCCCGCATCTCTCTCTCCCTCAATTCAAGTGGGAAGAAACCTATTAAGGAAAGTCGACTTGAATACTTCCTAATCAATTGGACCCTCTCACAGTCCTCTCCACTTTTAACTATTCATACCAAACCTGAGCTATCTCATTCAACTGGTAGGCGGCTAATTCCGCCTTCTCATGATTATTCACTCCCAAAGCATCAACCACCTTCAACACTTCATCTAGAAAGCCTTGTGGATCCTCATCTACTTTGAAGACATAGAAGGTAGGGGGATTCATTCTGCTGAAATCCTTAATCCTGGAAGAGGTTGTGCTAGCATTCGAATTCGGTTGAACTCTTGTGTCCCTAGTGACTTGATACGTAAAAGCCTGAGTCAGAGTCTAGCGAACCGTCCTAATATCCATATTAGTCAAAGCTCCCGCTTCATCAGGAACTTGAGGATTCAGAGGAGCTTGGGGAGGATTCCCCTTATTGACATTTTCCTCTTTCCCTCTCTTTGCTTTACCTCTCCTTGTATTCATTTCCTATAATCGTAAGAAAAGAAGTAGAAAGGAGATCATAAGGCTAAGATTTAAAGCACGAATAGAGAGTGATGAAAGAACGGAAAAATTTCTAAACATCCTATAGCCTCTCACTCATAAGTCTGGCGCGCTTCCCACTCATGAACAAGACTCTATTAGACGTGGTTTCATGAGACATCAATCCTAAGTATTATTCCCAAAACTTATGCTCTGATACCAAGTTTGTTATGACCCGAGGTTACCCCTTAGATATAACATGGCGTAGTTAACCTCGAAGGAGCCCTATACAAGCCCTTAGCATAATCATGCACGTAATGTCATAAGAAATAATGCGGAAAATTAAAACTTTTCTAAACAGAAGTCAAACTTCAAATTTCATATATAAAGAGTTGTGGAAATACTAGACTTGTCTCATTAAAAACCATCTAAACATAAGAGTATGAAATTACAGACTCAAGACTTTACATCAATGAAAGTCTAAACATAATAAAGTACGAATAAAACTAATATTGAAATAAACATTTGATCCTCGAACTGGAGGACTAACCAAAACTTAGGGAATAGTCGACCCAAGCTTGACTTTGAAGAAGGAAGTAATGAATCCACGTCCGGGACCTATACTCATAGTATGTAGAAAAGAAGAGGTTAGCAAAAATATGTACTAAGTATGAAATGCATAAAAACATATAAATATGCTAAATAGGACATTTTTCTTGGAAGTATGCATTTATCAAGTTTGGTAAGCCAATATGCATTTCAAACATAGAAGAGAAGCTATAGTCATAATACACTCATAGCATAGTATTATAAATACCTTAGAATCATCATTTTAGGGTGAGTAACTTTCAGCTCATTATTCATAGTGTTTTCATGAGAACTAGCCCTTCATTCAACACAACAACATCAACATCATGCTAGACAATTTATACATACAGATGTGTAAGGTTAGGGGAAATTAGTCTTCCAACAACACCTCAATTCACACAATAGTCATAGGATTCTCCCCTTTCGAATGATTTCATAAATTCATCAATAACTATCAACAATGATGAGCAATCCTTCACAATTTACCCCTTGCAAGGTCATGAACCAAGTCTCACACTTATATTTAGGATATACTATCATCAACATGAATAAGGGGAGTGAAATTTAAAGAATGAAAGTTCTTGGGGGGGGGGGGGGGGAAGGGGAGTGCGTTTCATTTTGAGTTTTGTAAGTTAAAAGACTTGTTTAATACTTAAAAATACTTTTATAAACTTAAAACAACTAAATACAACCGTCCTTACCCGTAAACAAATGAATTAGTAATTTCCCAAAACACCACCTTTAAGGCCGAACCAACACAGCTTACCTAGGCACGATCCAAGAACCCCAAGACACAGAGCATGGATGGGTCTACGGACCGTCCTAGCCGTCCGTGGTTTGGTTCAGAGAGGGGTTGTTTGAGGTCTTGGTGAGGAGACTAGGTCTCAACTCATGAGACTTTTCCACAGAGCGTGAGCTGGTCCACGGACCTTACTGCACATCCGTGGAATGGGACTGGAATGTGGAGTTTTGGGGGACCTTTGAGAAGTCTAAGGCTGGACTCACGACTTCTATCTACGGGGTGTGAGTCAGTCCATGCCTCGTTGTCCTCATTTCGTGAATGATGCTGCTTTTGGTAGCTTTTAGAGCAGTCCTCTTGGATATCATCAACGGCCTTTGGGAGGTCCTTCTGGGTGCCTTTCCATGACATATAGGCTATAGGACCTTAGTATCAAGTTTGGGAACTTATTTTACGACTCGAATCTTGACGTTAACTCACTAACCTCTTTGAACCTCAATATTAACTCACATTTTTAGCCTCTAGATTAACCTAGCATTTTCCGGAGTGTTACATAACACTTCATAACTAACAACACAAAAAATTAGAAACTACCTCCCCTCTACAAAAAATCTCTCTATAGGACTCCATTGAAGTGCAAGAGAAAGGTCAAGTTAGGGGTTCAAGAAACAACCTTTATTCTCCAATTTCTTGTGGAAATCAAGCTAAGGTATGGATGCTTTTCATCCTTGGGTAGCGATCACCCAAGGAGCCCCTTCAAACTATGTTTTAAGATTTCCAAAAACCTAGGGTTTCAATCTATGTCATAGGTCTATCTCCAAAACGTTTTCAACTGTTCAATTATGGTTTATTATGATTGAGTAAGATGATGTATGATTGAATTAATGGATTATTGTTGGATTTTGATGAAAATATCCTTTGGACCCATTTCCCCCTTCTTCCTAAATTGTGAACTAAGGTGTGACTTGATTGATCATGGAAGCTTGACAATTGATTATGCTTACACGTATTTAATTGTTAAATCATAAAATCCCTCAATCTAATGTGATCATTCTAGAAGTTAGGGTTGATCTTGATTCATATCCTTGAAAGACAATTATTAGGGTTTATGTATGTTGATGAGGATTGTATATGAACTCCTGATTCATCTGTGTACTAATGATCCTATGACTATTGTGTATTGGTGGTATTGGTGAAAAATCATTCTCCCTTATACCCTTACACTTGACTATGAATAAAAGGTCTATAATTATGATAATGTTGTTGTGTTGATTGGAAGACTATTCACATGAAACACTATGAACATGATGTGAAAGGCTTACTCACATGCAAATGATTCTAAGGTTAAAAGGGCATTCTCACCTAATGAATCCATGAGCAACTGATGAGTCCACGATTTGGACTCATTTAGGGCTTTATTTTAATAGATTTAGTGTTCTCAAATGCATATTTTGTGCCTAAAACTTATGTAAATCCTTGATTTTCATGTATTTGGACTGAGGAACAAATCATGGGCACTAATGAGCAAAAAGGAACAAGGCAGCTGAAAGAACGAAAAAATAGAAGGCCTGATGATTGCCTAACCCATTGAGCGAGTCGACGAATGGCCATGAACTCGCCTAAAGTTACAGTGTGCCAAGCCCTGAATGAGAAAATCAAGTCAGCAATAGAAAGGAGCTGTCTATGAGTCGTTGAACGGTTCCGCGATGCAGTGCTAGATCGCCCAAAGTTACAGAACTTGAAGATGCTGAAGACCAAAGCAAAAGGGCGAATGACGAAAGGGTGCATCGCCAAGTGTATCGATGATCCCGACATATTGCACCTAATGGTCCTTCACAACATATTTTTGGCAACTATAAATGTAGCAGCCCATATTATACACATGCTTGTTCTATTCTTGTGATACTTGACATAGCCTTATAGTAAAGGTGAACGACCATGTTTCTTATACGATTAGCGTTTGATTAAACTAGATCGGAACGTGATGTGATGCCTTGCACGTTTCAGCATGTGTACTGCGAGTTAACTCTAACGGGAGTATTTAAAGTTGAGACAGTAAGGTGGCAATTGGAGTTAAAGTTGAAAGTTAAGTGCTAAGTTAAAGCAAAAGTGATTAATATTTAAAAAATGGAATAAAATAAGTGAGCTAGTTGCTTAACTTTACTAAGCTAGTAGGTAGGCATCACCTACTATGACTTATTGACCAGTCCAAAGGACCAAAGTAGGTGCATTACCTAGTTGAGCTATATGGATCTAGTTAAAAAGGCCAAGGTTTATTGGATCAGATTTGGGCCTATGCTAATGGACTCACTTGAGGCCCAAACTAAGTTAAATAAAATAAAAATGAAAATAAAGGCCAGTAGCCAAATCTTCCAAGGCCCAATATATTTAAGCCCAAGTGAAAGCAAGTAGGTGCATCACCTAGTTTGACCTTTTGAGCTGCTTGATGTACATAAGCAGGTGCATCACCTACTTGACCAATTAGTGGCTGAAAATGGACCAAAAAAGGGAGGTTCTAGAGGATATTCTTAAAGGTCAAGAAATCTCAATATAAGTTATATTAGATGCTATTCTCACTCATTTTTAACACAAAATATTGAGAATTAACTCCAGGTCTCTCTCTCTTTTCTCTTTAGGATTAAAATAGCAGCCTTCAAGTTCCTTCTAGGATTCTTGAAGAAACCCTCATATCTGCAAACCAAGGTAAGAGAAACACTTATGAATTTAGCTTAATTCTCCCATGGAAGACTAGAAAACATGTTAGAAGTTCCCACAAGCTACTGCTCACTTTCCTTGCACTAGCCTTCATCATCGTCGTGCTCTGTGACATTGGGCGAAATGGTACTGCTTCGCAGATCTATACGGCAAAACATTGACTGCTTCTTTCATCGCCTTTTTGATCTTGCTCCTTCAGGGCTTCGCGTACTGGAACAAAAGGCGGAGTGCGTCCCTTCGGCAAATCGCCAAGTGTGGTTGGCGATGCTCAGGCTTCAACTTCTACGTTCTTTTCAGTTTAGTTCCTTTTTGCCCCCAAGTGTCCATGCTTCCAGTAAAACTTCAAATACCTGAAACTTATGAGTTTTCATCAGATATTAAGACAAAATAAGCATTTGAGGACACTATTTCTATCAAAATAAAGCCCTAAATGAGTCCAATTTGTGGACTTATCACAAATCAGTTCTTAAATCTCCATGAAGAAAGTACGAGTGTGAGAGAGTACAATCTGAAATTTAATTGCTTGGCCAGGTATGCTCCTAATGTAGTAGCTACTATGGGGGATAAACTTCATCGATATGTGGATAGATTTGATTTATATCTGGTTAGAGACTGTACCATTGCTTCGTTGAATAAAGATATGGATATAGCAAAGATGCAAGCTTTTGCCCAAAAGTTGGAGAATCATAGGTAAAGAAGAAGGACATAAGATTCTGAAACAGGGCATTCTAAGAGGGCCAAATCCATGGGGCAGTTTACACAATCCCATGGTGATTTTAGGCCTCGATTCTTTAATAGACCACCTAGGCCATCATCGCCCTACTCTACTGCTAGTGCCCCACCTCGATTTCAAGGGTTTAGGGGCAATCAGTTTGGGCAAAGAAGTGAAAGACAAGGTTCACAAATAGTGGGTCATCAAGAGCAAGGAAGTACGAGCCAATCAAGGCCTCCTCGACAGCCTTGTAACCAATGTGGAAGGAATCATCTAGGTGCATGTAAATTTGGGACAGATATTTCTTTTTGGTGTGGTACACCGGGTCATATGATGAGAAGTTGCCCTCATAGTGGTGTGGGTGGTATGGCACAAGCTACTAGATCAGTTGCTCCATCATCATCATCAGCACCTTCTTTGGGTAGGGAACAGATGCCTAGTGGTCGTGGTAGAGGAGCTAGGAGAGCAGCTAGTTCTGGTGGAATACTGAATCGCATATATGCTCTAGGGGATCGACAAAATTTAGAAGCCTCGCCGGATGTGGTTATAGGTACATTGTCCATCTTACCCCATATTGTATATGCATTAATTGATATGCGGTTTACACTATCATATGTTACTCCACTAATTGCTGAAAAGTTCAAAAGAACACCAAAATTATTAGTGAAGCCATATGAAAGGTCTACACCGATTGGTGAGTCTATTATAGCTAGAAAGGTTTATGGTAATTGCATTGTAACTATTTGTGATCGTGATACATTGGCTGACCTTGTTGAGCTATAAATGGTACATTTTGATGTTATAATGTGTATGGATTGGTTAGCTGCTTGTTATGCTACGGTAGATTGCCGAACTAAGATGGTGCATTTCCATTTTCCAAAAGAGGCAGTGCTTGAATGGAAAGGTAATATTGGGACACCAAGAGGTAAATTTATTTCTTATCTTAAGGCAAAGAAGATGATGTCCAAAGGATACATATTTCATCTAATGAGAGTGAAAAATATGATGCGAAGCCACCAACTCTTCAATCCATTCCGGTAGTGAATGAGTTTCCTTATATATTTCCTGAAGATCTTTCAGGTTTGCCTCCACAACGAGAAGTAGAGTTTGGTATTGATGTGATTTCAGATACTCAACCTATCTCTATTACTCCGTATAGAATGGCCCTGGCAGAATTACGATAGTTGAAGGAGAAATTACAAGACTTATTAGAAAAAGGATTCGTAAGGCCTAGTATCTCCCCATAGGGAGCACCAGTTTTATTTGTACGCAAGAAAGATGGTTCCTTAAGAATGTGTGTCGACTACCGGCAGTTGAATAATGGAACGATTAAGAACAAATATCCCCTCCCTAGAATTGATGATTTGTTTGATCAGTTACAAGGTGCTAGGTGGTTTTCAAAAATCGACCTGAGGTCGGGTTTTCACCAAGTGAAAGTCAAAGACAAAGATATACCCAAGACAGCTTTCTGAACACGGTATGGTTATTTTTAGTTTTTAGTCATGTCATTCGGGATAACGAATGCACTAGCAACTTTTATGGATTTGATGAATAGGGTGTTCATGTCACTTTTAGATGTGTTTGTGATGGTATTCATAGATGACATTTTGGTGTATTCAAGATCGGAAGAGGACCATACTAATCACCTGCGGCAGGTTTTACAAATTCTTCGTGATCGTAAGTTATGTGCAATGTTCTCTAAATGTGAGTTCTGGTTAAAATATGTGGCATTCTTAGGTCACATTGTATCCGATGAAGGAATAAGGGTTGGTAACCAGATGATAGAATCCGTCAAAAACTGGCCAAGACCTACAACGCCTATGGAGATTCGTAGTTTTCTTTGATTGGCAGGTTATTATAGAAGGTTTGTTGAAGGATTTTCTTCCATTGCTGCACCCTTAACAAAGCTAACACACAAAGAAACCAACTTTTAGTGGAGTGATGAATGTGAAAGAAGCTTCCAAAAGTTGAGGAATAAAATAACTTCTACACCTGTATTGGTACTTCCAGAAGGCACAGAAGGCTATTGCGATGCTGCGGGAGTGGGCTTAGGTTGTGTATTGATGCAACATGGTAAAGTGATAGCTTACGGCTCAAGGCAGCTACAGCCACATGAGAAAAATTATCCAACCCATGATCTAGAGCTAGTAGTAGTTGTGTTTGCTTTGAAGATATGGCGCCACTACCTGTATGGAGGTCATGTTGACATATACACTAATCACAAGAGTTTGCAATGTGTCTTTAAGCAAAATGACCTAAATCTGAGGCAGCGAAGATGGCTGGAGCTATTAAAAGATTATGACATTGATATCTTGTATCATCCCGGTAAAGCCAATTTAGTAGTTGATGCTTTAAGCCGTAAAATAATGGCAAGGACTTATGGTCAGTCTATGGAAAGACAAGGAATAACTAAGGATCTACACCAACTATCTAGCTTGGGGGTTCGCCATCTTGAATCTCTAGACGAAGGGGTTATTGTGCAAAATGCGGCAGAATCCACATTAGTTGTGGAAATGAAAGAGAAGCAGTACACTAATCCTATTTTATTACAGCTTAAGGAGAATTTACAGCAGGGTATGACAAAGGCATTTGAGCTTACGCAAGAGGTAGTACTTCAGTGTCAAAACAGATTGTGTGTACCTAACGTAGATGAATTAAGGAAGAGGATTATGTTGGAAGCAGATCATTCCAGATATTCTTTCTATTCGGGGTCAACTAAAATGTATCATGACTTGAACGAAATGTATTGGTGAGGGGACATGAAGATGAACATTGCAGAATTCGTGGCTCAATGTCCAAATTGTCAATAAGTAAAAGTAGAGCACCAAAATCCCGGAGGTTATATGCAGTGTATAGAACTTCCAGTTTGGAAGTGCGATATGATCAACATGGATTTTCTCACTGGTTTACCTCGCTCATTCCAGGAGTTTGGCTCCATATGGGTAATAGTTGACGGACTCACCAAATCAGCACATTTCTTGTCGGTAAAGACTACTTATACAGTTGAAGAGTATGCAAGGTTGTATATTAAAGAGATAGTTTAGCTACATGGAGTGCCAATCTCTATTATATTGGATAGGGGAGCTCAATTCACTGCAAATTTTTGGAAGTCATTTCAGAAGAGTTTAAGAACACAAGTGAATTTATGTACAACCTTTCACCCTCAAACAGACGGTCAGGCAGAGCGTACAATTCAAACACTTGAGGATGTGCTGCGAGCTTATATATTAAACTTCAAAGGTTGTTGGGATGATCATTTCCCGTTGATTGAGTTTGCATACAATAATAACTACCATTCAAGTATGAAAATGGCACCTTATGAAGCTTTATATGATAGAAAATGTAGATCCCCAATTGGATGGTTCGAAACAGGTGAAACTGCCTTATTTGGGCCAGACCTTATTGATTAAGCTATGGAAAAAGTCAAAGAGATACAACAGCGGCTAGAAACAGCTCAAAGTCGACATAAATCATATGCGGATGTTAGAAGGAGAGGACTAGAATTTTCTATAGGGGATTGGGTTTTCTTGAACGTGTCACCAATGAAAAAGGTAATGAGGTTTGGTAAAAAGGGAAAGTTGAGTCCACTCTATATAAGGCCATATAAGATTATCCAAAGAATTGGCCAAGTTGCGTATGAGTTAGAGCTACCTCAAGAGATTTCAATCATTCATCCGGTGTTTCATGTCTCAATGCTTCAAAAATGCATAGGTGACCGATCTCGTATTACTCCTACTGAAGATGTACAGGTTACGAGAGATCTCACTTATGAAGAGGTACCCATTGCTATTCTGAATCGACAAGTTAGGAAGTTAAGAAATCAAGAAGTAGCTTTTGTAAGAGTATTATGGAGGAACCAACAAGTAGAAGAGTTACATGGGAAGCCGAAGAAGCAATGAAATTGAAGTATCCTCATCTCTTCCAGACGATGAGAAAGGTGAAAATGTCTAGTTGAAGCGTTAACAAGTAAGTATAAGTCAATATGTTCAATGTGATTAATATTAGTACTAACTTAGGCTTGAACTTGTTTGGGCTGTATAATGATGAGTCCACAAATTAGACTCATTTAGGGCGTTATTTTAATAGAAATAGTGTCCTCAAATGCTTATTAAGTCTAAATATCTGATGAAAACACTTAAGTTTCATGTATTTGAAGTTTTAGTGGAAGCATCGACACTTTGGCACAAAAAGGAAGAAAAAGGATGAATAGAATGAAGATGTTGAAGCCTCAGTTCGCCAAAGGCACGCACTCTGCCCTTTTTTCCAGTACGCGAAGCCCTGAAGGAGAAGGATCAAAAAGGCGATGTAAGGAGTAGTCGGCGTTTCACCGATCAGTTCCACGAAGTAGAAGTATACCACCCAATGATCCAGAACGCATAGATGCTGAAGGCAAAGCACAAATGGCGATGAAATAGAAGAAGGGCGAATCGCCAAGCCATTCGGCGTTTGCGACTAACCTCGCTGAGCTATCCGCCAGGATTATTTTCTGAAATCTATAAATACTAAAATCTTTACTAGTTTTTAAAAAAAAACATCAAAGTAAAAACATATTTGTAATTTTCACTTTAGCTTTCTTATTTTCTCTCATGTTTGGAAAGGGTTTTTTAGAGACTTGAAGAAAAAAGGAGTTCATCTTGCCCAAAGTGGAAGTGGATCTTCTCCATTCTTCTTCCTTTGCTCATATTAAGGTTTAATTTCTTAAACCCAATTGATTTCTCTATCATTTTAGGTATAATTTCTTATTTCTTGATGTGTGGCTAAAAACCCTATTCTTGGGGTGTGATTTAGTAAATATGTGTTGATATTATTGTTGGGTTTTGCTTGTTGATAAGTTAGATGTATTTTAATGGTGATTTCACCTAGCGATTGTGGTTTAGTTTATTGGGTTTATAGTTGCAAATACAAAACCACTCACGTATTTTCGGCTTGCGAGAGAGAGAGGTCACGAAACTAAGACCGCTAAACTGATGGCCTAAGGAGTGGGTCGACATGAGGTTCGGCCCGAGAGGGTGAGCCCTAGTCCCATATCCTAACACTCATCTCGAGAGAGTGAGTGGGGTAAGGCGTAGGCTGGCCTTCATGCGGCAAATGGGTGTTCGAGAGGAACCTATTTGAAACTGGGTAAGTTGCCCGAGAGGGAACTTATTTCTATCTGAAGCTTAGCCTAGTACCTATTATCTTACAAATTTCCTATAAAAAGTATGTACCCAACAAGTTATATCAATATATATTGCGGTCACACCCTAACAACTTCTCCCCATACTTGAATTTTCTTTTTATTTTTGTTGTTTTAGCTATACTTGTGACAAACCCTCATTGATATTTGACACTTTAGTGTCACCCACTTGAATTTACTTTGTTTCTAATCGATAATTTCTCAAACTACAGCTAACTAGAACAAAATTCTAGCTTAACTACTATTTTCTCTACCACTCCCTGGGTACACGACCCCAACCATTGGTTGGGTTACTATATTATCGACGATCGTAGACACTCGTACCGTAGGTTAGTGTCGTTGGTCAAAATAAGCATCAGACAACCAAGCCAACATTCGAGGATGAATGTTTTAAGGGGTGAAGGATGTAACCTCCCGTATTATAGATATGCTTGTTCTATTATTTTGATACTTGACATACCCTTACAGTATAAGTGAGGGACCATGTTTGTTATATGATTATCATTGGTTTAAACTAGATCGGAAGGTGATATGATGCCTTGCACGTTTCAGCATGTGTACTACGAGTTAATTCTAACGGGAGTATTTAAACTAGAGACAGTAAAGTGGCAATTGAACTTAAAGTTGAAAGTTAAGTGCTAAGTTAAAGCAAAAGGGATTAATATTTAGAAAATGGAATAAATTAAGTTAGTTGCTTGCTTGACTTAACTAAACTAGTAGGTGTCAAATAGGTGCATCACCTACTTTGACTTATTGATCAGTCCAAAGGACCAAGTAAGTGCATCACCTACTTGAACTATATGGATCTAGTTAAAAAGCCCAAGGTTTATGGATTAGATTTGGGCCTATGTTAATGGACTTACTGGAGGCCCAAACTAAGTTAAATAAAATTAAAATGAAATTAAAGCCCAGCAGCCAAATTTGCCAAGGCCCAATATATTTAATCCGAAGTGAAAGCAAGTAGGTGCATCACCTAGTTTGACCTTTTGAGCTACGTGATGTACATAAGCAGGTGCATCACCTACTTGACCAATTAGTGGCTGAAAATGGACCAAAAAAGGGAGGTTCTAGAGGATATTCTTAAAGCTGAAGAAAGCTCAATATAAGATATATATGTTGTTATTCTCATTCATTTTTAACACACAATATTGAGAATTAACTCCAGCTCTCTCTCTTTTCTCTGAAGGATTAAAACAGAAGCCTTGAAGTTCCTTCTAGGGTTCTTGAAGAAACCCTCATATCTGCAAACCAGTGTAGGAGAAAAACTTATGGATTTAGCTTAATTCTCCCACGGAACACTAGAAAACATATTAGTCATGCTTAATTACAAGTACAAGGCAGATGTTCCCACAAGCTACTGCTCACTATCCTTAATTATTAAGATATTTTTCTCTTCTTCTTTGGTTTAAGTGTGAAGGGAAGTTGAAGTTCTAAAGGAATTCAAGTTATAAGGAGAAGTTGCAGAAATTGAGGTAAGGTGACTGCTCCATTTTTTCCTGCTTATGTATGAGTTTGAGTGAGGAATTATGGGTGTGTTGTCATAAACAACTCAAAGGGATGGTGTGTTCCATAATTGGTTGTATGATAAAGAATATTTGAGGTTGTTTTATATGTATTGTTGTTGGTGTTGTTTGGGTAATCTTGGAAAGTTAGCTATTATTTTACGAGGTTCACGGTGTGATAGCTGCTAATTTAAGTTTATCATGACTTATATTGTAGATTAAATCCTGAAAGGGGAGGCTGAATCGTGATAGTTGTATTGGTCAGAGGATAAGGTATGTAAGGCTATTTGATTCAATATTCTTCGGCATGAAATCTGATACCTACGATTAATATCAATAAGTGAATTTCCTAAGTTCAATTCCTTGTAAAGGAAACATAGTGCCAGCGTACGATCTCCAAATAGCTAACAATACTTCCCCCTCTCCTTAGTGTATAGAATTACTTCATTATATGTTTAGTACTCTATACTTGTGTAATTATCCTCTTATGTGCTGGTATAGAAATGGTATTTGCAAAAGCAAGTTTGGTGAATCCTCTTATTAGTCAGTTGAATTCAATTGTGTCAATTAAGCTCACAAGTAATGCATCGATGTTACATAGCTCCTTATGTCATTATTACTGCCTTGAAGTATTATTTTCATGTCTTCTACTACTGGTCCGTAGTTCCAAATATCAGAATTGATTATGACCACCAAAACAACAATCTCAAAGATTAAAGAATCTAAGTGAAGCAATCTGTATAATTAAGGGTGGCAGCTCAAGGGCGAAAGCTTAGCATGGGCCGATCCCAATTTGTGTAATTATGAGGACCGCAACCTAGGGGTTAAAATGCCTAGCATGGGTCATCGATGATCTTCTACCACTGATCAGTTGGTCATTCGTATCACATGCCTTATATAGATCATAACACATAGAAAGGTAAAGATAAGAATGTAACATACAAGATCCCACAAGAGTTAACAAAGGTGGTCTTCTGTTCTGATTTATGCACACATATATTGATACTTGGTTTCATTCAAACTCTTATTTTATATATGTTATTGCCTTACATATTCAGTACATTTTTTCGTACTGACGTTTCTCGTGGAAGATGTTGCATTTCATGTTGCAGGCACAGGTACTCCAGCTAGTAGACCTCCTCAATAGGAGCACACGACACTCATCTACTTTTGGTGAGCTCCAGGTTGATTCGAAGCTTTACTGAGTCCTTGGTAGATATATTTTGGTATTGTATCGTAGTTAAGGGTAAGGCGGGGTCTGTCCCGACCTACTCTAAGGTTTTCTATCTTTAGAGGCTTTGTAGACTTATGTATATGGTTCAGTTGCATCTTAACAAGTTGTGGCCTCAACTGCCAAGTCTTGTATATAAGTTTTGGGTCTACTTATGTTGGTTCCTATCGCTGCATCTTATGTCAACTTGTCAGAAGATTGTCATAGTTATATGCATAGTAAGCATAGGTTACATATTCATTCTCTCGGGCCTTTAGTGCATCGGGTGCCTGTCCGTCTTAATGGGATCTTAGGCATGACGATAAATACATTTTTAAATTCATATTTTAAGTAGAGTTTTCATTTTATAGAATTTTTTCTAAGGAGTTTGGAGACAATATTTTCGGTAGCTTTGAAGATTCGAAGATTTCCATTTTTGAGAAATTTGAAGTGGGTCTTTGAGATAATTGAACCTTAACCTTTGAAAGGACGAAATTAATCTTACCCAGTTGATTGAAATACAATTTGGTAATGATTTCTATCTTTTTATGATGTCTAGCTAAAACCCCAATTCTTGGGGTGTGATTACGTTATTATAGGTTGATTTAGCTATTGAGTATTGTTAATTGATAGTTTAAATGTTGTTTAAAAGGGATTTCAATCAGTAATTATGGTTTAATTTAATGGGTTACAGTTGAAAATGCAACTCTACCTTTGTGTTTTTGGCTTGCTCAAGACAGTTGTTTTAAAAACCAAGGTTACTGATTTGATAGTCTGTGGGTATTGGGTTTTCATGGTTTCAGCTCGAGAGTGTGAATCCTAAACCCTTTTCCACACATTTAGCTCGAGAGAGTGAATGGACTAAAATGTAGGTTTTTCTTAATTATTGCTTTTTGGTGTTCGAGAGAAACCAATTTGATTCGGGGTAAATTGTTCGAGAGAAAGTTTATACCCACTAAAGTCTAGCTTATTTACTTATTTACAACTATTTTCTATCAGTTGCAATTACCTATTCGTCTACCTTAGCCCTATAATCCAATCACATCCCAAGAATTTGTTTCTTTGCTTGTTTATTCGTGTTATTTGCTGTTGTAGTGGATAATTATAATCAAAACCCCTTGTTATTTGACACTTGTGTCACCATTAATTTGAACTATGCTTTTATTCGTAAATGTTTTTACCTATGATTGACTTAAACATATTTATACTTGGCTCTTGAATCTTAAGCACGTACCACTCCCTGTAGGATTCGATCCAAACTCACTTAGTTGTGTTATATTACTGACTAACGATCGTTGACACTTTGTATTGGAAAAAGTGTCCTGATACGTGAAATCAAAATGGCGCCGCTGCTGGGGAGTGGTGTTGGTTAAAGATTCTTTAGTTTAGTTGAATTTTGTTCTTGTTAGTCATAGTTGAACTTACTTAATTTTTAGTTTTGGCTTGTGTGTTACTGTTTTGAGTAGCATAAATGAGCATGTCTTGTAGCAATAGCGACCCAATTGATCACCCTCCTTTGAGATTGATGATTTCTAGGGATAATATCCTAAATTTCAAGTACTTGGAACGTGAAGCCATTTATGAGTTGTGACAAAGGTTTAAGTCCCTATTGCAGCAATGCCCAACTCATGGAATTCTAAATAAGATGCCTATGGAATGCTTCTATTGAGGTCTTGGCCCCAAAAATAGAATTATGGCAAACTAAATCTATCCCAGTGACCTCATCCAGCTACCTTATTCTAAAGTAGCCCAACTCCTTGATAATATGGCCAAGACTAAAAGTTTAAAGAAAAAGACCAAGAATTGGCCTCATTGTTAACCAATTGGATGTCTTGGCCAAGAATGTGATGGAATTAGAGGTAGTGTCCAAGAAGAAGCACAGGTACATCCCCCCTCATGAGCGTCGAATGATGAATAAACAAGAAGGTGGGCAAATCGAATAGTTCCTTTTACTCATTCTGCACAAAGTCGTAAAGCACGAGAGAGTGTTTGAGGAGTTAAGAGAGAATGTCTTGATGTTGAACCAAATGACAACCTCTCATTCCATGCTCATGCAGCTACTAGGGTCCCAAATGGACCAAGTGTTGTCTCAACTCTTCCCAGAGCCAGAAGAGGGGTTGCCTTATGAAAATGAGGCAAGTGCCACTAATGGAACTTAAGTGGGGGCTTGTGTCGTGCCACGACGTTAACTAAGGAACTTCTTGGGAGGCAACCCAAGCGTTTTATCACTATATGTTTGTTTTAGAAATAATAGTTTGTTGATTGTGCATGTTGAAGTGTGGAAGGTGTTTGAAAAGTAGAGATTGGGGAGCTAAAAGTGTAGTCGGCGCATCGCTAAAAAGGTCGGCGAGCCCGACCTAGACCGCCGTTGGATTCAAGACAATTTTAAATAGGAGTCTGTAAAACTCAGCGAACCAAGGAGCAACTTGGTGAATTGCCAACTAGGTCGGCAATCGCGATCTAGTCCGCCGTTTGGACCCCATATTAACTGGAAGTCCTATAAAACTCGATGAGGTAAGTGCCCACTCGGCTTGTCACCGAGCAAAACTAATGTCGCCGAATGGGCAAGGACTGGACGATTTTTAAAGGCCAATGGTTTTCTTTGCCGCCTAGAATTTCAACTTGTTTAATCTACATCTAAGGTTGGTTTTCCGAACCCCGAATCCAATATTTACTAATTTCTACTCTTTTCCAATGATCTTATCTTAGTGTTGTGTGTTAGGCCTCTCTGATACTGTTAATATGCTAAAAGGCATGTTTTAATTCGAACTTCTTGCCCGTAATGTCTATAATATTGAATTCCCGAGTTTTTGTGCCTTAAAATTAGTTAAAAATTTTGTAACGACCCGAGAGCACCCCTTAGCCGTTACATGAGTATTTGACCTCTCGGAGGTCTTCTACAAGCCTTAGCATTCATTCATTGCATAGATCATAAAAATCAATAAGAATTTAAAACTTTTAATCAATAAAACCATAAGACTTCAATAGTCATCAACATTTGAAAACATCAATACGCAAGCAGAACTACTAAGTCTCTTTAGCCAATCTTAGACAAGAACTTAAAACGTACTAAGGGACACGGCCCTTTAGAAATGATATGAAACTTAAGTGTCTATTACAATGACTAAGAAACTTCTAAACATAGTCCTCGAATCTTGAGGATATACCAAAGACTTGGAAGAGTGAAGCAATCCAAGCAACTCCAAAGCACAATCTCCTCCTAGCTACCACAACCTACACTTGTAGTAAAAATAGAAAAAAGGGGTTAGTACAACACACGTACTAAGTATGAGGATATGCAAAACATGCTTAAAAGGACACTTGTTTGGAAGTTATGCTTTCATGCCATTTTGATAAAATCTCATGAACATCAACATCATAGGCACCTTACAAGTCACGACCAACAATACAAAGTCATATGCTTCACAATACCTCATAAACATACATAACCCATTTACCTTTACCTTCTTGCCTTGGACCTCCACCTTAAGTAACCCTTAAGCAATACCTTTATGCAATGTATGGGCAACGTCCCATACCATCACACACACTAAGGCACCACCTTAAGGTCACACAAAGTGCACTTACCATGCATACCTCAACCTTCACCAATTAATCACATAAGACATATAAGCACATAAGCCAACAAGTCACTTCATAAAAACTAGAACACTCATCTAATGTCATCCCAAGTCTCACCTAAGTAAGACATGGTGAGGCAGCCCATACTACCTCGCCATACCACACCCAAGTGATCCTTAACGCTATACAAGACAAGCTCCATTCACATTTTAACATAAATCATTGATTCAACTTAATGTATTTAGACAACTTGATTCACTAATGGCATAACATCATCACATACATTAAATTCAACATAAGCACTTACATTTAATTCATTATGACTCACGTTCACATTAGCATGCTCAAAGACCAATGCTTTCATTAATTAGCACAAAGAGACTCATTCATTCATTATCATTACTAAGACACACCAAGATCTCCCATAAATGTCTACTTGTACAATGTCTAGATGATGTCCCATTCCACCACCTATCCTAAGTAGTACACACTTAAGAGACCCTTGTTCATTTAGTCACTAATGTGTGGGAGGAGCCTTAACCGACATAGAACATGGAGCTTTACATGAAATCCCGGTAGTACCCTTACCGGATGAGGGATCCTCACTTGCCTTAGGTAGGGTCATTCTTTTAACCTTTACATGGCAGAGAGCACTAGCTAGTCCTATGTGGGCACATAGTTAAGGGATAGAAGGATCGCTTCTAAGTACGCCCATCCAACTCACGAAGGAGCACCCATCTTAAGAGTTGCAACTAAACACTCACATCTCAACTAACGATGGAGTACCCACCCATCTTCATATCCTCTCGGTGCTAAACATTACTCCCCCACGGAGTTGGACATTCATTTCATTCATTCATTTAGGGTTAAGGATTGCTACTAACTACTCTCATCTCAACTCACGAAGGAGTACCTATCCTTGCAAAACATTCATTCAATTCAGGGATAAGGATTGCTACTAAGTACTCTCATCTCAACTCACGAAGGAGTATCCATCATAGCACAACTTTCATTCATTTAAGGATAAGGATTGCTACTAAGTACTCTCATCTCAACTAACGAAGGAATACTCATCCTAACCCACATTCATTCATTAAGGAAGCTCTTGGATTCAAAGATGAGAAAACCTTTCATCTAGGAACCCCATTCATTTAAAGGAGTACTTTATGAGACCATCCTTACAATAGACCCAATTTTCATTCATTAGAATTAACTCCCATTCTTTTCATTCATTCTCACATTTTTCCATTCTTTTCATTCATTGTTCACTAGGTGTGAGGGTAGGTAAACATAGTCTATCCTAACCTCACATTCATAATAAGTCATTCAAAGAAGACAACAACCAAGCATAACACATAAAGTCTCTACACAAGGTCACCGTTCATACTCTTAGACCATACACTAATTCACATCATATCACATTACCTTCAAATAATCAACATTACTCAAAACAACAATCATCCAACTTTGCCTACAAGGCCATGATCAGAACATGCTTATAAAGTAAACACCTCCCCACTTTCAAAGGTATCAAACCTCACAATTCTAACATCTACAACATAAATATATATATATATATATAATACTAGAATTAATAATCTATTCACTACTTTATCATCATCATAAACCTTAGGTCACAATTGCCCATTCAAGGCCAACATCCACTATAACACAATTGACCATCAATTCCTCATAATTCAATATAGAAAAATACATAAATCAATAGCCGATAACAATCGACACATTAATATCACATTATTAGCTCATAATCAATAGACCCACTTTAGACCAAAAATTAGAATTTCAAGATATGCAAGGGTTCGTGGAGATTTTGATCTTAAAACCATTAATATTAACATAGATCATCATTTGAAATACTTTCATGGAAGAACCCAAGCTTAGAATTGAAATTGGGGTTTTTAGTGTTTTTGAAAAACATTGAAATCACTTTGTTTTAGCCCTTTGGTTGAGAGGAGAATCAATGATAAAGTCCCCATACCTTTGTAATTAATTTTCCTTAGAAATTTGAAGAGAAATCAGTAGGAACCCATCCCCTAGCTTGAAACTTCATCAATATCTTCCAATGTGTTCTAGAGAGAGAATTTATTTGACAAGGAAGGTTCAGTTTGGATAATGAGGTCTAATTCTAGGTTTTAGGGTTTTAACCACTTAAAATACTGTAAGAGAGGTAGAATAACTGTTTATAATAATTCCCCAAAGTACCCAAACTACCCCTCACTTAGTTGGACCTTTTAAACAGGTCATACCTGATTTTATTTTCGCATATTTCATCGGGAAACTAGTCCGCGACGCGGAGTTGTTCCCACAAGTTTCTGGAAATTAATTTTCGAGACAATAGAGTCTCCGGTGTCTCCGCGATGCCGAACCACCTATTGGCCATTGGTGGACCAGGTCCGCGACGCGGAGCCACTCCCTCCATGAAGAACTTCAATCTGCCTTGGCAGCGTGTTTGGCCAAGGGTAGGGGTCCTCCTCGGGGACCCTTAGGGCGGTCCCGGGGAGTCGTACCCGAACGTTTTGACCCTAAAAACATTTATTAAGACACTAGGGTCGCCTCCACTAATTTTAGACTCCAAACAACACATAAAAACATGAACAACATACTAGAACAAACCAACACGTAAAAGACTAGTTTTCGAAAGTCTTGAACTTCTCTTTGACTTTTGACTTCAAGTCAACTAAGCTGACCTATAAACTCATTTTCAACCATTTATACAAGTGAGTCAACTACTAACACGCATGTGAAGATCTAATTATCCTATTTCATTTTGAGGGACGTTACAATATCCCCCACTTAGGAACATTCGTCGTCGAATGACACTTAAAACACTTATGAGGACTCAATGACCCAACTAGCAGCTCATAACAAGCATGTAATATCATTACTACAACACACATCATGGAGGAAACATCAACTCCACATAAAAAGCATTACAACAAGACTTTCATGAAATTAAAGGAAGTAGGAATAATATCTACCACTCAATATGCACAAAACTTTACCATTTCTCATTTGCTTGGAGGAACTTCCTTCTCCATATCATCTTTCTCATTTCAAACACCACAAAAATCCAACATGCAACTATCTCATTAAAGCACATTATGCAACTTTATCATAAGAAATCATTTAGGCATTCACTTCAAATCAACTCATGCAACACAAGCAAGTAGAAACTTTATTCACCGACTCATAATGCATCAACCACATCCGCTGTTATCATGTTCATAGAAGGATGTACCTTCTCCTAATCATGACATGATATGTACCCCTTTTATATCATCATATGGTCCAATATGCAATAGCTATCAAATGAACACATAGACATGATCAACATTTCCACTCATGAGGCAAATAAGCAATTCTTACTAGTTGAACCCTAACATGAGGACTATAGATCATCTAATAGTCTTATCATTTAATCATCATACTATCAAAAACATACATGGCATTACCATGTTTAATTATGTTCAAGGAGGGACTACCTTCTCCCAGTCACAACATACACATATGGGATCATAAACTCATAAGAAAGCATTACAAAAAGGTCAATACATTTAAGGAGAAATTCTCAACGTCTAACCTAGGCATGCTCATACTTTCTTCCTCATGAAGTCAATAGTGCATTCGCCATATAAAGATGCATATTGACATGAGAAACATGAAGTTTTTTACTAAAAATCCATTTTTTTGGTAATAAGAATCCTTCAAAACATGCATTACATAAGGAGATCATGCAACTCATAATCATATGCAAGACTCCAAAACATGAACGAGCTACTAGGAACTCTTTAGACTGAAGCTTGAATAAGAATAGAAGGAAAAGTTTAGGATATCAACAAACTTACTATTCACTCATCATCCCCCCCTTAGGGTAAACCCATCTAAGAGCACATTAAAGTAACTAACAGAACTATCACTTACCAATTAAGCACAATGTCCTCCTCTTGGGATCAAGTTATGCAAACTTCTTTAATCATTACCTCTGTCATCTCTAATGTAGGAACCATTCTCCACTAAATATTCAATATAATCCCTTAGGTGAGGATTTCAAGAATCCTAAAATGAGTATCTATACCACTCCACTTCATATCTATAACCAAAAGTGATTCTCAACATGGAGAACTCAAGGAAATTCAATGTAGAAATATTAAGGGCACTCAAAACCTTACCATCTAGGCACATTATCCCCCACTTGGGGTGAACTTAATCAACTATTTATCATACGAGAACTACACCACCATACAACATTTTCAATGTAATGCCTCCGACCACATAGATCACACATAGCCATTATTGGCATCACTATATGATTTCCAAATCTACCTTTATATATACTCATATAGTCACCACACCATAAAAAGCATTAAAACTCACATTTTCTTCCCTCGATCCTTGCAACATCACCCCTTCCAAGAAATAACATCTAGAAGACCACCAAACAAGGGAAAATAATAGAGAGAGATCATATGGAATTAAGCTCTACGGCACGACACAAGAGTAATGAAGAAACTGAAATTTCTATCGTCCTATAGCCTCTCGCTCATAGATGTGTCGCGACTCACACCGATGAACAAGACTCTACTAGACGTGGCTTTCGAGACTTTGAACCTAAAAGTAATATTTAAAACCTTATGCTCTGATACCAAGTTTGAAACGGCCTGAGAGCACCCCCTAGTTGTTACATGTGTATTCGACCTCTTGGAGGTCTTATACAACCCTTAGCATTCATTCATTGCATAGATCATAAGAATGACTAAGAATTTAAAACTTTTAATCAATAAAACCATAAGACTTTAAGAGTCATCAACATTCAAAAACATCAATACGGAAGCGGAACTACTAAGTCTCTTTTGCCAATCTTAGATAAGAACTTAAAACGTACTAAGGGACACGGCCCTTTACAAATGAAATGAAACTTTAAGTGTCTATTAGAATGACTAAGAAACTTTTAAACATAGTCCTCGAATCTTGAGGACATACTAAAGACTTGGAAAAGTGAAGCAATCCAAGCAACTACAAAGCACAATCTCCTCCTAGTTACCACAACCTACACTTGTAGTAAAAATTCAAGAAAGGGGTTAGTACAAGACATGTAATATGTATAAGGATATGAAAAACATGCTTAAAAGGACACTTGTTTGGAAGTTATGCTTTCATGCCATTTTGATAAAATCTCATGAACATCAACATAATAGGCACCTTACAAGTCACGACCAACAATACAAAGTCATATGCTTCACAACACCTCATAAACATACATAACCCATTTACCTTTACATTCTTGCCTTGGACCTCCACCTTAAGTAACCCTTAAGCAATACCTTTATGCAATGTATGGGCAACGTCCCATACCATCACCCACACTAAGGCACCACCATAAGGTCACACAAAGTACACTTACCATGCATACCTCAACCTTCACCAATTAATCACATATGACATATAAGCACATAAGCCTATAGGTCACTTCATAAAAACTAGAACACTCATAAAATGTCATCCCAAGACTCACCTAAGTAAGACATGGTGAGGCAACCCATACTACATCTCCATACTCCTCCCAAGTAATCCTTAAGCGACATACACCATGGAGCTTGACATGAAATCCTGGTAGTACCCTTACCGGATGAGGGATCCCCACTTGCCTAAGGTAGGGGCATTTTTTAGCCTTTACGTGGTAGAGACCACTAGCTAGTCCTATTTGGGCACATAGTTAAGGGATATAAGGATTACTTCTAAGTACTATAATCTCAACTCAGGAAGGAGCACCCATCTTAAGGGTAGTTACTAAATACTCACATCTCAACTAACGAAGCAGTATCCACCCATCTTCATATCCTCTCGGTGCAAGCAATTACTCCCCTACGAAGTTGGACATTCATTTCATTCATTCATTTAGGGTTAAGGATTGCTACTATGTACTCTCATCTAAACTCACGAAGGACTACAGATCCTAGCCTAACATTCATTCATTTATGGATAAGGATTGCTACTAAGTACTCTCATCTCAATTCACGAAGGAGTACTCATCCTAACCCACATTCATTCATTAAGGATGTTGTTTGATTCAAAGATGAGAAAACCTTTCATCTAGGAACCCTATTCATTTAAAGGCGTACTTTATGAGACCATCCTTCAAATACACCCAACTTTCATTCATTTGCATTAACTCCCATTCTTTTCATTCATTCTCACATTCTTCACTAGCTATGAGAGTAGGTGAACATAGTCTATTCTAACCTCACCTTAATTATAAGTCATTCAAAGAAGACAACAACCAAGCATAACACATAAAGTCTCTACACAAGGTCACCTTTCATACTCTTAGACCATACACAAATTCACATCATATCACATTACCTTCAAATAATCAACATTACTCAAAACAACAATCATCCAACTTTGCCTACAAGGCCATGATCACAACATGCTTATAAAGTAAACACCTCCCCACTTTCAAAGGGATCAAACCTCACAATTATAACATCTACAACACACACACACACACACATATATATATATATATATAATACTAGAATCAATAATCTATTCATAACTTCATCATCATCATAAACCTTAGGTCACAATTTCCCATTCAAGGCCAACATCCAATATAATACAATTGACCATCAATTCCTCATAATTCAATATAGATAAAAACATAAATCAATAGCCCATAACAATCTACACATTAATATCACATTATTAGCTCATAATCAATAGACCCACTTTAGACCCAAAATTAAGATATCAAGATATGCAAGGGTTCATGGAGTTTTTCGTATTAAAACCATCAATATTAACATTGATCATCATTTGAAACACTTTCATGCAAGAACCCATGCTTGGAATTGAAATTGGGGTTTTTAGTGTTTTTGAAAATCATCGAAATCACTTTGATTTGGCTCTTTGATTGAAAGGAGAATCAAAAATAAAATCCCCATACTTTTGTGATTAATTTTCCCTAGGAATTTGAAGAGAAATCAATAGGAACCCATCCCCTAGCTTGAAGCTTCATCAATGTCTTCCATGGAGTTCTAGAGAGAGAATTTATTTGAGAGGGAAGGTTCAATTTGGATAATGAGGCCTAATTCGAGGTTTTTGGGTTTTAACCACTTAAAAAACACTAAGATAGGTAGAATAACCGTTTATAATAATTCCCTAAAGTACCCAAACTACCCCTCACTTAGTTGGACCTTTTAAACAAGTCAAACTTGAGTTTTATTTTCACATATTTCGTCGGGAAACAAGTTCGCGATGTGGAGTTGTTCCCACAAGTATCTGGAAATTAAATTTCGAGACAGTAGAGTCCGCGGTGTCTCCGCATGCGGAACCACCTATTTGCCATTGGTGGACCAGGTCCGCGACGCGGAGCCACTCCCTCCATGAACAACTTCAATCTGCCTTGGCAGCTTGTTTGGCCAAGGGTAGGGGTCCTCCTCGGGGACCCTTACGGCGGTCCCGGGGAGTCGTACCCGAACGTTTTGACCCTAAAAATATTTATTACGACACTAGGGTCGCGTCAACTAATTTTAGACTCCAAACAACACATAAAAACATGAACAACATACTAGAACACACCAACACGTAAAAGTCTAGTTTTCGAATGTCTTGAACGTCTCTTTAACGTTTGACTTCAACTCAACTAAGCTGACCTATAAACTCATTTTCAACCATTTATACAAGTGAGTCAACTTCTAACACATATGTGAAGCTCTAATTATCCTATTTCATTTTGAAGGGTGTTATTATATCCCCCACTTAGGTACATTCGCCTTCGAATGACACTTAAAACACTTCTGAGGACTGAATGACCTAACTAGCAGCTCACAACAAGCGTGTAATATCATTACTACAACACACATCAAGAAGGAAACATCAAATCCACATAAAAAGCATTACAACATGACCTTTATAAAATTCAAGGTTGTAGGAATAACATCTACCACTCAATATGCACAAAACTTTACCATTTCTCATTTCTTTGGAGGAACTTCATTCTCCATATCATCATTCTCATTTCAAACACCAAAGAAACACAACATGCAACTATCTCATTAAAGCACATTATGCAACTTTATCATAAGAAATCATTTAAGCATGCACTTCAAATCATTTCATGCAACGCAAGCAAGTAGAAACTTTATTCACCGACTCATAATGCATCAACCACAGAGGCCTTTCTCATGTTCGTAGAAGGAACTACCTTCTTCTAATCATGACATGATATTTACCCCTTTTATATCATCATAGGGTCCAATATGCAATGGCTTTCAAATGCACACTTACACATGATAAACATTTCCACTCATGAGGCAACTAAGCAATTCATACACTACAACATTTTATGTCTACAACCACCCTAGAAAAGTGTGGCCTAAACTATGAAAAAGTGTGACCTTTGATAAAAGGCTACACTTTTTGACTTTAAGCCACACTTTTCCAAGGGTGGCCGAAAGAGGCGTAACCTTAGATTTTAGACGACACTTTTCAAGTGTTGCCTATCAGCTATGCTTAAAACCGTAGCCTAAAAGGCAAAAAGGCCATGCTTTGCAGTACCTCATTTAGCAACATTTCTATCTCATAAAACTACACTTCAAAGTGTGGCCTTTGCTTCCTTATTGCCCACAATTTTAAAGTGTTGCCTTTTCTATCTAATGAATGACAATACTTTGAAGTGTAGTCCTTGCCCAAGTGCACAGTCCTATGGCTACACATTTAAGTGTGGTAATATTATTTTGGCTGTAAAATATTTATATGCCACAATTTGTAATTAAAAAACACCAATATTATTTTGTAATAAATAATCTCAAGCATTAAATTAGCTAATAAGTAATTCAAATATAAAGATTTGCAATAAACTTCAAAATATAATATGTCTTGTGTACATACACATATTTATAAAGCAATATTCTAAATATGTGTACACAATTGTTCAGAAAGTACTCTTACAATAGTTCAATATATTCTAGCAATGAATATATTTCACAAAATCAACTATATTATATTCAAACTTTTACAATAGTTCAAACCCTCTTCATCATCCACTTCAATGAGATCAAATTGACTTGTGGCGACCCTTCAAATTTGACCACCTCCAGTTTCCTACACATTTAAAATTAAATTAAAAATCAAAACAAACCATGTACAACAAATTAAACAATAGATAGAAACCATGTTCAATGTTTACACACCATATGAAAAAGAACATATGACAAACCAAGCACAAAATCAAGACTCCTCAAAGTTAAGACATTGAGGATTCTTCCCCTCACCTGGAAGAACACCTCACAACAACTCAAAGGATGAAACATAGCAACTCAAAGTTGGAAATATAATGAAACTTCATGACAAAGATAAGTTGAGCAAGATTATGATCTTTGCAAAAGTAACACTCTTATACCACAATTAGATAGCCAAAGAAGAGTAATTAGAAGTTCTATTAATCAAATATACATCATTTCCATCAGAATGGAACATGATAAACTTAGTCACAATGATATCAATGAGACCATCACATAGGAAGATCATGAATTCTACAACCGGTAAATGTTCAATAAACTTTCTTGAACCCAAGTATAGCAAGGTCTCATACGATACGCAGCCAATCAGATGAATGCACCAAGTACAATATAAAGTGTTCCGGGAGAATCTGACTTAGAAGCAGACACCAATAAGCAAAGGTACAAGATAAATAAGAGAGAGGACATCATCAATATTCTTGTGATACTCAAAATGTAAACTTGTCAAAAGTAGATAAAAATGATATGTTTAACGATTTAAAGAGGCTTTCTACTCCTGCAATGTATCATTCCATGAGTAACCTAAACCATTAAATTACATAATGCACAAAATGGATTTGTTGAATTCAGGTAGCATTGTATTATAGCAGATTGCAGCAGCTCTAGATTGTAGATTGCATACTGCAGATTTGTTGAGTTCAGGCAACACTGTATTATAATGATGTGAATGAGAACAAGGATTACGAGTAAGAAAATGAACAAAACACATTGTTATCTAAAAGAAGTACAAGATGGGACAAAGACCGACAAAGCTCTGTAATCAACTCTTTCCAAAATTTCCAGCACTATATTATAGCAGATTGCAGCAGCTATATAAACTGATCTTAGATTTAGCTACTTATTTCAAGCATCAATGAGAAAACATGAAAAAGTTCTATTACTTCACTCTAGTTTTTCACAATAAGAAATTGATAACAGAATCAAGGGTCTACAGCTCTCATGAGTAACACAGACCATGCAAAATGGCAATCCAGAAACATATATACCACATTATGTAAAAGTAATCTCTTACAAAACCAAAACTGGCAACTGCACATAAACTAGATAGGATGCAAAAATGTTGTCTCAAAATTGTAAGGAGTTAGAAAAAAACACAGATATGCCCATGAAAATGCAACATACATACGACCGAGCAAGATATCTTGTTTCTACTTTGAAGTCAAATGATTGTTGACACTGAAAATGGCATGATCAAAATGTACAATCTTTCTTCAACTGATATGTGATTTTTGCTAATTAAGAGATAAACTTGACAACAATCTGAGGCAGGACTGAAGACACTATCTGTAAATGCAATGAGTGAACATCTTTGTACTTTGTAGAATTCACCAACAATTAGGGACCAACAGACTTAAGCCTATGTAATACTAGACTTGAACGAGATTTTTTAATCGTCCCTTTTTCTAACAAAGTACAAGAAACATAAGATAATAACAAAAAACAATAGATAGTAATAGAATAGAAATTACAATCCAATAATCGAGGTATAGGAAACAATAGAGAGTAACAGAAATCGAAGGACAAGACAGTACCAAAGCAACAATATGACTACTAAGATAACGTTATACAAGATAAGACTTCAATATAAAAGGCTATGAATCTTTAATATAAATAATATTTGGACGGTAATTCTTCTAGAAGTGTTCAAGGCTTAACAAAGTCGTGTGATAAGTTTTACTGGAAACCTAATTTTAAAAAGAGTTCATTAATTTTACTTCAAGTTTTATGTAGTCTTCCAAGTTCTAAAATTAGGAAGACAAACTGTTAAGTCAAACCAACAACCTACTTATAAACATGTAAAGAGTCCATATCATAGTAAATAATATTTTTAAAGAAACAAAACTATGACGGCTTAAGCCAGTAAAGAAAACACAACAATAGCGACCCTAACAACTTGATTCCACCAAGAACTTAGGTAGATAACACGTTCAAAAACGTTAACAACAAACTGCCAAGGATTTGAGCAAATAAACTCACACGCACAATAGAAGATCATACCTCTTTACCAAAAAACAAAGATGAGATCAAATTTTGCAGGATTTGGGAACAAGCAGTCCTCTTTTTCCAATTTATTTATGGCACGGGCCAAGAGACTATGTTCCAATTTCTAAAATTATACTTGAAAACAACTTCATGTTCAACAGAAGTTTAAATCTCATTTTCAGCAATGTAAAGAATAGCATATTGAAACCTGGTCTCAAGCAAAGGATCTAATGGCAGATAAGACAGTTCTGGAGAAAAAATGGCAGGTCAGAACCATAAATTTCTTGACACTAGGTTGATTTCTTGCGGATGTAATCCATGTCATACCTCGGAGGAACTCCTACTCCACGAACCTAACTTAGCAATCTTCTCTTAAACATACCATCAAATGCAGTTCCAACACATAAGCACGCTAAAAAACCAAAAGATATTACAGTAAATGATAATATGTAATTCCTCTGTTAAACATACCATCAATGCAGTTCTCCAACACATATATTTCCGGAAATGCAATTTTCCACACACTTCAAAAAAATAATGAAGTTTTCTTCAACTCTTCATCTACGAATATAAATAAACAGATCAGCAAATTCAGGTATCAATCCTTCAATTATGCTTTACCCCAAAAATTAGTTGGCCTGCTGTATTGATCCAACACATATTTCAGTAGATTATTATTTTTTGAACTCCATGGTATGATATTAGACAAAGCTTCAACACCATAAACTTTGCGAAATCAGAATCAGAGTATCACACTATAGCTAAGAAGATGTCGCATTCTACTAACTCTCTCATTCAAACAGGGACCAATCTGCATAAGCTAAAGAAAAACTATTCAGCTGGTGAAACATTTCACTTTAAAACCAAATTGCTCCAAGAGCGTATCTCAATAAAACAAACTGCCAAGGATTTGAGCAAATAAACAAACTACCAAGGATTTGAGCAAATAAACTCACACGCACAATAGAATGCTTAGCCATTCATTTACAGATACACAAGTTAGAACAAGCTATCCAATGTTTACTAACAAATAGAGGATATGGCTAACTGAATCATTTCACCCCAAAAACTAAATAAAATGGAAAGCATGACTAGATAAATAATTCAAGAAACTAATAAAGTTTAAGCAACAAAAACATCATACTTATAAGATTTAAATGAAACCTACCCTATCATGGACGATTTCAGCCCTAATCAACTTAAAAGACTAATAGAAGAAGAATATTCAAGTGAAGAATCAGCCCATTTATACTTATTTAGCGATTAATGCTCGGGGCAAAGAATCAACTGATGAAGCTAAATTACGAGCTAGACTCCCAAAAATCATATCAAAAACACAAGAATATCAAAACCCTAAAGCTAAAGTTTAGACTTTCAAAGATAGAATTTCTTACTTGATAAACCCAAAAAAATTGTGTTCTTCAGCGAAAACTATGACGGAAATCGTGTTCTTCATCGAGAAACTCTTCATCTCTTCAGCCAGAAATCTGTGAGAAATCATGTTTTTCAGTGAGAAATTTGAGAGAAAATCGTTACGGAGAGACTTAGCTTCAGTTCTTCTGTGAATTGAGAGACTTAACTTCAGCTCTTCAGTTCTTTAGACTTAGCTTCACCTCTTCGGTTCATCGGAGAAAAGAGTGTTCTTCAGTTCATAGAGAAAAGTGTATTCTTCAATTCATCAGGAAAAAGCGTGTTTTTATGATTTGGGGAAAAGAAATTTTAATATTTATTTTCCCAATCAAAATGGGAGGGAGAGTTAGACATGTTGGAGGGAATATAATATTTTAGTGAAGACTTTAAGGCCACACTTGTAATGTGTTGTTTTCACAATTATAAAAAAAGGACACTTTAAAATTGTGGCCATATATGTAAATAGTTGTTGCCAATTATAAAGTGTAGCTTATACCATTAAAGAGTACACTTTGCAAGTGTTGCCAATATTATTGAAGCTAAAATTTAAAAACTTGGGCTACTCTTTAAAAGCGTCCCCAAAAATAATTTATGTAACACTTTACTAGCGTTGTCTAGAATTAGTATGGCCGTAGGCCTAAAATGTTGTAGTGATACTAGTTGCACCCTAACATGAGGATTATAGATCATCTACTAGTCTTATCATTTAATCATTTTACTATCAAGAACATACATGGCATTACCATGTTTAGTTATGTTCAAGGAAGGACTACCTTCTCCCAGTCACAACATACACACATGGCATCATAAACTCATAAGCAAGCATTACACAAAGGTCAATTCATTTAAGTAGAAATTCTCATCTTCTAACCTAAGCATGCTCATACATTCTTCCTTATGAAGTCAAGAGTGCATTCACAATATAAAGATGCATATTGACATGAGAAACATGAAGTTTATTACTAATAATATATTTTTTTTGTAATAAGAATCCTTCAAAACATGCATAACATATGGAGATCAAGCAACTCATAATCATATGCAAGACTCCAAAACATGAACGAGCTACTAGGAACTCATTTGTCTCAAGCTTGAATAAGAATAGAAAGAAAAGATAAGGATATCAATAACCTTACTACTCACTCATTATCCCCACTTAGGCTAAACTCATCTAAGAACACATTAAAGTAACCAACAGAACTATCACTTACCAATTAAGCACAATGTCCCCCTCTTGCAATCAAGTTATGGAAACTCCTTTAATCATTACCTCCTTCATCTCTACGGAAGGAACCATTCTCCACTAAATCTTCAATATACTCCCTTAGGTGAGGATTTCAAGAATCCTAAAATGAGTATCTATACCACTACACTTAACATCTATCACCCAAAGTGATTCTCAACATGGAGAACTCAAGGTAGTTCAATGTAGAAATATTAAGGGCACTCAAAACCTTACCATCTAGGCACATTATCCCCCACTTGGGGTGAGCTTAATCAACTCTTTATCATACGAGAACTACACCACCATACAACATTCTCAATGTAATGCCTCCAACCTCATAGATCACACATAGCCATGATTGGCATCAATATACGATTTCCTAATCTACCTTCATATATACTCATATAGTCACCACATCATAAAAATCATTAAAAATCACCTTTTCTTCCCTGATCCTTGCAACATCACCCCTTCCAACTAATCACATCTAGAAGACCATCGGACAAGGGAAAATAAGAGAGAGAGATCATATGGAGTTAGCTCTACGACACGACAAAAGTGTGACGAAGAAAGTGAAACTTCTATCATACTATAGCCTCTCGCTTATAGATGTGTCGCGACTCACACCGATGAACAAGACTCTACTAGACGTGGCTTACGAGAATTTGAACCTAAAAGTATTATTTAAAACATTGTGCTCTGATACCAAGTTTGTAACGACCTGAGAGCACCCCCTAGCCGTTACATGCGTATTCGACCTCTTGGAGGTCTTATACAAGTCTTAGCATTCATTCATTGCATAGATCATAAAAATCACTAAGAATTTAAAACTTTTATTCAATAAAACCATAAGACTAAATGAGTCATCAACATTTGAAAACATTAATACGCAAGCGGAACTACTAAGTCTCTTTAGCCAATCATAGACAAGAACTTAAAACGTACTAAGGGACATGGCCCTTTACAAATGAAATGAAACTTAAGTGCCTATTACAATGCCTAAGAAACTTCTAAACATAGTCCTCGAATCTTGAGGACATACCAAAGACTTGGACGACATAAGAAATCTAAGAAACTCCAAAGCACAATCTCCTCCTAGTTACACACAACCTACACTTGTAGTAAAACTAGAAGAAAGGGGTTAGTACAACACACATACTAAGTATGAGGATATGCAAAACATGCTAAAAAGGACACTTGTTTGGAAGTTATTCTTTCATGTCATTTTGATAAAATCTGAAGAACATTAACATAATAGGCACCTTACAAGTCACGACCAACAATACAAAGTCATATGCTTCAGAATACCTCATAAACATACATAACCCATTTACCTTTACCTTTTTGCCTTGGACCTCCACCTTAAGTAACCCTTAAGCAATACCTTTGTGCAATGTATGGGCAACGTCCCATACCATCACCCACACTAAGGCACCACCTTAAGGTCAAACAATGTGCACTTACCAGGAATACCTCAATCTTCACCAATTAATCACATAAGACATATAAGCACATAAGCCAACAAGTCACTTCATAAAAACTAGAACACTCATCAAATGTCATCCCAAGACTCACCTAAGTAAGACATGGTGAGGCAGCCCATAATACCTCTCCATACCACACCCCAGTGATCCTTAAGGCTACACAAGACAAGCTCCATTCACATCTCAACATAAATCGTTGATTCAACTTAATGCATTTAGACAACTTGATTCACTAATGACATAAGATCATCACATACATTCAATTCTACATAAGCACTTACATTCAATTCATTAGGACTCACTTTCACATTAGCATGCTCAAAAACCAACACTTTCATTAATTAGCCCAAAGAGACTCATTCATTCATTATCATTACTAAGACACACCAAGATCACCCTTAAATGTCTACTTGTCCAATGTTTAGATGATGTCCCATTCCACCACCTATCCTAAGTAGTACACCCGTAAGAGACCCAAGTTCATTCATTCCTTAATGTGGGGGAGAAGCCTTAACCGGCATAGACCATGGAGCTTGCCATGAAATCCCGGTAGTACCCTTACCGGATGGGGGATCCCCACTTGCCTACAGTAGGGTCATTCGTTTAGCCTTTAAGTGGTAGAGACCACTAGCTAGTCCTATGTGGGCACATATTTAAGGGATAGAAGGATTGCTTCTAAGTACTATCATCTCAACTCACGAAGCAGTACCCATCTTAAGGGTTGCTACTAAATACTCACATTTCAACTAATGAAGGAGTATCCACCCATCTTCATATCCTTTCGGTGCTAGACATTACTCCCCCACGGAGTTGGACATTCATTCCATTCATTCAGTTAGAGATAAGGATTGTTACTAAGTACTCTCATCTCAACTCACAAAGGAGTACCCATCCTAGCCCAAAATTAATTCATTTAGGGATAAGGATTGCTACTAACTACTCTCAACTAAACTCACGAATGAGTACCCATCTTGGTGCAACATTCATTCATTTAGGGATAAGGATTGCTACTAAGTACTCTTATCTCAACTCACGAAGGAGTGCTCATCCTAACCCACATTCATTCATTAATGAAGCTCTTGGATTCAAAGATGAGAAAACCTTTCATCTAGGAACCCCATTCATTTAAAGGAGTACTTTATGAGACCATCCTTACAATAGACCCAATTGTCATTCATTAGCATTAACTTCCATTCTTTTCATTCATTCTCAGATTCTTCCATTCTTTTTATTCATTCTCACATTCTTCCATTCTTATCATTCATTCTTCGCTAGGTGTGAGAGTAGGTAAACATAGTTTATCCTAACCTCACCTTCATTACAAATCATTCAAAGAAGACAACAACCAATCATAACACATAATGTCTCTACACAAGGTCACCTTTCATACTCTTAGACCATATACAAATTCACATCAAATCACATTACCTTTTAAATAACCAACATTACTCAAAACAACAATCATTCATCTTTGCCTACAACGCCATGATCACAACATGCTTATAAAGTAAACAGCTCCCCACTTTTAAAGGGATCAAACCTCACAATTCTAACATCTACAACATATATATATATATATATATATATATATAATATACTAGAATCAATAATCTATTCACAACTTTATCATCATCATAAACCTTAGGTCACAATTGCCCATTCAAGGAAAACATCCAATATAACACAATTCACCATCAATTCCTCATAATTTAATATAGAACAATACATAAATCAATAGCCCATAACAATCTACACATTAATCTCACATTATTAGCTCATAATCAATAGATCTACTTTAGACCCAAAATTAGGATTTCAAGATATGCAAGGGTTCAGGGAGGTATTAAAACCATCAATATTAACATAGATCATCATTTCAAATACTTTCATGCAAGAACCCAAGCTTAAAATTGAAATTGGGGTTTTTAGTGTTTTTGAAAAACATTGAAATCACTTTGATTTGGCTCTTTGATTGAAAGGAGAATCAAATATATAATCCCCATACCTTTGTGATTAATTTTCCTTAGGAATTTGAAGAGAAATCAGTAGGAATCCATCCCCTAGCTTGAAGTTTCATCAATATCTTCCATGGAGTTCTA
Organism: Solanum verrucosum; assembly: GCF_900185275.1. Classification (NCBI taxonomy): domain Eukaryota; kingdom Viridiplantae; phylum Streptophyta; class Magnoliopsida; order Solanales; family Solanaceae; genus Solanum; species Solanum verrucosum. The sequence goes on along the minus strand of NW_026019914.1, from coordinate 1,763,375 downwards.
GAGAGAATTTTTTTAAGAGGAAAGGTTCAATTTTGATAATGAGGTCTAATTCTAGGTTTTGGGGTTTTAACCATTTAAAATACCCTTAAATAGGTAGAATAACCATTTATAATAATTCCACAAAGTACCCAAACTACCCCTCACTTAGTTGGACCTTTTAAACAAGTCAAACTTGAGTTTTATTTTCACAGATTTTGTCGGGATACAAGTCCGCGATGCGGAGGAGTTCCAACAAGTTTTTGGAAACTAAATTTTGAGATAGCAGAGTCTGCGGTGTCTCCACGACCCGGAGCCAACTTTTGGCCATTGCTGGACCAGGTTCGCGACACAGAGCCACTCCCTCCAAGAACAACTTCAAGCTACCTTGGTAGCTTGTTTGGCCAAGGGTGGGGATCCTCCTCGGGGACCCTTAGGATGGCCCCGGGGAGTCATACCCAAATATTTTGACCCTAAATACATTTATTAAGACACTAGGGTCGCCTCCACTAATTTTAGACTCCAAACAACACTTAAAAATATGAAAAGCATACTAGAACACACCAACACGTAAAAGACTAATTTTTGAATGTCTTGAACGTCTCTTTGACGTTTGACTTCAACTAAACTAAGCTGACCTATAAACTCATTTTCAACCATTTATACAAGTTTATCAATTACTAACACACATGTGAAGATCTAATTATCCTATTTCATTTTGAGGGGCTTTACAAATTGTGGGGTTGTGATTGTATGTTGTTGGGTCTAGTCGGGTGAAGTCTAAGTAGCCCGTATTCGTGTCAAATGATGTATTTTGCCTAATGAGGACCCGTTGACGTCATTCCAAAGGGCAAAAGTCATCTAATGGCAAAATTTGGCCAAACAGGAGAAGTCTGGGTATCCCGGGGGCATGGGTACAATGGGTCTTAGTTTAATTTGATAAGTGCATGGTTTGATTTTTCTTCAGGGGCTGTTGGGGTTCAATTTTAGAAGTTCAGTTGAAAGTAGGTACATTGGATCGAACCAATCAGTGTTTCACCGAAGTTCCCCATCTCGCCTTTTATTTAATGCTGAATGTGATGTTTGGTTCTGTAACTTTCAGAGAGAAGCTTGAGATCACCGAGTGCACTGGGCGACTCACCGAAAGTCTTTTTTTAATCGCCCTTTGTCTGCGCCTTTGACCCTTAATTGCACTGTAACTTTCGGCGGGCTCATTCCTGCTCGCCGAAAGGCCTTCCCATCACCGACATGCCAAAATTTTCTATGATTTTTGAGCCAATTCTTTAGGGGATCCCGATCTAGCTCGCCAAACAGATTTGGCGACTCGCTGATCGGTTTGTCCAGTTTGGCTGCAACTGATTTTTTGTGCTTTTGATTGAATTGTTTCTAACTTTTTTTGATGTTTTGCAAAAATAGTAAGGACAAATATCGACATGCCACCCTGAAAAAAAGCACGGGGTATCACAATAAATGAAGGGGGAGCAAACCTTCCCAAAAGGGGAAGGCAAAAGCCTCCAACTAGAGGTCATAGCAGAGGAAAGAGGCCCACAATTGAAAGAGTGGACGCTGACTGCTGGGATGCTTTATCTGAGCGTAAGGATGACCAGTACTTACTGTCCTGGTCGAATGAGATTCATGCTAGATATCACCCTAACTCAGCTAGAGTCCCTCCAGTTTCCACCATAGCAGATTCAGTGCCAGCTCCGGCACCCTCTGTGGCTCATATGCCACCAGTCGTCCCTTCTCCCATGCTTCTCAACAGGTTAAAAGGTGATGGATTTTGAACTATTCTCGAGGAGAATGGAATGACTCACAAAATCATAGGTTGAACTAGAGCCTCATCGTGTGGTTTAGTGTAACCTTAAGTGGATGTATAGGCTGTTTTAGAACTTAATTAAACATGAAAGAAGTCTAGGGTGCAAGTAAGGACCTATGCTAGCAAGATAGAGTGAAAAAAACCTTGTTCTTTGATGGATCTTTTGGCGATAGGACTACTTGATCACCCAAGTAACCTGGCGATGCGCCAAAGTTCACTTGGTGTCGCCTACTAGGCTATCCCTTAGGCCTAAGTTCTGGAACAAAGGGCGAGCTAAGTCGTAGCTCGCCAACTAGGTTGGCGAATCTCCCATTAGCCCCCTTCATTGACTATTAAATTTCTTATTTCGTGAGCCTATTGGAAAAATGTGAGAGGCAGGGGTGCACTTGGCGAGTCTCCTAGTGCCCTTGGCGATCCATGAGGGTTAAAGGGAGAGGTAAGTCGGGCAAGGTATAGATTTTTAAGTTTTAACTTTGTGGTTCCTTAATCCTTTTCCAAAGTTGAGTCCTTATTATTCTATTCCTTTCCTAGAAAATATATAACCTTTTAGACATAAATCCCTTCAAGTTAGTCACTCCAAATAGAATTAAAAGAAGACCCCCATCTCCTGTCAAATATTTCTCTCACTAGAATTCCTTCATTGAAGAAGAAGAAGTAGGGGAGGCTAGGGCTTGAAGATTCAAGGTGTTTCTTTCTCAAATTTTGTGGGAAATCTATAGCAATGTATGGTAGTCTTCATCCTTGTTTAACTTTTCATTCAAGGTGATTTCAAGTTATCAAAAACCTAGGGTTTTCCTCAATCTCATGGGTTCTTTCACCAAATATTTTCAAATGGTTATTAATGACATATTATGATTGTATTAGTGTTCAATTGATGATTAATGATGAAAATACTCTATGAACCCGTGAATTCTCTCAATTCCTAAATTATACCTTTATGAAGTGGGTGTGACGATTCTATATTCTTATGAATGGGATATGTCTAAATTTTTTTGGGTTATAGAATTGTATCATTATCCATGCCTTAATTGTAGTAAATTTTTGGGGTGTTGGTAATTTGGCATTCATGGCCTTGAAGGGCAAGTTATGATCAAATTACATATTGAAGTAGAATTGTGCTTGATCTATTGATCCACTTGAAAGGTGGAGGTGTGTACTAACTATGTATATTGTGGTATTGAATTGATGGATATCTTCCTTGTACCTCTATATATGCAGGATCTATGTATGATCATGATGTAAAGTATATGTGTGTGATTTTCAAAATTGTAAAATGGTCATGTTTAGAATGTAATTGTATATCTAGAATTGGTTCTTAGGCATTCTTTCTTTTATAATGAATGTATCTTGACTTAATGTCTTGAAATGAGTAGACCTAATGTTGGTAGCCTTTCATGAATAAATGATAAAGTATTCTAGGCTAAACCTTGGATCGGTAGAGCTAATGGTGGTGGCCCTTTCATGACGAGTCTAAGAACTAATGAAATGTTAAAACCTTGAAGAGGTAGACCTAATGTTGGTGGCCTTTTCATGTGTGAAATGATGAACCTTGTATCTGTAGACCTAATATCGGTGGCCCTTCTTGGAAAATCAATGAACTATCCTTAATGTACCTTGAATCGGTAGACGTAATGGTGGTGGCCCTTTCTCGTGTAATGTACTTTTGGTCGATAGGCCTAATGTTGGTGGCCCTTTCAAGTACAACACTGAAATGTGCATAAACTACTCTATGGGAATGGAGGCTAAGCGCCGAGTGGATATGGTAAGATGCTGACTCTCCCAATATTAGGCTAGAGTCCAATGAACATATTTTTTATCCCATAACTATGTGCCCAAATAGGTAAAACACACTTAGTTCTACCTTAGGCAAGTGGAACACCTTCCTTCTGTGTAGGGTTTTATGACACTGAATTCCTTGATTTAGCTATCATGGTCTATGTCGGTTAATGCCTATTCCCATTATGTGAGATGTGCATTGTGGTTTCTTGATGAGTTCTATGAAGTGTGGGTGGTACTATGGGATGCCATCCGTGCATTTCACGAGTAGGCTTTTAGAGGATCATAGTGAGTTCTCTAAGTCTTAATGGCTAATGTATGAATGTGTCCTAAATGAAGTTAATGAAGAATGTTGACTCTTATATGGTTAAATGAGATGATGTAAATGATACATGCTATACTTGGATTGTATTATGAGTTACTTCCTTGTCATGACTTATTGTGTATGAATGTGCCTTGCTTATGGTGACTTTAACGGAGTACTTAGTGTGAGTAGTAGTATGGGATGCTACTTGCACATTGCACAAGGATGATTTAGGCTTGTCTTAGGTGGTGGTCCTTACGTGATGATATGAATTATGAAAGGTTGAATGATAAGTTCACTTTTGGTGACCTTCAGGTGGTACTTTAGTGTGGATGGTGGTATGGGACGCTATCCATACATTGCCAAAGTATAGCTTGAGGGTTACTTGAGGTGAAGGCTAAATCTGAAGGTAACGGTTTACATGTTGATTATGTTCTAATGTTGTTAAAAGACTTGTATGTTGGTTATGTTCGAATATTATGCCTCTTATATTTATGTTCATGAAGTTTTATCAAAATGGCATAAAAGCATTACTTTCAAATAAAATGTCCCTTTTAAGCATGTTTTTGCATGGCTATCATACTTAGTAATTAATTGTGCTAACCCATATTTCTTCATATGTTTACTACAATTGTAGGTACCAGCAAGTGATTGCTTCTGTCTAGTGCAAGTGCTTGGATTGATATTCTTTCAAGATCACGTGGTATGTCCTCATAGATCGAGGACATATACTTTTAGAAGTTTCTTTTATTTCATGTAATTGACAATGTTAGTCTTTTCGATTGTAAAGGGTCGTGTCCTTACTTTAATTTAAAGATATTGTTTTAGATGGCCATGTGAGACTTAGATTTCCGTTGTGTTCTTCTTTTGAATGAAGTTTTTGGATTCTTAAATTTAAATAAGTTTTAATTACGCACTATTTCTATATATTGAATGTTATGAATGCTAAGAGGCTTGTGGGAGCCCCCTTTGGGGTCAAGTACACCGTGTCGCATCCGGGTCTAGATTCGGGTCGTGACAAAGAAGCTTTTGTCTACGGAAGGCCTAGAGGGAAGATACTCCAGTGTGAGGGAGATATTGCAGTGGAACATATTTCAAATTTTCAGTAGGCCCTGAGGACCCTATATTCCTTCATGGGTCTAGGAGTTCTATACAGTGTATAGTGACTTGGTTCCGAAGAGAAATAAGAAGCTCAGCGAGTTCAGACCGGTTAAGTCGGTCATAGTTCGAGGTGTAGAAGTTGGATGCTGCAGGGATATCATGAATGGTGTCCTTGAGAGAGCCATAGGGTTTGAGCACGATTATGAGGGTTGGTGATAGATAAGTCCCTGGATGCCTTGAATGGTTGGCTTACCCCCTTCTCTCTGATGTCACACCGAGGTGGATAGAGGCGGGAGGCCAAATCAAGAAGAAGGATTTGAATGTAGCTGCCCGGTATTGGTTTGGATTCATCAGCAGCTCCATCATGGCTTCACAGAACGAATCCATCATCTAACATGTGAAGGCAGCTTGTTCAGGATCTATCTTATCGAAGAGGCGGCTGATGAGTCCACAAATTGGACACATTTAGGGCTATATTTTGATAGAATTAGTGTCCTCAAATGAATATTTTGTCTCAATATTTGATGAAAACCCCTAAGTTTCAAGTATTTGAAGTTTGAGGCAAAGCTTGGACACTACTTAGCAAAAACGAACAAAAGTAGCTAACAGATCAAAGAAATGAAGACTTGAGAATCACCGAACCTATTAGGCATGTCGCCAATATGTCCCATCCTCGCTTTTTGTTCCAGTGAGCTGAGCCCTGAAAGAGAGGATCAAATGGGCGGTGAAAAGGAGCAGTCGATGTATCACCGAGCAGTTCTGGATGGCGTAATTTGGGAGACAACACAAAACCCCTTATTATTTTTATATTTGTGTATTGGTAAAATAATGATGTGTTTTTGCTATAGGTTTTAGTGTGAGAACTGCTCGAAAACTGTAGGGTGACGAGCAACAGATCTAATTAGCGAGTCACCGAAGAGGTCGACGAACCCAACCTTATCCACCGTTTGACTCCAAACATCTCCAAAATTGGAGCCTCTAAAACTAGGTGAGCTTGTGAAATTATTCGCGCATCACCGACTCTGTTAACGATCTTGATGGAGACCACCGTCTGAACTCCCAAGCTTACTAGAAAGTTCAATAAAACTCGGTGAAACAAGTGATTGCTCGGTGACACGCTGAATGACTCGATGATCACGACTAATATCGTCGGGAGTGCAGGAATCGGACATCATTTAAGTAAAGTTGAAGCAGGGTGGCTGTGAAGCATTCGAGAAAGTGGGTTGAAAATAGGCGTGTTGGGTTGCTTAGCGAAGCTGTCTAGAGCTCGCAGAACAACTCAACGACTCGCCTAACATCCTCACCTCGCCTTTTTTTAATGCTAAATTTGTGGAAGGTCTACAACCCGAAGCAGCAGATATAACTACACCCAAAGTCGCAGGAAGAACCATATCGCCCAAATAGATGGAGCACCTGCATAGCTAGTATCACTTCTTTACCTCCCTCTTTGTCTTACTTATTTTAATTTTTGGATACCTTTATTCGCATTTGAGGACAAATACTTTTATTTGTGGTGGGGTGAGACCCACCTTTGTGTGCTATTAAAGTTCGTATTTTGTTTATATTTGGGCTTTGTTCTTAAATTGTGTTTACATTTCTTCTTTGGATGTTTGAGCTTATGGCTCCTTTTATATTAAAATTGCAAAAATAATTTTGACCCGTCCAAAGATTTTTGCCACCTCTCGTGTGTTGAAAGTTGTTGCTCTTTTGCAAAATTTAAGTCTCGATTCTGATCAATAACAATGACTTGAATAGTGCTCTCAATGGAACGAACATGAATGCACGGCTACAATAAGGTCAAACAAAGTTGCATAGACAGTATATGAACTCTTTGCATCTCGTTATTACTAGCCTAGTATCAAATTGAGTCTCTTGTGACTATCATTGTACACTAGCAAAAATGTGGAGTCTTGTTTGACTGTAGTGTCAATGCCTAGTGTGATGAGTTTTACTTTGAACCATGCATGATAGATCCTAGAATTTTCCCCGTTGGGCTGGTTAACTAAGTGATACTATCTCCTTATATGATCCTACGCAACTTCTAAGGTTGTGAGCCAATTTGACATATACCTCTTTTGTGACCTACCTTGTGAGTGTGTGAATGGCTTTTGAACACCCCTTGAGCCTTACCTTTCTTTGGAAGAAACTTGATAAAATCATGACCTTTATTTATCCATTACCCATAATCCTCATGAAGTTGTGGTTAGTTGAATAGTCAACTTAGGCCAAAAGCCTAAATTGTGGGTGTGGTGAAAAGATAAGGGCAAATCAAGAAGTGCAAGAAATTCCCCTTACCCATGGTTTTGAAGAAAAATGGAACCCCTCCATATAAAAAACGGAGAGAAAAGAAAAAGAAAAAGAAAAAACAAAATGAATGAAAAAGAAAGTTGTGGAATAAAGTACAAAAGAAATGGGGTTCCCATAGAATCCATGGAAAGTGAATAATAGGATGACTTATGAGCACTAAAGATAATGATTAAGGAAAAGGAAAGAAAGGGTTGTGAGCACTACATTTTGATGAGGATGAAAGTCATTGATCTTAAATGGCCATACCTCTGCATTCAGTCCCATTACAAGCCTTGAAAAAAGCTTTTTGATGTGGAGTGAGCTAAAACAAATGTTGATTGGAAAATACGGGAAAACCTATGGGTGAAAGCATGCATTGTGTTTTTCCTTATGAGAGTGAGCGTTGCATCTGATTCTGAAGCTTCAAACTATGAACCATTGTGTTAATATTGAATCATTCCTTGTGTGAGGGAATTTGAACAATTTGGTTGAGCTTGAACTTGCATTTGTAGCAAGTATTGTGCGCATGAGGTTCTTTGATATTGGTGAGTCACAACTTGAATCTTTGAGTGCACATTTTGATCTTTGCATAACTAAATTGAGTCTTGTTGTGTGTATTCATGATTGAGTCTTAGGTAGCACTATTCGAGACACCCTATTTCAATGGTTGAACTTGAGTTTGCTAGACGACATGAAAAAGTTTGAGTTGCGGGTGTTGATAAGTCAACAAATTGGACTCATTTAGAGCTATATTTTGATAGAATTAGTGTCCTCAAATGCATATTTTGTCTCAATATTTGCTGAAAACCCTTAAGTTTCAGGTATTTGAAGTTTGAGGGAAAGCATGAACAGTACTTGGCAAAAGGAACAAAGAAATGAAGACAAGAGAATCGCCGAACCCATTCGGTGTGTCACCAACAGGTCTCATCCTCGCTTTTTATTCCAGTGAGATGAGTCCTAAAGGAAATGATCAAATTGGGGTTGAAAAGGAGTAGTCGGCGTATCGCCGAGCAGTTCCTCGAAGCTGTACTATGTCACCCAATGATCCAAACACGACGATGCTGAAGGATAGAGTAAGACGATGATGAAACCTACCAAAGGGCGGATCGATGAGTTGATCGGCGACCTCAACTAACGATGCCGAATGATCCGCTGTAACACAAATTTTTAAAATTATAAATATTCGTTGAAAAGTTGTAGTTTAGTATCAGATTTTCTAATATAGAATTTTTAATATAGACTTTGAGTTCTATGTTTGGAGAGGGTTTTGAAGAACTTGAAGATTTAAAGGGTTTCAACTCCAAGAAATTGGAGTTGGGTCTTGTGAATTCTTCAATCTTGGCTTGTTTTGAGACTTAAATCTTCATACCCATTTGAAAGAAAACTTATTTTAATATAAATTTCTATCTCTTTTACATGTCTAGCTAAAACTCCAATTCTTAGGGTGTAAGTTTGTGAATATGAATTAGATTATCTATTGGGTCTTGCTTGTTGATGATTTATTTGTTATTTAGATGTGATTTCGTTTAGTAGTTATGGTGGAACTTAATGAAATTGTAGTTGCAAATACGATTTCACCTTTGTGTTTTCGGCTTGCTCAAGAGAGAGGTCGTAAAACTAAGACTACTAAATTGATGGTCGATGGAATTGGGTCGACATGAGGTTCTGCTCGAGATAGTGAACCCCCGTCTCATTCCCACACACTCATCTCTCGAGAGTGAGTGGGCTAAGGCGGAGGTTGTTCTTCATGCAGCAAGTGGGTGTCCGAGTGGAACCCATTTGATTCAGGGTAAGTTGCTCGAGAGAGAATTTACCCCCTCTATAGTCTAGCCTAGTCACAAATATTCAACAGATTTATTGTCAAGAACATGTACCCAATAGTTTAGTTTTCCCGTATTCCAATCACATCCCAAGAACCCCATCTCCTTGATTAGTACTTTTTGCATTTTTGTTGTTTTTACTTACTTGTGACAAAACCCCCAGTGATAATTGACACTTGTGTCATACTTTAGATTTAGCATGTTTCCATTTGAAAATATTTTTAGCGATGACTAGTTAGAACTTAATTTTATCTTTCTACTAATTCTCAAAACTACTCCCTTGGGAAAGATTTCAAACCTTGGTTGGGTTACTTTAGTATTATACGATCATAGACACTTGCATTGGAAGTTCTTTCTTCATTACACAAACATCAATGGCTCAACTTGGGAGTTATCATTGAGCAAGAGATGGCCATGAGGGCCAAGCAGAGGCAGACTTCTCTACCAATATCGGTCTTGATCATTGAGTTGTGCAGGCATGTTGGAGTACCCCGGGATGATGTGAGATATACTGAGGTTACCCCTTCATCTCCACTAACATTCGGCATATTGAGGCTGAGTACACACGAGAGGAGGTTGATAGGAGGATAGAAGCTCCGATAGATACTTCTCCAAAGGTGGATGTCGATTCTTTACCTCTAGAGGCATCTTTTCCTAGTCCGGCCTCCGGCCTTCAGGTACATCTTCTCTGAACTTTTCTTTTTCATAGGCTCCGGGTGCCTCTACCTCTTCCCAGCCCACAAGGATCACTCAGGCTATGATCCTGAAGATGGGGCACCTGTCCCATGCAGCTGATGTGATGGTGACCCAACTTGAGACATCCATCCCATGTATGATCGAGATTGCGATCATTGTTGTACTAACCCCCTCTAGACTTCCATTGACACTCTCACAATGGAGTGGAGGCTTGTGAGAGCAGATAGGTGGAGACCTTCAAGGTTACGACTTTGAAAGCCGAAGTAGCAGACTTGAGGAAAGAGGTAAACTATCTAAAGTCTACCGACTTCACTTCATTACTAGAGGTTGTTGTTGATGTGGACTCTCCTGAGACTTCAGTGATTCCTCCGGCTACCCAGGAGATATACATATGGATGCCACAACTGCTGATGAGTCAGATGTAGAGACTGATGAGGAGCAGATCGATGTGCATGATGCTGAGGTGTATGATTATATAGCTGACCTCGATGATGCCATGTTCGAGACTGCGTGCCAGACATCTTTTAGAGACATCACCATGGGTGGGTGTAGTGGAGCTGGTGAACTTTTGAGGTGACTCCGGTACTGAGACCCAGGACCAGAGTGATGTGTTGGGTACTGATGCTTAGACAAATGGAGAAACTGTTTAGACAGGATCCCTCTTTACCTCCCTCTCTGTCTTTTTTTAATTGACTTGTGGATATTATTTTGCTTGCATTTGAGGGTAAATGGTTTTTATTTATGGTGGGGTGAGGCCCACCAGTTTTGATGAATGTTATGTCTATATATTTGGGTTTTTAAGCTATAAATCCTGTTATTACTGCATTTTTGTGGATGGTTGAGCTTGTGGTTCCTTGTTTTTAATTGAAAATGATTTTTACACCGTTCCAAAAAAAAATTGTGCCACCTCTTATTTGTGTTTGAATGTGGCTGTTCTCTTGCGAATTTGAGTATCAGTCTTGATCAATAACGATGACTTAAATAGTACTCATAATCGACCAAAAATAAATGTGCAGCTACGATGACGCCATATGAAGTTGCATCGACAATATGTTACCTTTTTGCACCTCGTTGTGACTAGTCAATTATTGAATTGAGTCTCTTGTCATGAACATTGCACACTATTAAAAGTGTGGATTCTTGTTTGACATTGGTGTCAATGCCTTGCATGATGAGCTTACCTTGAACCATGTGTGATGACACCTATAATTTGCCCCGTTAGTCCGGTCAACTAAGTGATGCAATCTCTTGAAATGATCTTAGGAAACTTTGAATAATGTGTAACAATTTGACATTATACCTCTTTTTGTGGCCTACAGTGTGAGTGTGTGAACTTCACTTGAGCACCATTTTGAGTCTTACCCTTTTCTTGGAAGGAATTTGATGAAATTATGACCTTTCTTGATCCATTTCCCATAATCCTCATCATTTGTGGTTTGTATGATTAGCCAAGTTAGGCCAAAAGCCTAAGTTGGGAGTGTGGTGAAAAGAGATGGTAAATCAAGAAGTGCAACAAAATCCTATTTGACCCATGATTTTGAGAAAGATGAAACCCCTTCATATAAAAAAACATAGAAAAACAAGAAAAGAATGAAAAAGAAAAAGAATGACAAAGTTGTGGAATACAATTGTGAAAATGCAAAGAGAAATGGGTTGTCCAACAGTCCATGGAAGATGAATAATGGGGTTCACTTGTGAGCACGAATGAGAATGATGAAGAAAAGGAAAGAAAGTGTTGTTCACACTACATTTCATGATGATTACATCTATTGAGCCTAAATGACCATACATTTGCACTCATCCTCATTACAAGCCTTGAAAAGACCTTTTTGATAATGAGTGACCTGAAACAAGTGTTGATTTGAAAATACGGGTAAACCTATGGGTGAATTCATTCATTGTGTTCATCTTTGTGTGTGTCAGTGTTCCATTTGATTTTGGACCTTTAAATTGTTGAGTCATTGTGTGTGAATATGGAATCATTTTTTGTGTGAGGGCATTTGATTACTTTGTTGAGCGTGAAGTTGCATTTGAAGCAAGTATTGTGAACTTGAGAGTCTTTGATAATGTTGAGCCATAACTTGAGTCTTTGAGTGTACATTTGGTCTTTGCATGAGTAAGTTGAGTCTTTTTGTGTGCATTCTTGATTGAGTCTTGTGTATCACTATTTGAGAGATCCTTTTTGAGCTGTTGAGCTTGAGTTTTACTTAAGGACAAGCAAAAGTTTAAGTTGGTGGTGTTGATGAGTCCACGATTTGGACTCATTTAGGGCTTTATTTCTATGTGGGTTTACGCCATTAGAGGCAAGGTTGAAGGTTCATATGTGATCTTCCTAATTCAATGATATTTGTTGAAATCGATCAAAGTTAGGATCCGATAATCATAAATTTACCTAGACTCTATTGTATTGTGAAGTTAGAATTGAACCTTCATGATTAATTAAGACTAGAATCACCTAGTAATGAAGAATGTTATCAAATTACCTTGAAATCTAGGCTTATAGAAGAGATTTAGAAAGAAACCTAGAGAGTAAGGCTTGTTAGCTTGTAGTTAAGGTTTTATGGTGAAGCTAATTTGATAACTTAGTAATGTTAATGCTTTCAGACTTAAGTCTAAAAGAGAATAGAAGTCTAATAGGTTGAATTGTGGTGAAAGTCCTATACTCACCTAACCTACCTTATGAATGCTTGTTCAATGAAAGTGATAGAATCACTTTACCATGGATTGGTTGTCACGGACATCGTTCCATGAGAGATAAGTGTTAAGCAAGGCTTAACAAGTAATCCTTGGGGTGTATGCTTGGCTCCAAGTGGATATTGACAATAAGATGGAGTGTCACACAAGATAGGGTCTGGACTCCAAGAAGAAAGGAGAGTCACACCTAGTTGATGTTAGGACTATCCAAGTTAAAGTGGGGAACTCTTACGTAGTACAGTGTGGGTTTTCCCAAAGTTAGGTCTCATGAGATGGGAACCTTCACATAGTTGAGTTAAGGTTGTTGGTAGCAATCTTCTTATCCTATGAACTAAGATATCCTTGAGAAGCATCTCATAGAGATCTAAAGCATAGGTTGAACTAAGACATGCTTATGAGAGTATCTCATAGTGTTCTAAAGTATAATGGAACTAAGACTTACTTAACAGAGTACCTTAAAGCGTTCTAAAGTTAAGAGAGGAACTAGGTTCCAAACTAAGAAGTGTTAGCATGAGGACCTAAAGGTAGTACTTAGCATGTATAGTATTATGGGGTACTATGCATGCATTGCACAAGTACGACTTAGGATAATTAAAGAGAAGTCTTGAGATATGATTGGACTGTAGTTGCCCTTCCTAGTTAAAATTGACTAAATATGAGAGATTCCCTTAGTTATGAGAGTTAAGCTAATAATGAGGCCATAGTTGGGTGAATATGACTAGGATGACATTAATGCTATGCTTAGTGTGAAGGGTATTATGGGATGCCTTTTATGCATAGCACAAGTGTCTTGGGGTTGCTTAGAAGTGTGGTACCCTTATGGCATAGAGAAGCTTAAGAGTTGACCTTGTATATAGGTTTAAGGTTAAAATGACATGAAGACCTAAGTCATGAATACGAAGGTGGAATATGCCAAAGAATGACCAAAGAGAGGTACTTATATTGGATGGTAGTATGGGATGCTTGCATTGCACAAGTATAGTTTGAGGTGGCTTGTGAAGTAGTTCTCTTGCAATATGAAGGACTTAAGGTTGAAGTATCTAACCATGAAAGTCTAAGTAAGACTATGCCATGAACTTAATAGATCTTCTATGCTTATATCTATGTCTTATGTTGACTATGTTTATATGATACTTGTATTGGAGACTATGCTATGGTTATGATGTTTATGTTATAATTATGTTATTGTCTCTTATGTCTATGTCTTATGTTGACTAACCATTTGAGATGCTTTTATGATGTTGTTTAGCTTTCATACGTAGTACATTGTCACGAATACAGAGCTGTAACAAGATAAATATATGTCCCTAACGTGGACCACAACAAGCCATCTCAAAGGACAAAGACAAGCTAACATAAGTACAGAAGGAGACAAGCTGATCTGGAACGCCAAGTGCTAACCTCCATCTCTTATATCCATAAGCCTCAAAAGACGCCACAAACAATCACCGCTGCTAGTTGGTACTGGGACCTACATAATGCAAAGAGGCTGAATGTAGCATACGTACCAAAACAATGTACTCAATAGGCATCATAGGCCGACAAAGCAAGAAAGGTAAACACAATTTGATAAGAAACAATCTAGACACAACAGAGGCCCAAGCAGATATAATAAGAAGGCACACAAGCATAGCGGAAGTAAATCTAAGTATAACTAAACTAAACCTAATTGCACCGCCATAAGCCCAGAAGGTATACTCGTGCGTAAGTTTGAATAAAACATGAACAGATCTGAAAAAGACCTACAGGAGCACAAAATAGCCAAGTTTAGCAACACTGACAATAACTATTCAAATCAACTCCCAGCCCTGCTAGCAAGAGTGACTATAGACATTGCCGCCCAGCCATACAATCTACTCCCAAGGGATTCAACCACCTAGATAACAAGAGTGCCTCGGGGGCGTGTCAACTATATAGCGGATGTCATATATCCAGGCCGCCAGGCCACCGAGCCCACTCCCAAGGGAAGCATCCACCCATATAGCAAGAGTGCCTGAGGGCGTATCAACTCAGAGGAGGATCTCAAGTTGGATTCAAGACTCTGTGGATCGACGTCAACCCTAAACAATATCATAAAAGGCTCTAAGTCGAAAGCACTTTAATCTTGAGAAAGCTCAGAATCTCTGGTAACGCATCGGAGCTGAAAAATAGGGAGAAGAGACAGAACGGCTAGCAAGAAACGCAAATTCCTAAGCTATGGTTGATAATATATAACCCAAGTCTACTATTCTAATAAACAAGGACCTAATCAATCTGAAAAAACGTCGCAGATATACCATTGTCACAAGTTGCATAGGTCTAAGGTAAAACAAGTTTATCATAGTCCAAGGTAAAATCATGCTCCAAAAACAAGTAATTAAACAAATAAATCACATAGCATGTTATAACACACATACGACCCATTACTAGCATGGTACTACCTCGAAATCGTAGTAATTAACCTTAAATCATGGTCTTTAGCAAGAAAAGAAGGAATAGCTAGGTACTCGCCCCCAATTCACACTCACCATCATGAATTCACACATTCATGCTCTATCTAATTAGAAAGGAAGTAATAGCTTACATATAGCCCGATCATAATTGTCCAAATAACAAGGGTGGAGCTTTACCCTTCCGAACAACCTTTGAACGCTACCACAGTACAAAAAATAGCATTACAACGTCAATACACTCGTTTAGACACCAAAATCACCCAAAATAGAGACATACCAATTGTTAGAGTCAAACGAGAATCGTGGGACCCACACCAGAATTTCTGGAATTGTCTCCGTCAACAGGTAATAACTATACCTAAAACTTTTGTTCAAAGGATGAACACAATCTGAAGCCTAAACAGCCTACAACAACGCATGCAGAAAAATCAAAAAGGGAAGCAACAAAGAAAGATAGGGCAGTCTCTCAATCACAAAATTCACCGAAAATAGAGATCTTTCAGTAGCTCTCGATCAATTCACAATGTAGCCACGCAACAAACGATCACCCAGTACTTTAAATTACTCAAACAGGAGCCCCCCAAGTTCAAGATATCGCATTTGGAAGTATGAGGGCTAAGATGAAATTTCTAGGTATAAATACCTGAATCTGGTCGCTAAAAATAAAAAACTAGTTGCAAAAAATGAGATATCAGGTTGCTAATATCCTTCACCAAATATCAACACTTTAGTTGGTTTCCTCAAACTCCAAATTCTCCAATGATGTGTCCGGGATTCATTTGGAAGCTCGTGCGCACAAACGAAATATGCTACCTCATCAAATTCGGCATTTCTAGACTCAACGAAACCATCAAACTTCCATCCACGGTCATTTTGATGAAAAATGGGTCCCACACCCAAATTTCATTTTAAGCTAAAAACCACATGAAGGCTCAAAATGAGACTGCAAACTTACTTACAAACCTAGGGAACTGCAAAAAAGGTCGTTCTAGACCACACTCGACATTCAAGAGCTAATCACGCTGACAGAATTTTCATCCGAGAAAGTTTACCATAAACAACCCAATATTTACTTTACGCATGTTACTTTCTTTTGAAAATATCAATCACAATTGAGTAAGAGTGTCAGTAAGACTATTTTTGCAATAAATTATGTGTGGGATCGACCTCTAATCTAGTTGAGTTCTTTAAGTTGATGTCAACCGTTTATACTTCTTAATTGAGGTGTAAGTTTGGACGTATCAAATTTTGATGTCATTGCTGGGGAATTTTTGTTCAAAAATACTTTACTAGCAATTACTTCAATTTTAGTAATCTTCCCTAATTTTACTTCTTGTTTCTTGTTTCTTGTCTGTGTCGCTTACATGTGAGTTCACTAATGCATGCTAACCACCAAAAGTAAGGTATCACCTTTAATTCCTTACCACCCAGATTTAAGCAAAATGAAAAAAAGATGGTTAATGCCTAGGAACTTGAAACCTAGAAGCAGTGACTGAGACAAAATTCTAAGGACGTTGCTAGAGGCTCTCAGCAAAATGCTAAAGACCAAACTAGGGTTGTAGAGGATAATAAAGGAGTAGAAGAGATATCTCCTCCTCATCACCAACCTTTAGGTCTAAGGTGTCGAATTCAACTGTAAGCACATATGATACTTCAAGATGATGATCAAGACTTAGATGGAGTTGGGGCTACTGGATCCATAATACTGGCAATGCTGCCTCTAGGAATGAAGTTCCCCATCACTAGCACTATAATCCAACTACTGAACCTGAAAGGCGTGTTTAAAGGTGTTGCGGGTGATGATGCCAACAAACAGGTGATGAATTTTGTGGTGATTTGCAAATCATCGGATATTGCCGGAGTCAACCAAACTGTTATGAGGGTGGGGTTATTTCCTTTGTATCTGACTGGGAAAGCGATAAACTGGCTAAATGAGTTGCCACATGACTCAATTAGAATTTGTCAAAAGTTAAATGAAACGTTTATGGAGATATTATTTCCTGAATGAAAAGGCGTGCAGATGAAGGACGAGATAGGTGCACATAAGCAACTATCAAGTGAAGCGATGCATGACACTTGGTGGAGGTGCCCAAATCATTGTCTCAAAGACAGGCACTTGAAGTAAGAGTTTGGGGTTTTAGTCACACATGTCAAAGTGTAAAGAGATTATACCTTGCATGAAATTAGCCATGGGTAGCCGAAATTGGGTACTTAATAGAAAACCCACTTCAAATTCAAGTTCATAAATTTGAAAAACTCAACCAAAAGTGTTCTCACTCAATGGAAAAATATTTCTCTCTCTAGAATGTTCAAACTATTTCTCTCAATTTTTCCACACCTTCTTTCTCTTTCCTCTCGTCAATTTATAGTTTTTCAAAATTTTGCCCAAATATTAACTCCGCATCTCATTCGGTGATGTAAGCAGTGTACGCCAACCACATTCGGCGAATCGCCCATCGTTCTTTGGTTCACCTTTTTCTTGCTGCAGGCTTTATGTATTTGAGCCTTATTCAGCAATCCCATTTTAGTTTTCTTTTGTCAACTGGGCGAATCGCCAATTTCCACCTCATGTCACCCTTTGGACCATCATTTTATTCGTCAGTACTGTCAAATTCAACGACACCCACTTAGTTTGCCTTTTATCTTTTGGTGGATCACCATTCTTACCTTACTTCGCCAATTGACCTTGAGAGTTGACTCAATGCACTGTCGACTTATGCGGTCTCAGTTTTATTTGGCGACTCTCCCTTCTTGTTAGGCGATCAACAATGTCTATTTTTCAGTTCATTTTGTATTTTTGGCCATTCTTTTAAACATAAATCATTGTCTTGTCCATTTCCCTTCATTGCTGAAAACCATTAATATATCATCATAATATGACAAAATTATGCATTGAGGACACTAATGATTGAACTGCATAAACCTCAAATTAGTGCAAACTCATCAGTTTACTCGAAAAAGAAATTGTGGTTAAATTTTAGTTGCCAAATCTGCTCGAAAGAGAGATTTTAGTAAGGCATTGGGTTTATTTGTGATTCACATACATGAGATCAAAAGGACATTTTAAGATATAATGCTTTGAGATAAAAAAAATGATTAGTATCATTGAAGATTTTCTGACTTATCCATGATTGATTAACATTATTGAGAAATCACGTAAACTCTTATTTTACATCAATATTAATTCTCACACCCCTAGATCATGTCTTACTTGATTGAATCCCTGATTTTATTTTAATTTTGATAATCGATAACAAAACTCTTTGAGTAAATTTGGTGGAATCATCCACCCATATGTCTAATTACTATAATGAATTGGTTTGCATTCTTAATTTCCTATTTGAATTCTTTGCATTATATCACTCCTTATGAGATTTAACTGATAGCACTAAAACAACTCTCTAAAACAAATCCAAAGAGTAACTGTCGTCAATATAAAATACTGAACTAAGAGTCAGGGTCGAATCTCAATTAGAGTGATATAGTGCAAAGAATTGTATCAAAAAGGTTATAAAATGATAAATTCATTTGTAGCAATAAGAAAAATGGGTGGATGATTCCACCAAAATTATAAAAAATGGTTTTGATATCAAGATTCACAAGTAAACTAAGATTTAAGAAATTCAAATAAGTATCAAGTAATCTAGGGGTGTGGGGATTGGATATTGATGTCACATAGGGGTAGTTGTGTTGCTCTATAGTCCTTAACACTCATGGATAGGCTGGGTTATCTTCAACGACACTAATCTTCTTTCAATCTTATAGCATAAATTTATTGAATCTCCTTCTAGTGTCATCTATGTGCATAACTAAACAACCCAATACCTTACATTATTCTCTCTTTCAATGCAGAAATAGGGTAAATATATCTAACCCATAATCTATTTTCCAAGAAAATTATGACATCAAACCTAAATTGCATGTATTGAACTAATTACCCACTCTAATCAATCGTAGATCGTAAGTAGGATTAAGTTTGAAACCTTAACCCATAAATTAACCATATGTTAATTATCCCAATTACATAGATGAACAACAATAAAATAGAGAATAACACAATACCCACTACATTAAATCAACACCTTACCACATAATTGTATCCCTATACTTCGGGGATTTATCCATCCATCAAGAAGTGTATATAGAAATTATACCTTTCATGAAAGCAACCATGGGTGACATGAAATTATGCAATTATAAGAAACACCCAAAGTAATGATGTTCTTCTCAAGGTAAAGTGTTTCTTCCTCTAAAAACTCTAGAGAAAAGTGCTAATACCAGTCCCTAGGAATGATTGCATGATTTGGGATAGGGGTCAGATTCTTCTTTCTATCTCTATTTTGGGATATTTGTAGTTCCCCAAAATTTGGCCCAAAACTCACTGGATGACCATTTCAACAATGATAGACGGGCTCGCCAATCTGTCACGACCCGAGAGCACCCCCAAGTCGTAACATGCGTATTCGACCTCTCGGAGGTCTCATACAACCCTTAGCATTCATCACATTAGATATGTAAAATAGTGCGGAATTAAAAACTCTTTAAATAAAATCCCATAAGACTCAAAGGTCACTTTTAAAAACATCATTCAAAAGTACACAAGCGGAATACTAAGTCTCTTAGCCATCTTAGACATAAACGGGAAAACATACTAGGGACACGGCCCTTTACAATCAAAAGAAGTCTATTAAGTCTATTACAAGAACCTTATCATAAAACTAGAATAGAAAAGTCTTGTCCTCGACATATGAGGACATACCACAAGATCTTGGAAGAACTTCAAGTTCCAAGCTTACTATAGAACCCGCTTACTTTCCGGAACCTACACTTGTAGAAAATAGAGAAATATGGAATTAGCACAATTAAGTACTAAGTATGGAGACCATGCAAAAACATGCCAAACGGACATTTACAAGAAATAAATGTTTTCATATTATTTTGATAAAACCTTCACTTCACAAGTATAAGAGACATATTACAAGTCAATGTTCACACGTCATTTCATTACCGTAGGACCTCTACCTAATATAACCTTAAGACACACTTGAGTGAGACAAGAAGTGACCGCCCATACAACTTCTTCAAGCACACTTAAGTGTTCCTCAAGATTACCTTAGATAAAGACATTTCCTTTATAACATAACATCAATAGACCAACATTCTTTAAGAAACCATTTAGGAGACATTCAAGCACATAAGGGGACTTTCACATAATAGTCGTTAGACTTAGGGAACTCACTTTAGTATTTTCAAAGCCTACTCGTGCCATGTGTAGATAGCATCCCATACTACTACCTACACGTTGTAGAACATATCCAATAACTAGAGTGCACATCCCACATGATGGGATTAGGCATAACCGACATAGACCATACTAGCTAGGCATGGAATCCAGAGTCTATCCTACTCCGTGGAGGTTGTTCTACTTGCCAAAGGTAGAACTAGTAAGCAACCCATGTAGGCACATGGTTTAGGGGATGTCCAAGGAAGTTCATTGTGCCTAATCTCATACTCAACTAGGCCACCTTCCTAACCACATCCACTCGGTGCTAGCCTTGTTTCCCATAGAGTATTCAATCACATATGTACTTAGAGAGGGTTCCTTTTCTAGTTCAACCAACTCATAGTACCTCTTCCCAAGAAAGGCCCCATCTCTAAGTCATGGCCAATCAAGGTTCATAAGGATAACTCATTTGACTTTCTTAGATAAGGATTTTCATGCCGTTCCGGCTCCATCCATCTCTAAGTCTATCATCTCACTCAAGAAGGGAACTTCGCCCTAAGGCCCATCCTTCAAGGTTATACATTTACTTAGGAAAGCTAGACTTATGAAAAGGCACCATTTCTTAGTTCTGCCGATTCAAGTCTTGGCCTAGAATTCCTCTTTTAGCATTTATAGAAAGGGCACCATTTCTTAGTTCTAGCCCACTTCACACATTCATGCATTCAAGACTTTAAGTAACAAGGAGAGACACTGAAATGACCCAAAAAGTTCTTAAAAAAAGTGCTTCGGAAGTTACCGGAAACTTGTTTAGCTATATATAAAAAAATCCGTTTCGTTTTTCGAAAATCCGACTTCATATTCTTGTTTAGGGGGTCAAATTGAGTGGAAAATGAGTCTAACCCAAATTTTAGAGCAACCGTATCAAAATCCGAAATTTCCAAGTGAAGCCTTTTTCGAGGGTCTACTTTGGAGGGTCATATCTCCTAGCACACAAATAATTGGGTGGCCCATAACATATCCATGGAAAGCCCTTTGATTTAGCTACCTAACGCACTTCGTTTCACCCCATTCAGAGTTCCGACGAAGAAGTTATGCCTATTTTCGTAAAATCTATCCGGCAGGAAATGCAAATTTCCAGTGACCGAAATTACTGTTCACCCGCCTCATTTTTTTTCTAAGTGTTGAACCATTTTTCCAAAGGACATATGTTATTTCCTATATACCATTAGTTCAATTCTCATCTCTAAAACATTTCCCAAAACATCTCTCCCATACTTAGACACAAGAACAAGATATAACACTTCCACCAAAGGTGGATTCAACCTACCAACAACAATCGTCACATATGGACATTTAAAGAGAACATACTTTCAATCACACTACAATAACACTTTGTACAAGATCACCCTATAACCATAAGAATACCTTCACATATTTACCTTCACATATTTACCTTCACATAGTACTATAACACTTCATAACTTGATAACACTTTAATTCAATAGATAATGCCTTCAAGGCCATATTCATAATACAATCCATAATTAAACACCTCCATTATAAGTGGATCAAACCAAGCAAGAACAATTATATCAATAATATGAGATTAAGCCAACTTACCATCCTCCAAAGTCATCCTCAACATTAATCAATAGATATAGAAAATCATAAACATCAACAATACAATCTATTATAAGCATAAATTCATCAATACCCAATAATTATCAACAAACCCATTTCGTAAGTCAAATATAGAAATTTGTGAAATCAAGGGTTCATGAGATTTTTCACTTGAAAACATCAATTTAATATCAACAATATCACAATCCATCATTTAAAACCATTTAATGCAAGAACCCTTGAGTAGAGTAACAAATAGAGGTTTTTCATAACTTTTGAGAATTTGAAAACCCTTTGAAATTGGCTCTAAAGCGAAAACTAGCTTTAGATAAAGAGCCACCATACCTTAGTATTGAGAAAACCCACGAAAATTGATGCAAGAAACCTTCAATTCGAAACCCTAGCTCCAACTTGACCTTTGCCTTCAATGGTGTTCTAGAGAGAACCCTTTTTTTTTTGAAGAATGAATTAAAACAAACCTTTTTAAAAGTTTTAATACCATATATAGAAATTAGAAATAATATAAAATATACCCACTTTTTAATTTAACTAAAATTAATATTTACGAAAATGCCCCTTAAATTTCCGGACGGACTCCTTGCCAACTGCCCAACTTTCAAAGGGCATAACTCGCTCATACGAACTCGGAATCGATCAAACTCGGTGGCGTTGGAAAGATCATTCCAAGGGCTTTCCAAACATAACTGGAACTACTCCTGGATCATCCTGATCTAGGAGTTATGACTGCTCAAAGTTGGCCAAAAACTCACTGATTTCCCACACTTAACCAAATTTCCAGATTCAGAACCTTCTTTTCCAAAAGTGACTACTTCCAATTTTCATAACTCCAATTTATGCTTAAACTTTAAAAATTCATACGTTAGGCTCTAGTTTCACCTATCTATTTTTAGGGTCGCTACATTATCCCCCACTTGGAAACATTCGTCCCCGAATGACACTTCAAAACATTAAGGGTAAAGATTTAAAACTAGCAGCCCACAAAAATCTTACTATATCAATATAAAAACACTCATCAAGGAGGAAACATCAACTCCACATAACAAGTCATTACAACACAACTTCATTCATATTTATGGAAATAGGAATCACACCTACAACTCAACATGCCTCAAACCTTTTCCATTTCTCATTTATTTGGAGGAACTTTCTTCTCCATAGCACCTCATGCTCATAACAATATCAAAGAACACAATATGCAATTATCTCATTAAAACACAATCATGCCACATCAAGAAAACACTTAAGCATGCTCAACTAGTCAACTCATGAAATATTTTAGCAACTCATCTTATATGCATATAAACATGAGAGACATCATTATGAAAACTCATTTTCTCATTTAACAAGAATTCAACTTAAAGCATGCATCATTATAAGGAGAAATATAGAAACTCATTTTTCACACAAGACTCCAAAATCCATGCATCATGCTTCTACAATTCTATGACTCAAGCTTGATTAGGAATAAAAGAAAGAGACAAGAATTTCCAAACTCACCTCAACTCATCATTCAACATACCATCCCCCACTTAGGAGAAACCCATCTAAACCAACACAAAAGGATTCCAACACAAAACTAGAAATTATGACTTACCGACACCTTTATCCGGATTTGCTTCCTTGTTAGCTTGGAGAGCATAGAAACGATTCCTTGCTTGACCATCAACACTAGGACCACTATAAGGAGCTTGCCTAGCATTCCTTCCTTTAGCCACAATATTAGGACAATCTCTCACTTTGTGATCATTCTTTCCACAACCATAGCACCCATTAGTACCGGCAAGACATTTCCCAAAATGCTTCTTTCCACAAGTGGGACAAGTAGGCTTAACAAATTGAGATCCACCACCTTTCTCTTGGTTAACCTTGGGAGCACTTGAAAAATCTAGGTTTGGTACCCTCTTCTTGAACCTAGGTTGACCTTGCTCATCGGATCTACCCCTCTTCACATCCCTATTCATCCTCTTAAGTTTGGACTCCTCAATAGATTGAGCATACACAACAAGCCTAGAGATATTCATGTCACCATGGAGCATTGCCGTACGACACTCTTCTTTCACCAAGTCGGATACACCGGTAACAAACCTACTCATCTCCTCTCTAGAGTTAGACACCAAAGATGGAGCATACCTAGACAACATAGAGAACTTCAAAGCATACTCTTCCACACTCATATTACCTTGCCTAAGATTAATGAACTCCTCAATTTTGCACTCCCTCTTCTCTAGGGGAAAGTACTTACCCAAGAATGCTTCCTTAAACTCCTCTCATTCTATAGGACCCGCTTCCTCCGGCCTATTTGCCTTCCATTGAGTGTACCAAATTTGGGCCACCTCCTTCAATTGGTATGAAGCCAATTCCGCTTTCTCTCTAGAAGATACTCCCATAGCATCCACAATTTTGTAAATCTCATCCAAGAATCCTTGGGGATCTTCTCCAATTCTAGAGCCTAAAAAGATAGGAGGATTCATCCTTACGAAGTCTCTCAACCTTGAGGCTACCGTACTCTCATAAGCATTCACCCTAGGCCCCATATCTCTATTTGCTTGAGCCGTCATGGCTTGGGCTAGGGTCACAAAAGCCGCTCTAATCTCTTCATTAGTCATGGCCGGGGGAACCACCGGAACCTCATTCTCTTGCTCACCTATAGGAACTTGATTGCATTGCACACCTTGACCATTTTGCACAACTTGAGGACGAACTCCCTCATCACCTAACTCATCTTCCTCTCTCCTTCGATTCGCCCTCGTATTCATTTCCTATAAACACAAGAGAAGGATTAGGAAAAGGATACTTATAAACCAAACTCTAAGGCACGACTTCTATAATGCAAACTATGTTTTAACAAATGTATTCGAGTAACCTCACATCAAGAACGATTACATGCTCTCACAAGTAAATCAATAAAGAAGTTAAGAATCAATACAACTCTCAATCTTCCAAAAGAGAAATACATTCAATCTTCATCTCAATGGTTTACCCATATCTTCAAATCATCATACAACCTAGTTCATGCCAGATCTCAAGGGTCTTTTAGGCTTCTAATGGGGCTGAGGGTTAAGGTATGGTCAATTTGGCTTAGTGACTTCACCTTTTCAAAGAATTGTTGCAATTATCTTTACCTCTTCTCAAATTATTTTCATTTCATTTCATTTGACAACTCAAACTTGGACTTGTCACTCATTTAATTGGAAACACCTTTTTATTTCACCAAACCTTTTTTTCATTTCAATTTTCAAAGGTTGTTTTTATTTTTATATATAAGCAGGGGTTTTTTCTTTTTGATTTTAACGTTTCAAGGACACTTAATCTAGTTCTAACCATCAACGATCGTTAGTCTATATAATAAACCAACTAAATGAGTTGGGGTCGAATCCCACAGGAAGTGGTACATGTTTAAGATTCAAGAGTAAAGTGTGAATATGTTCAAATCAGCCATAGGATACATTTACGAATAAAAACATAATTCAAATCAGGGGGTGACACTAATGTCAAATAAAGGGGGCTTTGGTTTTATTTATCAACTACAACAACATCAAAACAATAAAAAAATAACAATAATGAGAGGGGTTCTTGGGATGTAATTTGATTATAGGCTAATGTAGACAAATGGGTAACTGCAACTATTATAAAATAGCTAAATATTAGTGATTAAGCTTTACTATAGCGGAGATAAACTTTGTCTCGAACAATTTACTCTGAATCAAGTCAATTTCTGTCGAACATTGACAAGCATGCAAAATAAAAACAACTTACACCTTAGTTCTTTTGAGCTCAATGTGTGGAAAAGGGTTTAGGATTCACTCTCTCGAGCTGAACCCATGATAACCCAATACAGACCATTAATCAACAATCTGGGTTTTAAAACCTCTCTCTAGAGCAAGCCAAAAATACGAAGGTAGAACTACATTTGCAACAACAATTCTTTAAATTAAACAACAATTAATGATTGAAATCACATCTAAACAACATTTCAACTAAGAATTAGCAATACCCACAAGCACATAATCATACCTTAAGAATTGGGGTTTTAGCTAGACATCATAAAAAGATAAAAATCGTTACCAAATTGAGTTTACATCTTCTAGGTAAGATTAATTTAGTCCTTATGATGGTCCAAATTAAAAAATCTCAAATTCCTTGTCGGGTAAGTTCCGACCCACACGAAAGGCGTAACGATCTGGGCACTGTCTCGGAGAGAGGCTCGGTGAAATAGACATGTCTGTGAAGATGCGGACTACCTGCACCTGGACAGAAAAGTGAATAAAAAGGTGACTTAGAAGCACTAGAAAAAGAATCGATAACGGAAAAGAAGGGAATGCCTTGAGCATACTACATCTCTCGAGGAAGGAGCCACTGAGCCTAAGTGACCATACATTTGCACTCATCCCCATTACAAGCCTTAGAAAGACCTCTTTTTTATCTTGAAAAATCCGAATCAAAAGTCGATTGGAAAATAAGGTCAAACCTATGGGTGAAAACATGCATTGTGTTCCTCTTTTTGAGTGTGAGTGTTGCATCGGATTCCTGATCTTGAATTGATTAACCTCTATGTGTGAATATGGAATCGTTCTTCATGTGAGGGCATTTAGATACTTTTTGTTGAGCTTGAACATGCACAAGTAGCAAGTTTTGCGAGCATGAGAATCTCTGGTAATGGTGTGTCACAACTTGAATCTTTGAATACACAGTTGAACTTTGCATAAGTAATTTGAGTCTTGTTGTGTATGTTCATGATTGCATCTTGTGCAGCACTGTTTGAGACATTCTTTTTGAAAGGTTGAACTTGAGTTTGCTTGAGGACAAGCAAAAGTATAAGTTGGGGTGTTGATGAGTCCACAAATTGGACTCATTTAGGGCTTTATTTTGATAGAAATAGTGTCCTCAAATGCTTATTTTGTCTCAATATCTGATGAAATTCTTAAGTTTTAGATATTTCAAGTTTTACTGGAAGCATGGACACTTAGGCGCAAAAAGGAACAAAATGGCTGAAAAGAACGAAGAAGTTGAAGCATGAGCATCGCCAAGAACCTTTGGCGATTCGCCTAAAGGACAGACTCCGCCCTTTGTTCCAGTATGCGAAACCCTGAAGGAGAAGGATCAAAAAGGCGATAAAAGGAGCAATCGGCACTTCACCAAATATTTCCGCGAAGCAGTACTATATCGCCCAATGGTCCAGAAGATGAAGATGCTGAAGGCAAGCATGAAACGGCGCTGAAACAGAAGAAGGGCGAGTCGCCGAGTCATTCAGCGGCATCAACTAACTTCGCCGAAAGATCCGCCAACACTATTTTCTGAAGTCTATAAATACTAAACTTGTTATTAATTTTTAGAGAGTCGAACATTTATTTTAATTTCCAAAATAGAATAGTACTTTTTTGGATATTTTCTCTCAAGTTTGGAGAGGGTTTTTTGGGAGACTTGAAGAAAGAAGGATGTATTTCTTCTTCCCCAAGTTGGAAGTGAGTCTTCTCCATTCTTTTTTCCTTTGCTTAAATCAAGGTTTATACCCATTTGATTTCACTATCATTTTAGGTGTTTTTTTATTATATCTTGATGTGTGGCTAAAACCCCCCATTCTTTGGGGTGTGATTTAGCAAATATGTGTTGATATTATTGTTGGGTCTTGCTTGCTGATAAATTAGATATAGTTTAATGGTGATTTCACCTACTGGTTGTGGTTAAACCTAAAGGGTTTGTAGTTGTAAATATAAAGCCACCCATGTGTTTTTAGCTTGCCCGAGAAGGAGGTCGAGAAACCATGACCACTAGACTTATGGCCTAAGGAGTGGGTCGACATGAGGTTCAGCCCGAGAGGGTGAGCCCTAGTCTCATATTCTAACACTCAACTTGAGAGAGTGAGTGGGGTAAGACGTAGGCTGGTCTTCATGCGGCAAATGCGTGTCCAAGAGGAATGCATTTGAAACGGGTTAAGTTGCCCAAGAGGGAACTTATTTCCATTTAAAACTTAGCCTAGTCACTATTATCTTACAAATTTCCTTTCAAAAGAATGTACCCAACTACTTATCTCAACTTGTATTACGGTCACACCCCAAGAATTTTTACCCATACTTGATTTTCTTGTTATTTTTGTTGTTTTTACTAATTGTGACAAAACCCCAAATGATATTTGACACTTTCGTGTCACCCCCTTTAATTTACCATGTTTCTGTTCGTTAATGTCTTTAGCTACGACTAGTTAGAGCTTAATTTTATTTTTCTATTAATTCTCAAAACCACTCATATCGTAGGTTAGTGTCGTTGGTCACGATAAGCATCAGACAACAACATGTTCCAAATGAAAAAATATGAATATATTAATGAAGGGTTTACCATAAACTATGTCATATGATCTAGAAGGAACTTTCACTCTATTGATATCACCTTGACAAGAGTAACCCCCAATAGCTGAATAGTATGAGCTTGATGCAAAGTTACCTTCAGTGCTAGATTTGTTTAGTGTACGTTTGTACAAAATCATAGGTGTTGGAGTATATGCAATTTAAATGATTGACAGAGAAAGATCAAACATTTCAGTCAAGCTGTTGAAAAGCCACACAATCTCAAGTAGATGAATTCGGTGCCAATTTACAAAATTAATAACGACAGAACTAAAGACAAAAAGGCACAAATCAAGTAATGGATAAAGAACTATTTTGATAAACTTAAGATAAGCAAATAAGTGTTAAATGGAAGAGTTGTACTATGACTACAACACCAATGAAGCGAGGAGTCTGACGAAAGAAGGAATCCAACTTAAAGTGGAACTCAAAGTCAAGAGAGTTTGAATCAAAGATGAGTTAGTAGTGAAGAACAACTCACACACTTACAGAGAAAAATGACAATTAACATATTGACTTTATAGTGTTGTTGAATATGGAAGAAACACTTTGAAGAACCTGATCGTGTTACAAAGTTTATATTTTAGGCTATTTTATTTGTGTTGAGTTTCGATGTATTCTTAGGTTTAGGAAGTTATAAGCTGAATTAGGATTATAGTCTTCAAGTTGGGGCAACTCAAAGACCCGGGAACATATATCTTGGGAGGCTTATGTGTTAATTAGAAATTATAGTTTATAAGTACTTAGGTAACATATGTTTTTAATCTTTTGTTGCAAGGCTCATTGTGATTTGGTGAAGTTGAGAGTATATCTTACAGAGGCACATGTTGTGATTTTTACAGCTTTTTAATTGGGTTTTTCCACGTAAAAATAGTGTGTTCTTTGTTTACTATTTTTACTGCTTCATTGAAACACGTTAGGAAACCCATTTAATTTAGGCTAAAAGTTCATTTAAAACAAAGGTCTAGGTTGTGTCAAAGAACAATAGAAAAACACATATTCCCTTCACTAGAGTTAATTAGAAATTAACGGATTGGGGAGGGTGAGTTTGGGGTGTTATCACGACCTAGGGGTACCCCCTAGATGTAACATGGCGTACAAGACCCAAAAAGGCTTCATACAAGCCACTTAGCTTTCATAGTCAAGATAATAGAAATAGATAACATTTAAAACATTATTTCAAGATAAGCAAATTTTTCAAAGCAAAGCAAAAGTCTACACAACTCAAAAACCATCTAATACAATGGAATCTTGGGACGTAACCCGTACATCAATGTTCAAAAACTCAAAATAAAAAGAACATAAGGAAAGTAGTGGACAAATACTCTATTGAATGAGGACTCACCAATCTTCAGCTGTTTTTCTACTATGGGTCCTAGCCACAGAGGTGAGAATCGGGAATGTTGGACCCTACATTTGGATAACCTATATTTGGATAAGAAATGTAGGAAAGAGTATGTGTTAATACAAAAGTGTACTAAATATGATAGGATGCATAAACATAACATACGAGTTAGACAACATAAGTCATGAAGCATAATCAGCGACATAATAGATCATCTCAACAAGTAAGGGGTACTTCTTGAAGTAACCTTAATTCATCTTAGTCAAGGCATGGGTAACCGCCTCTAGTCTTACTCATCATGGAAGGCAAACTCAAGCAACAATCCGAGTTCATCATCTATCCTAACATATCATAGCTTATCTTTTAAGGACATGTGGAATCGTCTCTTGCCTTCTCATAAAGGATCATGGGTAATCGCCTCTTGTCCTTTCATTTTCATAGTTCCTTAGCTTATATTCATTTTAGGTGAGAAATCCTTTCATCCTAGACTCATTCAATGTGAGAAAGCCTTTAGCATTCCTTCACAAGAAATCATGTGGGAAAATCCCTTCCACAACAATCACATCAATAATCAACATTTAATAACATATGCTTCCATCTCAAAGCAATTCATATCATAAATCGTCACATATGCTTCAATATCAAAGAAATTCATATCTCATATTATTTATCCAATACGAATAAAAATAAATCCATAAATTCTCCTTTCATAGATTAAAACCCATTTTAAATCAATTTCTTCTTAGAAACATGGGTTAAGCATGGGTACATAGAATTTCATCATAAAAGCGTAGAATCATCTCAATGCATGCATAATTAATCATAATTCAATCAATTGAATCAACATTCATAAGAACCCATAACTTGGAAGAAAAACCCTAACATAAATTGGGGATTTTCTACTTTTCAATTTGGAGAACTTTGGGACCCATGGATGCAATGGTTCCATTGATCAAAAGCTACCATACCTTGATATCAAGGCCCAAAAGAAATTGACGAATGGAGGTTTGACCTTGAACCTTATCTTAAATCTTCTTCTTCAAACTTCTAGAGAGAGAAATATTCTTGGGAGAGAAAGACTCAACTTCTTTTGGTCAATTTAAAGAGAATGAAGTGAATGAATTAATATGGGGTTAAAATCACTTATATAGGGGTCCTAGGCATAGGCAAACAACATAGTATTGTTTTAAAGAAATCTAGAAAAGCCCAAATGGCCCTGAACTTACAGTTGACGAACCCGCCCACACGATGCCCTTCACGAGCCGTCAAGGATCATACGGGCCGTCGTGGCAGTCCTGGTCCTTGACCAGTGGTTTGGGGACACCCCATAAACTCTTGACTCCCTCATGACCCGCACCACGAGTTGTCTTGGCCCTCACGAGTCGTCTAGTGGCTCGTGTGAAGAGTCAGCCTTAAAGGAGCTACTGTCTCCCCCTTCACGGGCATCACTACGTGTCGTGGTGCTCACCACGATCCGTCTAGGTGCTCGTGAAAGGGGAGCCCTCTTTGGCATGACACTGTGAGCCTTCACGAGCTACACCACGCCTCGTGGTTCCCTTCACGGCTCGTCTAGGTTTTCGTGAAGGGTGTCCACGCTCATTCTTTTGCTTATGACCTCTCACTTGGTCACTTACTTAGCCTACTAGGTTTCGGGGTGTTACTTGTGTTCATGGGGCTGGATCAAGGACGAAGGGGTGGAATTTTTGGAAAAATTGCATTCTGTGAGAGGCATAAATATAACATTGCAGACAGTACATGTATGAGATCCTCTCATGTTTTGCCAAGTGGAGTTGGGTCCCACTACATAACATGGGGTAAAATCTCCATTTCTTTCTCTCTCTCCTATTCAGTATCTTATTCTTCTCCTTTTTACGTTCCTTCATGAAATTTTATTATCTTTCTTATTAAATATATCTAGTCATCAAAAGTCGAAACTTAATACTTTTAACAGGATTGCTCGTGATTTAGTTTGGATCATTATTTTATTTTACAATTGTTGAAATCAAGTCAAATCAATTAAGTTGATGTTTAATCGTTTTTAATAATAATAATAATAGTATAAAATTTTGGTCAAGTTATAAATAGGATCCTTAAAAAAAACGTATGCATTATCTAAGAATTTAATCATTTCTAAGAAATATGATAAATTATTTCCAAGGATTTTACTATTAATTTTTTTTACCCAAGTTAAAGATTTAAAGACGATAATCGATACCAGGATGTCTTGTTAATATTTGATTTAAACAAAATTAATCAATTAAATAAATACGAATTATATTGAACATGAAAATGCACTATTGACATTATCAAAATACAAATATAAATTAAACGACGAAGTAATTGCAAAGAATTTGATTAGTATAAAGAGAAACACAAGAATATAAACAAAGAGAAACAGATGAATACAAACAAAGGGAATAAAAAATAATATTTATAATATTTTTTTTAATTTTAAAGAAGGCTATATATTGGTGTTATGGGTGGTAAATGGTTGGATTTGGTTGGATTTGGATGGATTTAAAATGGTTTGAACAAAAATGGGTAATTATCTAATCTGCCCATATTCTATATGGGTAAATATGGTTTGAGTAATTAATGGACGGATTGGATATGAGTTTACCAATATTTCATCCACATTGATTGAAGAATTGAAAAATGAATTTATATGTTTTAAGTTTTTAAAGTAATTTTTTATTCTACTCACTCCACCCCTACCTCCAATTCATCCACCCCCTAATTTTATTTTATGTTTTCTAACCCCCGCGCCGCTTTCATCCCTCTCCACCCCCATACCCTCCCCCCTCACCCCGCCTTCATCCCCCCTACCACCACCTGCACCCATCCACCCCAACTTTTTTTAATGTTTTTTTTAAAACAAATCTACCCCAACCCCCCCCCAATTTTCAGTTTTCTATTTTATGGTTTTTCATAAGAAAAATTGAGTTTCTTTTTATGTTTTTAAAAAAATAAAAAAATTTACCCCCTCCCCTCGGGCACCGCCACCCCCTTCCACCAACCTACCTCGAATATCTTTTTGTTTTCCAGAAAAAATTATGTTTTTCAAAAAAAAAAAAAGAAATTACTCCCTCCCCCCCCCCTTCCACACACACACCTCTTCCACCAACCTACCCCTAAATTACTCACATCACCTATTGCTACCTTTCCACTATGAGTAACCACACCCAGCCCTCTATCATCATCTTCCATCATCATTTTTTGTTTCAATTGTGCTGAAAGTAAACTCAATTGACCTTCAAGTATCTTGACTGCATCTGCGTGAGGGTTCACTTTACTGTTCAATGATGAAAAGTCAGCTTTCATCCCCTTCAACAAATCATCTGAACCTTCAACTTAATCAAGGATGCGTGACAGCAAATCATTCACCCGAGGACTACTTGCACTCCCTTTCGATTTTGGGCTCTCACTCGAGTGAGTGTGGTCCTCTTCATGGCCATCCTCCCTTCTCCAATAATCACTATGTTCATCCCAATCTTGATAGTATCTCCTTTGATCCTCCCCATTATGATAGATTCAACCTTGATTTCCACCTCCTTGTAAATAGTGTGGGTGAAAACCCTCCTCATATCTCCTGGAATTCCAACCTTGGTTCTCCCCCAACTTTGAATAGCCTGAGGAAGAACCCTCTTAAACTTTAAACACTCTGATTGTCCCTTTGGTTTTTCCCACATTCTCCATCATATGCTCTTGTAATAGCTCCATTTGGGTCAACATTTTCTTGATGTTTGCATCCCTTTCTCTTTCCTTATCAAGTTGTTTTTGTGTCATTCTAAAACAAAACAGAGAGACTTGATCCTTTTGAGTGTACCAAGCTTGATTTATTTCCGTCATGTCATCAATAAGAAATGAAGCCACTTCAAACGATTGCAAACATTATTCCCACTCGTACCAATTAATCAGCAACTCCTTTATTAATTGAATCAATACTCCGGTAAAAATATTGGAGTACCAAATAGTTTGGTTGCCAGTGAGTTGGGCATTTAAGTAAGAGTTTCTTAAACCTCACCCACGTTTCATGGATGGGTTCACCCTCCCATTGCTTGAAACCTTGAATGTCGTCTCTATGTTTCATCATCCTTGATAGGGGGAAAGAATGTTGCATTGAATGCTATAATCAGCTCCTCCCATGATGTGATGGAATTGTTCGGTAACTCGAACAACCACTTGCTAGCCTCCCCATTTAAAGATAATGGAAATAATCGAAGCCGAATTGACTCTTGAGGCACATTGTTGAATGAAAACGGTCTACACACCTCTGTAAAATTACTTACATGCTTATGTGGGTCTTCGTGTTCTAGCCCTCCATAGAGTCCCCTCATTTGGAGGAGATGAAAAGTCGTGCTAGTGACCTCAAATATTGCATTCCCATCAGCTTGTGGTATGCAAATTGCACCCATTTCACCTGCATGAGATGAGTTGTAAACAATATTGATATCGTCGATACCGTCTCGATGACCTGCTTGACTACCATTCCCCTCTTCTTCACTTATTTTTAATTCTATGTAGCCCAACCAACACTACACAATGCAGCTTAAGCCAATTCAACTACAGCCACCAAATTCCCAAATCAAATCTTCGATCAAAGAATTCTAAGTAATGCTACTCCCCGACGCGGTGCCATTTTGATTAACGTTTCAAAGACACTTCATCCAGTTCTAAGTGTCAACGAATGCCAGTCAGTATATAACCCAACTGAATGAGTCGGGGTCGATCCCAAAGAGAGTAGCTTTTCCTTCGAATTCAATTATAGAAGTATGACAACAATCTCTTCAAATGAACATTTATTGTACCTTTCTGGTTTAGCTTCAAATTTCAGGTTATAATTATTAATCCAAGTCAACACTTAACACGAAACGATCAAATAGTGAAGTAACACTTGGGGAATTGACCAACCAATTATTGAATTTAACTTAGTTGATGAAAATTGATGCTTACAATAGGATAAATTGTTGTGGGTAGGTCGAACTATATGTAAAGCAATTTTCTCTCGAACAATTACCTTATCTTTGTCGAATTCTCTCAAACTTCAACACTAGACGGAAGATGTCCAGCCCTCAACCTTATCAAATCCATTTTCTCGAGCTAGATACAAAGGATGGATTCCATGTTTCACTTTCTCAAGTTGAAATCATGGTGACCCACTACTAAGGATGCTAAATTTGCTGCTTTGGCTTTGTACTTCTCTCTCGAGCAAGCACCAAAAAATGAACTTGTTACACTAATCATGCAAGACAACCTCAAAACGCAGTAGCAATTCAGACCCACTTCAAATTAACAGCATTATTCACAAATCAATGACACCCACTTAGTAAAACTCAAAAACTGGTCACATAGTCAAAACCACAAGGAGAGGGTTTTAGCCAATCATAGCAAACAGAGGAAAATCAACATCTGCCATGTTTTTCATAGCTAGGTAAAAACGAAAATTAAAAGTTAAATTTAACTAAAAATATCCTCTATTACAAAACCTCAAAGAAAGTTTTTGCTAAAATCACTAGGAAATCACCCCTAGTAGTGTTCTTTCTCTCTTCTATCCTTTGTTCCTCCAGTTTCTGAATACTCTCTCTCTAGAAAAAATCAATTTATGCAAGTCTGATGTGTGACTGTTTAGGACCAATCGGCGAGGAAAGTTGGGCTTCGCCGACATTTCGGTGATTCACCGATTTTCCTTCCTCTCGCCTTCATTTTCCCACTTCTTCTTAGTCCAACAACTGTAATTTTAGGCAATCCAGATCGTGATAGCCGAGTGGTTCCGCGAGTCTCTCTTTCTCCTTTCATCTCGCCCATCAGCACTTGTCTGGATCTCCATCAGTACTTTTGGCGACCTGGTCATCCAACGTCGAAGCAATTGGCGACATGCCGAATGGAATTACTGCTCGCCGAAGTTACCCCTAATTTAGCCTCATCATTCTGTAACTTTAGGCGGTATAGTGAAAACTTGGCGAGTCGCCGAGTGACATCGGCGATCATCAAGCATGTTTTTCCCTTCTCTTTTTCGCTTCTGTTGTCTCTATTTCCCATTTATGTCCTAGCTTTGTTCCTTAATCCATGTACCTGGAAATCAAGGATTTTGCATTAGTTATTTGCACAAATTAAACATTTGAGGACACTAAATAATTGTAAATAAATTCCTAAATGAGTCCAAACCTCGGACTCATCACACCCCAATCTCATCCCCACCCCCACAACTTCCACCAACCTCCCCCTAAATTTTTTTGTTTTCCAAAAAAAAAAAATTATCCCCTCCCTCCCCCCCCCCCCACACCCCCACCTTCCACCAACCTACCCCTAATTTTTTTTTGTTTTCCAAAAAACAAATTATGTTTTAAAAAGAAAAAAAATTACCCCCTCCCCCGGGCACCCCACCACCCCACCCCACCTTCCACCAACCTACCCCCAATTTTTTTATGTTTTCCATAAAAAAATATATGTTTTTCAAAAAAACAAGAAAATTTACCCCCCCCCCCACCACCACCCCTACCCCACTTCTTCCTCCACACCCATCTATGCCCAAAGTTTTTTATGTTTCTCTAAAAAGAAAAATCTATGTCTTTTTCAAAAATTAAAAAAAAAAGTTCTTGCCCACCCCCCCCACCCCCAAGCTCAGCCCCGCCCACACTACAATTTTTTTTAAAAATAAATTAATGTTTTTGAAAATTAAAAGTTAATATTAATTTTTTTGTTTTTTAGCATAATTAAGAATTTTGTGTAGACGTGAAAACTAAGTGATCTATTATGGGTCAATATGGATATCCATATTTTACAAATTTTTATCATATTTGTAGAGACTCTTAAAATAGTTTGAAGCCCATATTTACCCAATTAAAATATGACTCATCCAAGTCATTAAATATGGATAAAATGGACTATTTCATTAGTATGGACTGAAATTGTCACCCTGGAGTTAATTATAAATGAATGGATTGGGGATGGTGAGCTTGGGGTGTTCATGGGGATGGTTGAAGCCTTGGATGACGTAGGGATGGGATTTTTTTATGTAATAAATGAATTTCAAACAATTATACTTGCCACTCATTGAAATCTTAGCTCAATAAAGGAAAATGAAAAAAAGTATTACAACAATTCATAAATAATTAAAAATAAGAAACATTAATAATTGAGATGAACTTATAAATCCAAGTCACAAGGGGATGTCTGTGAACCCTTGGTTGAAGAAGCAGGCACCCTAGGGCTACAGGATAGCTTCAGCTTCCTATGACTTGATTTCCAAATTCCAACCTTGAACCTTATCTTAGCTCTCACTTTAATCTCCACTTCCACAGCTCCTGATGTCCTCTCCTCCTTCAAATCACGAGCAATGTCTCCGTACAATGCAACGTCCTTGGCTGAAAGGAAAAGGTCCAAATAAGTCACGTTACGATGAGGCTGAAAGAATGTTTCCGCATTGTTGAATGCAATCTGTAAAGAATTGTAAAACAGCTTCACTTCAATGCTGTCATAATATATGGATACCCTGCTATTTGGATTGTAAGCCTTTAACGTGAAGTTGAAATTTCCATACAAATGCTCATTTTTTGTCATGTTGTAATTGTGGAGTGATGCATTTTCAATTGAGTAAATTGGTCGTCGTGGCTTCACCGACAGCCAAATCACAAGTATTGTTAGCCCTACAATCACAATAATGGTTAACGCTATAAGGGCTATGCACCTTACAGGGCTTAAACGCCTCGTCTTTGTGGGAGTTGCCATTATGAACAAGTTGTTAATGAAAACGACCAATATTCACAACAACTAATTATATTATATAGAGAAGAAGGTATGTCGTGATAAGCTACTTTTTTCTAGCTTTAAAATTATTGTTCCATTACGTAGTAAAAGAAGTTAAAGGTTAGGATGATAGAGATGTCTTGTTCTTTTCAAAGAAGCTTTAGGTTTCTTCAATGCAACTCAAGAGATCTCAGAGTTGTCATATTATCCAATGAATATATATGCCTCTTCTTTTACTTTTTTCTGGAATAACTTTATTATGCTATTCAAATATGGATAATTGTGTTTACATGGAAAAGGGATATCTAATAATCTTCTTTTAACATTTTAGGTTAAGTTAGATTCAAAATCTATATTTTTTTCTCTCTTAAACTTCTATATATAATACATCTTTAGTTTCAAGAGGAACTTTCACAAATTGCCACTAAAATAATTTTAATTAGGCTTTATAGCTATTTACGATTCGTAGGTACATATTAGAAGGAAGAGAGAGCTAAGTGAGAGAGGGCAGAGAGTGGAGAGAGACGAATTGTATATATATCTATCGAATTGTTTATGTATATATGTCACATAATTGTATATATGTAACTAGTATACATATATATTTGTATATCTTGCAAGGGAGATTGGGAGAGGGAGGAAAGAGGCGAGCGAGATTGGGAGAGGGAGGAGAAAGGCAAGCAAGAGAGGGCAGGAAGTGGAGAGAGGCGAATTGTATTTGTATAATTTTGTAGTTGTATATGTATAAAAAAAGAGAGAGGCGAGAGACAGGAAGAGAGGAGAGAGGAGAGAGGCGCACGTAATTACAGCTAAAATGAAGTTGCGAGCAGTAATTAATTCAAATTATAGTTATGTTTAAATTAACTAGTATATTTTGGCTTATCCGCATAATTTTTCCATAATTAATTCTATTTATTATTTTGTTAATCCCACTTTTCACAAACAATATTTCTCGGTACTCTATAAATCTTATTTTATTTAACACACACTTCTTTTAATATTAATATATGTCCTAGAGAAAATGACATCTTATTTTTTTTGTATAAGCAATTTAAAGTGAATTTTCATTTCACCCGTTATCACATTAATTTTAACAAGAATAATTTTTATGACAATAAGTTTGGAAAATCTTTCTTTCTAAAAATTTGTATCCAATGAAATATGTTTATATAAATTTAAACGAAGAAATGTCTTTTAAGTGATCTGAATTATAAAGATTAAGCGTCTGAACTTGAAGCATATATTCCGTTGCCTTGTAAGCTCATAGACAGATTTGGGAAAGTGAACATTGTTTGATCGTAAAGAATAAAATAGACAGTACTCATTGCATGAATATTCTTATCTTGCATTAGGAGAAACATATCGGACATGATTGGCTTAACTATAGTAATATGATGTGTTAATAAAGAATTATGGAATGCTATATATATATATATATATATATATATATATATATATATATATATAAATATCGTGAATATTCTTGCTTATTTTACAAGTTATTCGAAAACCATCTCTAAAGTTTTCTACCACTAGTGAGGTCTATGCATTGTAGCATTTTAGTTTCTATATATAATATTCAGCAATTTGATTACTAATTTACAATCTCACATATATTACAATTAATATATGTAAAAATTAATTATTATTTTATGTAGGATAGAAAATTTGATGACTAGCTAATATATAAATAACTAAATCATGTATTAGTAATTAACATAGAGCGTAGATACATAGTGTAGAAAATGTGATAACAAATACATGAATAACTAAAATTTATATAAATAATCTCCATATTACTAATATTTGCACAAGTCTAGCTAGTAACCAAATGACCCTTACGGCCTAAAGTTTCGAAAAAAATAATCATTTTTGGCTTCCCAAAAACTTGGCCAAACAAATTATGTCTTGACAATTTCCATCAATGTGATTTGATTTTAGGGGTATCCATGGCCGTCTTAACCACTAGGCCACTAAAGTCATTGCTTGGGGCCCATATTTTTTGAGGCCCCCAATTTTTAAAAAATACTTATACATATTACTTAAATTTATATGTATTTTTAAATTTTAAAAAAAACATGTAAGAAGTATAAAAAAGAACAAAATAATTGTTAGTTTTCCTCACTTTTCTAAGGGAATGAAACATTTTTGAAAATAATTTTCTTTGTGGGAAATTGTGTTTCCTTATTTATCTCCTAAAAAATTGACCTTATATTATTATTTACCTTATACTCATCTTTTTTATTCTCTATTTTATTATTTTTATTCTCAATATTGAACTCTCTCCTAAAAAAATGATTTATTGTTGCTTGCAAGTTAAAAAAGAACATAATTTGCTTTTGAGTGTCTTCTTCAAAATATTAAGAAGTGCAACAAACAATCATTATATTGAAGGAACGCAATACTATTTCAATATTGTTATATCAACTTATCAAATTCGTGAGCCATAATTATTATTCTAACTTTATTTTATATTTTTTCTTGAACTTTTGTTATTGTTGATATTCTTAGTTAGTAAGTATATATATTCTCGTTCTAGTTATTATTAAGAGAAATAATACAAGTAGAAGATAATGATTTAATGGAAATACTCAATCAAATAAAAAGACTTGATACTTTTCCTAATGCATATATTGTTTATTGAATAATGTTAACAATTCCTGTAACTATTGTCTCGACCGAAAAAAGTTTTTCGAAACTAAACTTGATAAAATCTTATCTAAGATCAACAACGTGAGATTGAATGCATTAGCAATATTATCAATTGAAAAAGAATTACTAAAACAAATCGATTAGAAAACAGTATTTAATGACTTCACATCTAAAAAGGCTATAAAATTAGATTTTATATAAATATATACATGATTATTATTTTTATTTTTTTAAAAAAATTAAAAATATTAAGCACTTTAAGGTTTGACTTTAGGCCTTCAATCTTGTAGAGTCGGCTCTGGGGTATCTGATACCTTTTAACATCTTGGCTCATCATGTTTTACAACTAGAAAGTGGTGATTGTGATTTCTGGAGCCGAGGTCG
This sequence comes from Solanum verrucosum, assembly GCF_900185275.1. Classification (NCBI taxonomy): domain Eukaryota; kingdom Viridiplantae; phylum Streptophyta; class Magnoliopsida; order Solanales; family Solanaceae; genus Solanum; species Solanum verrucosum. The sequence continues at coordinate 1,723,141 of NW_026019914.1, read as the reverse complement.
GGGCAACCACTTTATTTTATTTTTCTTCCCTATACTGTTGTGATAATTTTTAATCATCTTTTATCTTATATAATATTCTCTAGTATTACTATAAGTTACTTGTAAATGTTTAGAATTTTAAAACTGAAAAATCCACCTTAACTTCATGAATCTAATTTCCCCTGCCATATAAAATTAAAGTGAGGCCTTTACGGTTCGCTCATGATATCCCAAGTTACAGTGTCTTGGTATCAAATTCTGCCTCCACATATCAATAAGAAATAATAAAGTACCTATACGAAAACCACCTTAGCAAACTTGACAAGTCCTAGAGCCAAAAACAGTTGATCAGGAACATCTAACTATACAGGATATGCTCTAAATCTAGACAATATTTAAGGCCTGAGGACGTAATCACATCAATTGGACTTCTTACTTCATTGGAGAAAGGTAAAACACACCAATATGTAGAGCATGTCACAGATGACAGAGAATGCTATTCAGTTGCTTGTCCTACGACTGGAACATTCTTTGAGACCTTATGCATTGGCGTTAAAGAGAACATGCTGACAGTTGAACTTCCACTTCTCATTTCCTGCAAGACTTTCAGTGCTGATTTTGTAACCTTCAAGTACATACTTCCCATGTTATCCATCTCCACTAATTCTTCTGCATCTTTGACTCCGCTACTTCTTTCCCCTCCTGGTGTTTTATTACAAGGGTTTTGAATCTCTGAAAGATCTTCAGCTACACTGGTTACTCTTACACTACTTCCTTCCCCTCCTGGTACTGCTTTAGATGGATTTTTCGTCTTTGCAAGTTCCCCAACTCTGCTACTACTTCCTCCAGTAACTCCTTCACTTCTACCTCCTCCACTACTTCCTTCTCCTTCTGGTGCTTTCGATGGCTCATTTTGGGACAGAAGGCTACTAAGCATGGTCATACACTCCTTCACTAGCTTATTCAGAACATCAGTTTTGAAAAATGGTTCCTCTAGCACCTTTTGGATGACAGCCAAGTGAATAAGAGCATCAGTACGTTTATCATATTTCTTTAGTATCTTAATCCTGCAGAAAGTATTATTTCCAAAGCAGAAAAAATATGTGAAAATTATAAAAGAACTGAAAATAATATCCAAATCATGTCAGTGGTGCAATTATGGATGTTGCTGAAGAGAATCATCCTGTATTTTTAGGCGAACGAGTATATATGCAATAGCAGAAAGCTTAAACGTAGCAGTCTGGCAGAAGTCTAATGTTTTAAGGCGCCAACAGAAATTCTGAACAAAATGAGTCACAAAGATCTCATCTATGCCTATTCACAATCAGCTAATTACAGAAAAAGCTTAAAAATGAACAAATGTACCAATCAGTTTCCATACATTACTAAAGAATTGGATTACAAGGGCTACGCCAAAACACAGTTAGATACCCCTTGGCTCAAGAACTACAAATCTTCAAGTTCCTAAATAGAATTCATTCAAAAGGTCCTCTAACAATCTATAGTTCATCATCCAATTGGAACCTGGCAATGAGTTGCTATTTTCAAGATTTTGTTACGAAAAGAGTCGCAAATGATTCAATTCCTGAAAAATAGAGCATCGTTCATTTTCATTATTTTCTTCATTTGGTTTTTGCATGAAGAAGTATTTCCTTTTCCAATTGCTATTCGATAAACTATTGGAGACATTTCCGTTACGGAAAATGATGTAATTCCCACTACCAAGTACCTAACAGACTACTGACTCTCACATTGTTTTGCAGACAGTTGTTCCTTAATAATTTTCTTTTTTTCTAATGCACTCAAGGGTGTGGCCTTGTGAAGTGGGTTGAGAACCATGAGTTATCAGGTTTGAATTTTAGCAGAGACAAAAACACGTGATTTCTTCCCATCTGTCCTAGGTGGACAGAGATACCTGCTGCTGGTGGGAGGTGGAAGGTATTCCATGGAATTAGTCAAGGTGCGTGAAAGCAGGCCTGGACACAATGGTTATCAAAAAATAAAAAATATTTTTCTAATGGAAGGACTCCTCTTCAATTTCTTTCCACATTCACCAAAGAAATGTCACTTTTGAACAAAATGTTTACACTCTCTAATAGTCAAACTGCATGAACAAAACCATGTTCAGCTTGCTTCATGCTAAGCTTGGACGGTCGTAGTCAAACTTGTCAGCTAATTCAACATGGATCATTTTTTTCTGTACTCCTTCCAAAAGCTACTTTAAAAGAGTTTCAGTCTCACTTTGATCAGTTGCCAGAAATGATGTGAACTCCACTTTAGTAAAGATTTCAAACATTCAACTGACAAACAAGAAGAGAGGGTACCTTAAACTTAAGAACGAGCTACCACTTGAAAAGTGTGATTCCACTTTCTTAGACTCTAGTTTTTAATACCCTACATATCCTGCCATTGAACCTTAAATGCATTATCATTTACATAGAGATTGAAGATTTCATTTAGCTTAAACTGAATGTCTAATGAGAACTTCACCAACACACTCCACTCTCTAACAAAAAAGAACCCTGTTCAGACTTCAGATCACTTCCATGACTGAGGTGATAGATAGAATATTAAAGTACAAGAAAAACTTGTTGAAGAATAATAAGTTAGGTTTGTACCGACTTATCTACATCTTTACGTGAGTTTTTGTTGTCTTTAAATAATAAATATGGCTTACATAAGTTGCATAATTATAGGTCGCAACTGATTTGAAGTTAAGAAGATTAAGGGTGTGCTTGGTATGAAGGAAAATGTTTTCCATGGAAAATGTTTTCCTGGAAAACAAGTTGATTTTTGACTTATTTTCCCATGTTTGGTTGGTGAGTAGAAAATATTTTCCGGAAAAGATTTTTAGTGTTTGATTATGAATGATTTTTTTTTTTGAGAAATATCTTTTATTTTTACTAGGGTAGAAAATAATTTTTGAAAATGAAAATATTTTTTAAAAACAAACTTAAATTTTTTTGGGGGTGGGGTGGGGGGGTGGTAGGGGGTGGGTTGAGGGTAGGGGTGAAAAATTGAATTTTTGAAGTTGAAAATATTTTTTAAAAACAAACTTATAATTTTTTTTTGGGGGATGGGGGCTGGTAGGGGGAGGGGGGAGGGGGTAGGGGTGAAAAAATGAAAATTTGAAATTGAAAATATTTTTTAAAAACAAACTTAAATTTTTTTATTTTTTGAGGGGGGGGGGGAGGTCTGGTAGGGCGTGGGAGAGTTGGGGGTCGAGGGTAGGGATGAAAAAATGAAATTTTGAAATTGAAAATATTTTTAAAAACAAACTTAATTTTTTTTTTTTGGGGTGGGGGGTTGGTAGGGGGGCTGGGTAGGAGGTGGGTGGGGGGGTCAAGGGTAGGGTGAAAAAATGAATTTTTGAAGTTGAAAATATTTTTTAAAAACAAACTTAAAATATTTTTTTTTGGGGGGGGAGGGGGGGGGCTGGTAGGGGTGGGGGGGGGGGGGGGGGGCTGGGTAGGAGGTGCGTGAGGGGGGTCAAGATAAGGTGAAAAATGAAATTTTGAAGTTGAAAATATTTTTTAAAAACATACTTGAAATATTTTTTTTGGGGGGGTAGGGGGTGGGTGGGTGGGGGGTTGATTGGGGGGCTGGTTTGAGGGTAGGGACAAAATAAATTGATTTTTTCAACAATTTTTTTTTTTAATTGGAAGTTGGAAGAGAGTTTTGGAAAATGTTTTCCTTAAGTTTTGAAGGGAAGTCATTTTCCTTAAATTTGAGGAAAATGAGTTGATTTGGAAAACATTTTCCAAAACATTTAACCCAACCAAACATGAGAAAATTGGAAAACATTTTCCGTCATACCAAACACACCCTAAAAGAATGAAAGAAATGATTAGAAGGAGCCACAATTGTGCAGCTTGGGACTTGGTTTGAGAACTGCTATCAGCTAACGAAGATCGTCAACCACACTTTTGAATCGCACAACGCGAAGTGGTGTTTGAAGCAGCGAGAATTGTGACAAGTCACAACTCTCAAGATCCCAGCTCTACTCGCAAAACTGAATTGCTAAAAGCCAAAGTAAAGACCAAATAAATGACAATCTGAAGAAAATTTTGTGACTCACAAATCAAATCGCAAATAGTGATTTGTGGAGCCGCAGTCCAACTTTTACAAGAATTTTAATTAAGTCCATGGTTAGGACAATTGTTGTAACTTAAGTTATCTTTTGTTTTTTTGGGGAAAATGACGGAGCAACGCAATGGGAGGAGAGGCACAAAGGTTTTCACCATTGGAGAGGAATATTCAAGACTTCAACATGTCTGTTGACACTCAATTTTGATCGACCTATAACTATTTCGAAAATGTTATTCGATTAAATGCATATTTTTAAAAAACTTATTTCGAGTATAAAATGTAAATCGATTTTGTCTAAAAATTATATATTTTAGTGTGCATATTTTTATAAAAAATTGTTGTATTAAATTATTTTAGAATTTAGGTGTGCTTAATTATGTGAAAATATTTTAATAAGTGTAGTATTTTTTTAATTGGATAGCACTTCCTTAATTTTTCTTCCAAATCATTTAAAATTCAGCCTATTATATTCTAATTCCTTTCAACTCTAGCCACTTCAATTCAAATTCTTATTTCAATCATAGCCACTTGTTGGTTTCAAATTTAGCCTATTCTTGTCTCAATTTTCAAGATTTCAATTTCCTTTAATCTCACCCGTCCATTTAAATCAGATCAATTCAAGATTCAATCGTGTTCGTCCATTTAAAATAAATCCATGGTCCAGATTGAGTCTACGTACTCTTTCCTTTTAATCTACCACAGACCAAAAACCCTAAAAGTTTATTCATTCTCTTCCTCCCTCAAAAGATCCGCCGCCCCCTTCTCTCTCTTCTCTTCCTCGCTCCAGCGACTAGTAGCAACCCCGACGAACACCGGTGGGCAACAGCGGGCAGCAACTCTGGTCAATGACTCCGGTGAGTCGACAACTCCACTAGCAAGAGCAGCGCCGGCCAGCAGTTGTTGAGCAGCTAGGCGACCTTGCCCCTCCTCTTTTTTCCGCTCTCCTCTCCGGCGAAATGGTTACGGAGCAGCGAGCAGCCTCAAACGGAGATGGCGAACCACCAAAATTAGTGGCAACCAGCAAGGGCAGCGCCGGCCACTAGCGGCAGCGTACGGCGAGGGCAGCAGCTCCGGCGTCTTCTCTCCCTCTCATCTCCCTCCGCCTCTCCTTCTTTTCTCCCTTCCTCTTCTATTTTCTCTCCTTTCTTCGCAGGACCACCATCAACAAGTAGCCGGTGAACAGCCAGCAGCCTGGGGCTACAACAACTCCAACGAGCAGCAGCGCACGACGAAGGCCATTGGCAGCAGCTCCGGTCAGGCGAGACCAAAGAGAACAATAGCTCCGACAAGTGTTGCTCCCAAATCTCCCTTCCCTGCGTAGCCCATGAACACGACCACCAGAAACAGTGAACTCCGACGTAGTTCAAAGGTTTTGGGGTCGATTGAAGACGGATCTCAACATATCCGTCCCGGTACATCTTTATATTTTATTACTATTCCTCTTGTTCATCCTATGTGATTCATGTATTTTTGCTAACAATGTTTATTCACTATTTTATTATGATTGCCATAATTGCAACTCGTAAATGTTGAATGCTAGTTGATACTTGTCACGACCCAAGCCTAGGGCCTAGACGTGACCGGCGAATGGGGAACCCGAAGGAACCCCAAACAAGCCTCATAGCGTATCATTACACATCCTTGGTCGCGGAAGCAATTAAAATGACCATAAGCCATAAGCATAATCAAAGGGGAAAATCGGGACTAAGGGAGCAAGAAAAAAAGAAGAAGAAGAAATGATACTTAAATACCATAGCTGAGTCAAGCTCAAGCATAATACACAACTTGTCCAACACCACCTCTAAACATAGGTACTTTAGCGGGGGCCAAGACAAACAACTGGGCTCACCCTCATAGTCAAAACATAACTAAAAGGAAAAGTCTTATACATAGCAAAAGATCATAAGCAACGTCCCCGGAATGGAGGACTCACCAATAACCTTGATAGAAAATCGTATTAGCCACGCGGAGGACGAGGGTCAAGCGGTGCTCCGGTCCCTACATGGTGACATCATGTAGGCATAGAGTATGCGTTAGTACGTTGAATGTACTAAGTATATGGGATGCAATGCAATGCAACAAGGGATGGACATCATAGGCAAAATGCATAATCGTACCCGATAGATAGCATATTAATGAGATGATATGTATAATGATGCTTATATAAAAACCATATTTAGTAGGGCATAGTATATGTGTAGTGAGTGACCATCAATATAGTATTTCCAAGGCCTACCACCCCCTTGGAGAGGCGAAAGAGGTACAAACCCCTCAATGTGGTTACCCGGGCCTACCACCCCCCGAGCTAGGGACCAAGGTACAAACCCCTCGATATGGTTATACGGGCCTACTACCCCCCGTACTAGGCAACCAAGGTACAAACCCCTCGATACGGTTATACGGGCCTACTACCCCCCGTACTAGGCAACCAAGGTACCAACCCTTGATACGGTTACCCGGGCCTACAACCCCCCGAGCTAGGCTTGATCGACTCACACACTATATAGAGAAAATCATATACATGTATCCATTTCATCATCATTTCAATACTTATATAATCATCCGACTCATAGGACGTACATTGGACCTTCCATTTCATAAGAATTCTATAAATGGCATTTTATCAAACATATGGTGGGCTACTTGTTCATGTAAATAAAATCATGTATTTTAAGAGTACTAAGTCCAACCAATTTCAAAATCTATATAAAACAGCCCACCAACAACATACATATATATATACATATATAACAACCTTCATAATTTGATCATGGAGGCATGAAAACCATAAACATCATATAATCATTCCTTTTCATGATAATATACAAAAATAGACCATAATAGGATGTGTAGTAATAATTCCATAATTCAAGAGTTCATAAATGATCATAAGGACCCATAAACTTGGAGTAAAATAGAGGATAAATGGTTGGACTTGTGGAAAGGAAGGTTTCCACAATCAAACCCACATACCTCAACTTTGGAGAATCCTTGATGAAGATTGGAATGGAGAATTGATGCTTGAGATTGAGTCTTGAATCCGGAATTAGAGTTTGAGATGTTTGAATTTGGTTGAAGATCTTGGTGGAATTTTGGAGAGGGTTTAGAGAGAGTTTTTGGATGTTTGAGAAATGTTTTAGAGACTTGGAATGAACTAATGATATATAGGGAATATCATATGCCCTTTTGGAAAAAAATTTGTCCAACACTTAGAAAAATTAATGGGGCGGGTGAACAGTGTTTCGGCTTACTGGAAATGGCACTTTTCTGCCGGCGAGGTTTTACGAAAATGGTTATAACTCCTTCATCCTAACTCGGAATGAGGCGAAACAAATTGCGTTGGAAAGCTAACTCACAAAGCTTTAATTTTGATAGTTTGAGCTCCTTCCAGTTCCTTGTGTGCTGAGAGATATGCCCCTTTAAAGTTGACCCTCAAAATCGCATTTTTTGCGATTTTCGAATTTTGATACGGTTGTTCTAAAATTCGGGTTAGACTCATTTCCCACTCAATTTGACCCCCTGAATAAGAATATGAAGTCGAATTTCCGAAATGATGCACGGATTTTGAGATATATGGAAATTACAATTTTAGGTGTTTCCGAAGCACATTTTCGGGCATTTTTGGGGTCGTTTCAATATCTCCCCCTTGGAACATTCGTCCCCGAATGTTAAAGAAACGTACATGAGGGACACAAACATGGCAATATCAGCCCACATAAGGATGCAACAATGCACTTACATCTTATTTCAAAACCTCAACATAGTTGTAAAACCACAATGAACTTGTCAATTTAAACATGAATGTATGCAATGACATGGGGGTTGAACTTAAGACCTGAGATTTTATAAAGGGCTTAGATCAATACCTTAAGCTTGAGTGGAGTGGAAAAGATAAGGATATCGCCTTTGCATGTCCGCTTCGGCCTCCCAAGTAGCACTCTCAACTTGTTGAGTTCTCCAAAGGACTTTAACGGAAGCCACATCTTTGTTTCTCAACCTCTTCACTTGTCTATCTAAAATCTGGACCGGAACCTCTTCAAAGGTCAAATTATCTTCAACAACACCCACAACATCAAGAGACACAATGGCATTTGGATCACCCACACACTTCCTCAACATAGACACATGAAATACCGGATGAACCAAATCCATTTCGCTAGGCAATTCCAACTCATAAGCTACCTTGCCAATTCTCCTCATCACTTTATAAGGACCCACGTATCTTGGGCTCAACTTGCCCTTCTTACCAAAACGAACCACACCCTTCATGGGTGACACCTTCAAATAGACCCAATCACCAACTTGGAATTCAAGAGCCCTTCTCCTCACATCGGCATAGGACTTTTGGCGACTTTGGGCCGTCTTCAACCTTTCTCTAATCATCCTAACCTTCTCAAGAGCCTCCATAACTAGATCTGGTCCTAACAAGGCCACCTCACCAACCTCAAACCACCCAACCGGTGATCTACAACGTCTCCCATAGAGAGCCTCAAAAGGAGCCATACCGATGCTAGAATGATAGCTATTGTTATAGGCAAACTCAATCAATGGAAGATGATCATCCCAACTACCCTTAAGCTCCAATACACAAGCCCTAAGCATATCCTCAAGTGTTTGGATAGTCCTTTCGGCTTGTCCATCCGTTTGCGGGTGAAAGGCCGTAGTAAGCTTAACTCTCGTACCTAGACCCCTTTGAAAGGACTTCCAAAAGTGTGAAGTAAATTGAGTACCACGGTCCGATATGATGGATAGAGGAATCCCATGCAACCTTACCAAGTCATGAATATATAACCTTGCATAATCTTCCGCCCCATATGTTGTCTTTACCGGTAGAAAATGAGCCGATTTTGTCATCCTATCAACCACCACCCAAATAGAATCAAAACCTTTTCTAGTCTTGGGTAAACCAACTACAAAATCCATATTAATTTCTTCCCACTTCCAAGTAGGAATCTCTATGTCTTGGGTTAGACCACCCGGCCTTTGATGTTCGGCCTTGACTTGTTGACAACTATGACAACCGGAGACGAATTTGGCAATGTCCTTCTTCATGCCTCCCCACCAATACACATCCCTCAAATCTCTATACATTTTGGTGGAACCGGGGTGAATGGAGTAGGAAGAATTATGAGCCTCCTCAAGAATTTTCTCCCTCAAACCATCAACACGAGGCACACACAACCTACCTTGGTACCTAAGGGCACCATCTCCCCCTTGGGAGAAAACTTCCACCTTGCCCTCTTTCACCAAGGCCTTCAATTCTAACAAGGACGAGTCGAGATCTTGTTTTGCTATCACCTCATCAACCAAGGAAGACCTAGCACCATCAACAACGACCACACCACCATTACCAACCTCTTCCAACCTAACCCCCAACCTTGCCAACCGATGCACCTCCCTAGCCATTTCCCTATCACCAATATCCACATGAGCTAGGCTACCCATAGACACCCTACTCAAAGCATCCGCCACCACATTAGCTTTACCGGGATGATAATGCACACTCATATCATAATCTTTAAGAAATTCTAGCCACCTTCTTTGTCTCAAGTTGAGGTCTTTTTGGGTGAAGACATATTGAAGACTCTTATGATCGGTGAACACGTCAACATGTACCCCATACAAATAATGACGCCAAATCTTTAAAGCAAACACCACCGCGGCTAATTCAAGATCATGCGTAGGATAGTTCTTTTCATGCACTTTGAGTTGTCTAGAAGCATAGGATATCACCTTACCATTTTGCATTAGGACACAACCCAAGCCAACTCTAGAAGCATCACAATACACAACAAATCCCTCAAGCCCATCCGGTAGTGACAATATAGGAGCGGACACAAGTTTATCTTTCAAGGTTTGAAAACTCCTCTCACACTCGTCGGTCCACTCAAACTTAGCCTTCTTTTGTGTCAACTTAGTCATGGAAGAAGCAATAGAAGAAAACCCATTCACAAATCTCCGATAGTAACCCGCTAAGCCCAAGAAGCTCCTAATATCCGACGGGGTCAATGGCCTAGGCCAATTTCTAATCACATCGGTCTTCTTAGGATCTACCTTAATACCATCCCCCGACACCACATGACCTAGGAAGGCAACCTCCCTCAACCAAAATTCACACTTTTCATACTTGGCATACAACTTCTCCTCTCTCAATCTTTGCAACACAACCCTCAAGTGACCCATATGTTCTTCCTCGCTATGCGAATAGATTAAAATATCATCAATGAAGACCACAACAAAGGAATCAAGGTGGGGTTTAAAGATCCTGTTCATTAGGTCCATGAAGATAGCCGGTGCATTGGTCAACCCAAAGGACATGACCACAAATTCATAATGCCCATACCTAGTCCGAAAGGCTGTCTTGGGAATGTCACACTCCCTCACCTTCACTTGATGATACCCGGACCGAAGATCAATCTTAGAGAAGTGGCTAGCCCCTTGTAATTGGTCGAACAAGTCATCAATCCTAGGAAGAGGATATTTATTCTTGATGGTGACCCTATTGAGTTGCCGGTAATCAATACACATCCTAAGGGACCCATCTTTCTTCTTCACAAACAACACCGGTGCACCCATGGTGATTGGCTAGGCCTAATAAAACCCTTCTCCAACAAGTCCCTCAATTGTTCCTTCAACTCCTTTAACTCCGCCGGGGCCATACGATAAGGGGGGATAGAAATGGGTTGAGTATCGGGGAGGAGGTCTATGCCAAAATCTATTTCCCTTTCGGGAGGAACACCGGGAAGGTCATTAGGAAAGACATCAAGGAATTCATTTACGATCGGAACCGACTCTATAGGAAGGGTTTTGGACTCCACATCCCTAACCCTCACAAGATGATAGAGACACCCCTTAGAGATCAACTTACGGGCTTTAATGCAAGAGATGAACCTACCCTTGACTACCACATTTTGGCTCTCCCACTCAAGAATGGGTTCACTTGGGAATTGGAACTTGACCCTACGGGTTCTACAATCAATGGAAGCATAGTATGCATGCAACCAATCCATCCCAAGAACAACATCAAAATCGACCATGTTCAACTCAACAAGATCACAAGGCAATATTTTATGCAAGATGCAAATAGGACAATTTCTATAGACCTTCCTAGCAACCATATATGCACCAATAGGAGTAGACACCTTATATGACTCATGCAACAAGTCGGGCTCAACATGAAACTTGTTGGCAACAAAGGGGTGACAAAAGAAAGAGAGGCACCCGGATCAATTAATGCATATACATCAAAGTCAAAGATTTTCAACATACCGGTAACGACGTCGGGGACTTCATCGACCCCTTGCCTCCCATGCAAAGCATAAAATCGATTGTGCCTTGGGGCACCATCTTGTCGGCCCCCTCTCCCCAAAGGAACCGCATTGGCACCTTGTGGACGGACCTCCTTACCCTTGTTGCGATTTCGAGGACAATCCATTGCCTTGTGCCCCATTTCCCCACAACTATAGCAAGCACCGGTATTTCTCAAGCACGGGCCACCATGGCCTTACCACACTTCGGACATACATCAATAGGACCCATACCCCTAACACCTTGGGCCCTTGGAACATCATTGGCAAACCCCTTATGGAGCGCATGAGAAGACCCTTGACCTTGATGAAACCGGCCTCCCGTTCTACTTTGGAACTTGCCCTCAAAACGGGCCCTCTTGGCCTCATGACCCTCTTCTTCCTCAACTTCTCCTCCTCCATTTGTTCGGCATAGACCATCAAGCGGGACAAGTCCATGTCACTAATCAACATTGCGGACCGGCATTCTTCACTCACTAGGTCGGACACACCCATCACGAATTTGTTCATCCTAGACCGTGAGTCGGCAACCAAATGTGGAGCATACCTTGAAAGTTGGTTAAACTTGAGAGCATACTCCCTCACACTCATAGACCCTTGTTTTAAATTCATGAACTCCACCAATTTGGCTTCCCTAAGCTCAAGAGGAAAGAATCGATTAAGGAAAGCCGTTTTGAACTCTTCCCAATGCACCACATAGTTTACCCCCTTCTCTTCCTTCCATTGGTTGTACCATATTTGGGCCACCCCTTTTAGTTGGTAGGCCGCCAACTCCGCCTTATCTTCTGACTTCACACCCATGATAGCTAATATCTTGAGGACTTCATCAATAAACTCTTGAGGGTCTTCATTTAACTTAGACCCATAGAATTCCGGGGGATTCATCCGCACGAAGTCTCTCACCCGAGATGCCGGGGTAGGAGCCTGAGGGGTTTGGGCCCCGTGGTTGGCTTGATTAGCCATAGCTTGTGCAAATAAAGTAAGGGCATCCCGAAGATCCCCATTGGTCGGTTGTTCCTCGGGTGCGCGGGCTCGTCTTCCTCTTGTATTAGGCATGATCTAGCATAGCAAAGAGCAACCGTTAGGGAAGAACTTAATTCAACTCTATAGCACGACTTAGAACAAGGAGAAGGGAAACATTTCCTAAAACGTCTCATAGCCTCCTACTCATAGTTGTGGTGCACAACACAACCATGAATCGGACTCTAATCAACGCGGTGTGTTGGACTCCGAGGATCTATCAACCTAGTGCTCTGATACCAAGTTTGTCACGACCCAAGCCTAGGGCCTAGACGTGACCGGCGAATGGGGAACCCGAAGGAACCCCAAACAGCCTCATAGCGTATCATTACACATCCTTGGTCGCGGAAGCAATTAAAATGACCATAAGCCATAAGCATAATCAAAGGGGAAAATCGGGACTAAGGGAGCAAGAAAAAAAGAAGAAGAAGAAATGATACTTAAATACCATAGCTGAGTCAAGCTCAAGCATAATACACACTTGTCCAACACCACCTCTAAACATAGGTACTTTAGCGGGGGCCAAGACAAACAACTGGGCTCACCCTCATAGTCAAACATAACTAAAAGGAAAAGTCTTATACATAGCAAAAGATCATAAGCAACGTCCCCGGAATGGAGGACTCACCAATAACCTTGATAGAAAATCGTATTAGCCACGCGGAGGACGAGGGTCAAGCGGTGCTCCGGTCCCTACATGGTGACATCATGTAGGCATAGAGTATGCGTTAGTACGTTGAATGTACTAAGTATATGGGATGCAATGCAATGCAACAAGGGATGGACATCATAGGCAAAATGCATAATCGTACCCGATAGATAGCATATTAATGAGATGATATGTATAATGATGCTTATATAAAAACCATATTTAGTAGGGCATAGTATATGTGTAGTGAGTGACCATCAATATAGTATTTCCAAGGCCTACCACCCCTTGGAGAGGCGAAAGAGGTACAAACCCCTCAATGTGGTTACCCGGGCCTACCACCCCCCGAGCTAGGGACCAAGGTACAAACCCCTCGATATGGTTATACGGGCCTACTACCCCCCGTACTAGGCAACCAAGGTACAAACCCCTCGATACGGTTATACGGGCCTACTACCCCCGTACTAGGCAACCAAGGTACCAACCCCTTGATACGGTTACCCGGGCCTACAACCCCCCGAGCTAGGCTTGATCGACTCACACACTATATAGAGAAAATCATATACATGTATCCATTTCATCATCATTTCAATACTTATATAATCATCCGACTCATAGGACGTACATTGGACCTTCCATTTCATAAGAATTCTATAAATGGCATTTTATCAAACATATGGTGGGCTACTTGTTCATGTAAATAAAATCATGTATTTTAAGAGTACTAAGTCCAACCAATTTCAAAATCTATATAAAACAGCCCACCAACAACATACATATATATATACATATATAACAACCTTCATAATTTGATCATGGAGGCATGAAAACCATAAACATCATATAATCATTCCTTTTCATGATAATATACAAAAATAGACCATAATAGGATGTGTAGTAATAATTCCATAATTCAAGAGTTCATAAATGATCATAAGGACCCATAAACTTGGAGTAAAATAGAGGATAAATGGTTGGACTTGTGGAAAGGAAGGTTTCCACAATCAAACCCACATACCTCAACTTTGGAGAATCCTTGATGAAGATTGGAATGGAGAATTGATGCTTGAGATTGAGTCTTGAATCCGGAATTAGAGTTTGAGATGTTTGAATTTGGTTGAAGATCTTGGTGGAATTTTGGAGAGGGTTTAGAGAGAGTTTTTGGATGTTTGAGAAATGTTTTAGAGACTTGGAATGAAACTAATGATATATAGGGAATATCATATGCCCTTTTGGAAAAAAATTTGTCCAACACTTAGAAAAATTAATGGGGCGGGTGAACAGTGTTTCGGCTTACTGGAAATGGCACTTTTCTGCCGGCGAGGTTTTACGAAATGGTTATAACTCCTTCATCCTAACTCGGAATGAGGCGAAACAAATTGCGTTGGAAAGCTAACTCACAAAGCTTTAATTTTGATAGTTTGAGCTCCTTCCAGTTCCTTGTGTGCTGAGAGATATGCCCCTTTAAAGTTGACCCTCAAAATCGCATTTTTTGCGATTTTCGAATTTTGATACGGTTGTTCTAAAATTCGGGTTAGACTCATTTCCCACTCAATTTGACCCCCTGAATAAGAATATGAAGTCGAATTTCCGAAATGATGCACGGATTTTGAGATATATGGAAATTACAATTTTAGGTGTTTCCGAAGCACATTTTCGGGCATTTTTGGGGTCGTTTCAATACTAATCTTGGCGTCTAATCGATTATTGCTTGATTAATTTAGGATAGGCTTGCAATGGAATTAATTTTGATAAACTTTATGGGGTTTTACTGTTCTTCTCACATAATGTTCTAACATGATCACTGTTTAAACTTGGTCAAATTTGGTAGCATCATTGGTTGATCGGTTTTTCTCCGTCAATTTGGCTCCAAATATTTGTCATCCAAGTCTTGGTACTTCATAACAGTAACTAAATTATTTAATTGTCACCATAATTTATGCGTTAACACTTGGGTAAACTTTAAATTGTTAATATTCTCCGTATTTGTTTAAGTCAACACTTTCACTGATCCCTTAATCTCTGAATTGTTTAATTTATGGATTTCATATTTCTTGCTAATTTCCTTAATTGTCCGAGTACAGTAAATCATTAATTTGTGAATATTACTTTGGGGGTAATTATATTACGTCGTGAATAATTATGTTTCCTTGCTTGCTTGTATCAATTAGTGTTTGTCTTAATTTATTCTTTCCTTGCTTGTTACGTGGTATTATGCTGAACTGAATTTGTTTACCTTAATTAAAAGTGAGACTGATTTCTTACTTAGTTTATATTGGTAATTGGTTTGATTGATTTAGGTAATAAATAAATAAAATAAAATAAATGTATCTACTGATTGGCTCTATTTTATTAAAGGAAAATAATATTTCAAAATTGGCTCCCGTTAATTAACACATTTTCCCTTCCTGAGATTTTTGAACACTCTCACATTCTGACATTGTTCACACCTTACTTGAATACTAAAAATATTGCTCTCTACTCTAAAAAAAAGAAAGAATTAAGCTTTTCGGTAAACGCATTAAAGCTCCTCTACTCGCTATTTTACTGTGTTCATGTCGGTTATTGGACTAAGTGTGGGTCTTCATTGTTGTTAAACACTTCTGCTTTAACTGGTTAGTTGTTCTTTCATTAGTTTAATTTCATCTTGCATTATTATTTTGAATATTGTTGTGTGTTTGAATGAATAAAACGAAGCACCCGGTTTGTTTTTGATGTTGCGATTATTTTGCCATTATATCTATGTGTTTCATTATCCCTTCTAGCAGGTTTTGAACTTAGAGTTCAAGATGTTGAAGAGTCACCTAGAACAATTCCGGACGAAGCCATTATATTTAAGTTTATTTTAATGTTGTATATTTTATTCATTTGTTCTTTATCTTGGCTTGTAATATTGTGTAAACTCTAACTCTACTATATATGAAGGAATTTGGGGCAATCGTCTAAGGGGGAGGGGTATACGTGCTAATTGTTTTTTTTTTACTTAGTTATGTCTATTTGTGTTTGAGTGCTATTCATCGTAAATCATAAGTTGGTGGAATATTTCTAAATAGGTGGTTTTAAAATCATTATTTGTTTATAACCTTTACTCACTTAAAATCTATAAGCTTAATGTCAAAATAAATTTCTAAAATTGGTGAATTTGTTTCATGCTAGTCTTGTGAGTTGATTATCCTAACTAACCGGTTGGTATCAACTTCAGTGTAGTAATTAATCAATTCAGCTAATTAAGTAATGTTAATTGATATATGTAGTATGTTGATCACCTAGAAATCATGCCTATAGGAGCAGTAATATTTTAATCTATCAATCACTTAAAAATCATGTATATAGATTTATTAATCAATTTTCAGCATGTCATTAAAACCTAAAATTGTAAATCAATGTCTAGCTAATAACATATTAGTATTTGTAATTTGCAATAGATAGCATGTCTATAAGATCTCAATATCTTACTTATTATTTGGGCATAAATATCATGCATATAGGCTTAAATTTTAGTTTATCCTTATCTAGAAATTCTACCTATAGGAATAATTTCAGCTTGTTAATTCAACAGTTAGGTTTTAATAAATTTCAATAGGCAACTTTTCAGCATGCTAACAAACCTAAAAGAAGTGAATCTAAACTGTTTCCATCTTTAGTTTATCTGTCAATATGAGTTATTAGTTATTTTCTGCGTTAATTCATTTAGAAATCATGCCTATAGGACTTTATTAACACGATTGATAATAATATTTTCAACATGATAATCACTTAGATAGCATATCTATAGACTTTTAATAATTTTCAGCATGTTAAATAACTAAATAACCTCCAGCATGTTTAAAATGAAATCTGCCTGAAATATTTAATTTCTGCAACAATAAACTGTTTTAGTAATATTTTTGCCATTTTGAAATCAGTATAGTAATATTTTTCCGAACTAAAATCTGCTTCTTACTTGTTCTGCCACTTAAAATTAATTTTCTGCATCTGCTACTTGCTGTCCCGATTAAATCTTGTTCGAATTAATTTCTGCACTGTTTTGCCACTTAAAATAAGCTACTAAATCAGTTTCTGCATATTAATCAATGCCATTCTGGCACTAGCTCATCTCTAGACTTAAAATTTGCTCTATTTTGAGATTGTTAGTTGAATTAATTAGCAACTGTTTTCCTCATAATATCTATGCCCGATTGAAATTAACTGTTAATACTTGTTCATTGATTATACACCCACACACCTAAGCATGAGGCCTTTTCACATTACTTGTGCTTGCTAGCATGTTCAATAAAATCTAGAGGCCAATATGAGACCCTATGTACTAAATGCTTGTCCAAATTGTTTGACTTGGTGTCTAGGTGGGCCTATTAGGAACCTTTATTTTATTTTTAGTCTAAAACCTCTTAATAGTAGTCCAATGCCTCTTGGACCTTAAGCAGGGACGTTAGGCACCTTTTAAAGAAGAAAAACATGCGGTGGTGGGGTAGGGGTAGTTTAGGCCCTACGAAGATGATGACATCGACTCAAGCTTAAAGCGACAAACCTTGGTTTTTCCTGTCCGTACACGGAAGCCTATCGAAAAAATAAAGAAAAGTTGAGTGTTGATCCGTAAAGTCTGTCAGAGTCTCCCTTTTCCCTTTTTTCTTGTATGTGTTTTATAATTATAAATATTTGGGGTATTTAATAACAATAAAAAATTGATTCGCCTATCTATTGTTGTATATTCTGTCTTCTCGCTTATCCTCTATAACTGTTTCATGTTTAATATTATGTTATCACTTAATCTTGCATGCTTAACTAATTAATTTTAAAAATCAAGGTGCCCTTAATTGTTAAATATTATGTTATCACTTAGTCTTGTATTCTTAACTAATTAATTAAAATAACTAAAGTGCCCTTAATTGTTAAATATTATGTTATCACTTAGTCTTGTATGCTTAACTAATTAACTAAAATAACTAAACTGCCCTTAATTGTTAAATATTATGTTATCACTTAGTCTTGCATGCTTAACTAATTAATTAAAATAGCTAAAGTGCCCTTAATTGTTACATATTATGTTATCACTTAGTAAGCATGTTTAATTTAAATAACCTAAATAAATGAAATGACCTTAATTGCTACTTGTAACCCTCACATAAATTGCATGAGATACGGCTAGAACCCACATTTGTGGACCTCGAGGGATGCTTAACACCTTTCCCTCAAGGTAACCTGAACCCTTACCCGATCTCTGGTTCGTTGACCTCTAGTTAGATTTAGTTAGGTTAGATAGGTTCCCTAACACGCCTTAATTTGTTAGGTGACACAACTCTTCAATCCACTCAAAGCCCAAAAGAGTTGTTAGGTCGAAAGTTTGTTTTTGCGAAAAAACGGGGCGCGACAATGTCTATCATTGTGACTCAATTTCTATCAATATATTTATATTAAATAATGAATTTTATTATTTTATTATCGTTTTTTATTTGAACATGATTAGCTAAACCCTTTATCTCGGGTTTTCATGAAACCTTAATTTGGTTGAATTGTTTGACTTTGTTTTTCTATTAATCTAGCTGTTTTAGTTAACTTTGTTCAACTATATGTTAACTGTTGTTTAATTGAAGAGCTCTCAATTGAATGCTCCATTATATCTGTATTAATGCAACATTTTAATGGTTGAATTATTTGCTTCTGTTTCCTATTAATCTAGCTGTTTTAGTTCCCTTTGGTCAACTATATGTTAATTGTTGTTTAATTGAAGATCTCTCAAGTGAACAAAGGGAGCCATTATATCTTGTTTTATTTGGAAAAGACCATAGGACTAGTTTGTTTTTGAACACCACTTCCGAATAATCAAGGAACGGACTGCTAGAATTCAAAAGTGGAACTTAGGGATAACTCTACTTTGTTGTGATTTTTGTGAGTTGATTGATTTATTATCTAGGATTAACTCGGGAAAATAATTCTAGGATAATGTTGCTACTTTGTTGCTGAGTTCTATTAGAGGGAACACATCATTCATTCATCAACACAATTGGGAATATTAAAATAATAGGCATCATATGCGAATTCTCTTTACTTTAACTACTTGTAGTTTAGCTTCTTTCTTAGTTGATTTTAGTTCAATTAGTTAATTAATGTATAGAAATTCAATTATAATTGTTCAACATGTTAACTTTGGAATATCAGAACTACTATTTTTAAAATTATATTTGCAGCGTGACCTTATCCTTTTAGAACAAGTTTTGGGTGTAATTAGGGAGTATATTGTTAAAGCATGATATTTGAACACAATTTCATAATACATAGATCTGCAGCCATGCTTTCATTTTAGTGACACTCCCAAATGTTGTCAGCTGAAATAGTAATGGTTGAGTACCTATATAGTTAAGAGCACTGTAATTCTCTAATAGAACCATCTGTCCATGAAGATCCACTAGGTCTCTGCCTACTCTCATCAACTCTTCAGATTCTCTAATCTCAGCAATGCTATCTCTAAGTACCTACAGTTGCCAAAAGAAATGATCTTGCATAAATGTTCATTTTACCCTTAATAACAATTTTATAGCCACACAAACATGTATAACTTGTTTTAGACTACATGTTTCAAAAGTTTTTATTTCTTTGTTAAACTTGGTGTGAAGTCAAAGAACATCACAAATATTGGGATGGATGAAGTAATATTTATACATGTAAACAAAAATGTATGATGATGTAGTGATGAAAAGGTCAAAATGCATTTGAATATGGGTAAAACACCTCATGTAGAAGAGTATTATCATCTAAACGAGCTTAATAGCCCATTAATTGGTTTTGAAATTTAATTAGTTTTAAGTATATGTCAATCTAAACTAGTACAACACAAGATAGTGTATATGGAAAAGAAATGGATACCTTCAATTGAATGATATAATCTTCTTCTTTTTCGATGAAGAAAGTGCTGAACCTATCGATTTCGTTTCCCAAAAGATTGACAAAATCATTCACCTCTTTGGAGTTTATTAGCATAAATCAACTTCAATTGTTTCTTTAGATCCTTGTAAGACAGGAATTTATCCTGCCATTCTGGTAAAGTCTCTTCTATGAGGCTCAGCAACATCATTAACATCCTTCTGAACTTCATGATTCCTCAATTTCCTTTTCTACCACCAATCAACGAGCATTGGAATTGGTCCACACATGCTTCTCAATATTGAAATACCATTCTCGCTGTATATGTTTTTGCTCACTATACCCTCATTCCTTTAATCCTTCCTTTTTGCCTCTTTTTTTACTTTTCACTCAAAGGAACAATAGTTACAGAGTTTCCCAATCACTAAAATTGTTGGAAAAAATCCGATAAAGGTCGAGTCAGGTTGTATTCATTTTTTCTAAAAGAAAAAATTAGTTTATTTATTATTAATTTAAAATTTTGAGTCAATTATCAATATGACGTATTTATCTATTTAATTTTGTAATAATTTTAACTATTTGTGACAATAACTATCTAAATAATAAAATAGTAACATTATATATATAATACTTGCATTATTATATGAAAAATTACGTGGTTAAGCAAATTTATACTATTTAATAAATCATCATTAATTATAGGGAAAAGGGTCAAAAATGCCCTTTAACTATGCGAAAGGAACAAAAATGTCCCCCGTTTATAGTTTGGCTCAAAAATACCCTTATCGTCAATACTTTGGTCCAGAAATGCCCCTATAGTTACAAAATGGGTCAAAAATGCCCTTTTCCGAATAAATATTTTTTTTTCTTTTTAAACACACCTTCTTCCTAATTAAAATATTATTAAAGAACACTATTCTTGTTTTCTTTTTTGTAAAATCACTTTAACAAATAAAAATGTAGGAAATATTTTTTTTCTTCTTAATCTCATTATATCAATTAAAATAGAATAACTTCATGTACCATTTGGACATATAAGTTAGCTGTTTGTTGTGATTATCTTTTTTATTTTTTGATAGGACATAGTTAGCCTAAGCAGAGATGACTATACTCGCAAACCAGAGGATTTACTAAGTAAGGGTATGTATGGACCACCTTCAAGATAATAGGTCAAACAAAAAAATGGCAAGACAAAAATAGCATGCACTACCAGATGAGCATCCACGGGTGGTGGGTAATTTCCATCAATTGTGTCTATCCAGCTAAATATTAGGTTGTGGTAACCATAAGATTTTCCTGCCATGCTTCGTGCATATTCCCAAGCAGCAGTCTCGTTAAACTTGGCTCGGAGATCAGGGTGCAAAGGCAGCACTGCAATATGTGGATTGGTGTCAGCACTGCACCATTCTTTTGACCCTTTTCCCTATATTATATGTCCAAATGGTACATGAAGTTATTCTATTTTAATTGATATAATGAGATTAAGAAGAAAAAAAATATTTCCTACATTTTTATTTGTTAAAGTGATTTTACAAAAAAGAAAACAAGAATAGTGTTCTTTAATAATATTTTAATTAGGAAGAAGGTGTGTTTAAAAAGAAAAAAAATATTTATTCGAAAAAGGGCATTTTTGACCCATTTTGTAACTATAGGGGCATTTCTGGACCAAAGTATTGACGGTAAGGGCATTTTTGAGCCAAACTATAAACGGGGGGCATTTTTGTTCCTTTCACATAGTTAAAGGGCATTTTTGACCCTTTTCCCTTAATTATAATTACCACTCACGACTAAAATTAACCATTAATTATTTGGGTTGGCTTCAAGTTTGTATAATTAGCCACGTTTGTAGATTTGCCACATTTGTAGAATTTTCAACTAACAATTCATCGTTTGATTTGTATTTGAATATGACGACAATTCCCTTCGATTTTTCAGTTTTATCACCATATACGTTCAATATTTATTTGTATAACCTTTTAAAGTTTGTATAAACATATATTTTTCAGATTTTGTATAATATAATTTATATAATGTAATTTGTATAATATAATTTGTATAACTGTTTAAAGTTCATATGTTTATGTTTGTAATGATTCGCTATTTCAAATTTTATTACTTTGTATTACTCAATTAGTCAAAAACATGAAAATTATACTAGCGTCCTAGCGAATTATACAAACGAGATGCGAAGCATACAAATTATTTCCCTCTCTCCTTCTTCTCTCAATCTTGCTCTCCTCTCTCCTCCCTCTCTCAATCTCGCTCGCTAGATATACAAAAATGTATGTATATCAGTTACATATATATAATTATTTTGACAAATATACATATACAATTCATCGTCTCTACTCTTTGCCCTCTCTCGATCGCCTCTCTCCTCCCTCTCCCAATCTCGCTCGTCACACTCCACCCTATAACATGTGTATATATATATACACACACACACACTATACTACTTAATATAATATAATACTTACATTATAGGGAAAATTACTGGTTATACAAATTTATACTATTAAATTAGTCATCAAAGCTATAGTTTGCTATAATTACCACTCGCGACTAACATTAAGTAATGTGAAGACTAAATGAGCCTTTGACTTTATTAATATATAAACAAATTTATACTATTTAATTAGTCATCATAACTATAGTTTTCTATAATTACCACTCGCGACTAACATTAAGAAATGCAAAGACTCAATGAGCCTTTAACTTTAATAATGTAATATAAATTCAAATATACAAAGTTACATATTTCGAATCATATTTTCCAATTTATCTATATTAATATTAACAAGAATTGGCTCATAATTTCAAAATCAACTAATCCATAATTTGGACTTGCTTGGGCCGACGGATCCCCAACTTCTTCTTTCCCTTCTCCTCCTTCTCCTCCTCCTCGTCTTGCTCCTTCTCCTTCTCTTTCTCCTTCTCCTTCTCATTTTTCCATATTTTGTGTTTTTTTCTTTGTTTCTTCACTCTGATCTAATTCAATCTATGAGGCTAATTCAACATTCTTCGTTAGCTTCATTAAGAGCACCTTCATTCATTAGACATTAAAGCAACATTCTCATAAGCATCATCATAAGAGTACATTTATTACACTTAACATGATAAAGGAACACACCACAACCCCTCTCAAAACCTACTTGTGCAATGCATGGATGGCATCGCATACTACCACCCACACTAAGTAGTGCATTCTTGAGAAGCCATAGTTCATTAACATTCTCTGTGGGGTAAGCCTTAACCGACATAGACCATGTTCGCAATTCATGGAATCCCGGTGTCACCCTCACCGGATAAGGGATTCATACTTGCCTAAGGTAGGACCATTGTTTTTAGCTTAGGTTGATCCACTAGCTACACCTCTGTGGGCACATAGTTTAAGAGATAGGGAGATTGCTACTAGATACCCCTCCTCAACTCACGTGAGGGCATCCATCTCAAGAGATTGCTACTAGAAACCCCACCTCAACTTACGTGAGAGCTTCTATCTCATATCACTATCCACTCGGTGCTTAGCAGTATTCCCCAAGTAATACTTAACATTCATTACTTCAGTTCATTATGGGATAAGAGATTGTTACCAGATGCCTCGCCTCAACTCACGGTTGAGTATCCATCTCAAACCCAACATTCATTCATTGGATAACTCATAGATTCAAAGATGAGAATAGCCTTTCAACTAAGAATCCCCATATTGTGAGAAAGTCCTTTCACAACATGTCATTATCATTCATTAGAGTACAATTGAGAATAGTTTTTCAATAGATACTTCATCATTAACATGATCATATAAACTTCATTCATTAGTCATTCATGAGTGTGTGTATGTGAGAATAGTCTTTCACATATAACCTCATCATTCATAAGTGTTACTTGAGAAATAACATTCAATCATAACACAATTACATTCCATACATGATCATAGCACCTTCATTAAGATCACACACATATACTTCACATCATAATCATACAGAAATCATTCATGAACTTGCCTTCCAAGGCTATGAACCAACATCAATCCATAAATCTAACATACTACAATAGATAAGTAAATTGACACGATTCAATCACTAATTCAATATAAACATAAACAATTCAACATACTTCCATGATCAATCAATTCCCAATCACAATTCACAACTTAAGAATTTGGGGGAAAACATGGGTTCATAGGAGAAATCATCTTAATTCATAAATAATTCAACATTCTATTCATAATTTATCATATAAAAGCCTTTAAAATCGTTTTGGAATTGAACCCATGCATAGATTGAAAACTAGGGTTTTTGGGGAAAATTGGAGACTTGAAATCATCTTTGAAATTGGCCCCTTGAAAGAAACTAAGTCAAGGATGAAGACCACCATACCTTTTATGGAAGAACTCCAAGAAAATCACTTGAAAAAGATGAAACCTTTACCTTGAGAGCTTGAATCCTTCACCTCCGATGGAGGTTTCTAGAGAGAGAACTTTTGAGAAGAGAGGTGGGTTCTAATTTGTGATTTGAAATAATGAATTCTAAAATAGAGTTTAATACTTTGAAAACCCTTAAAATACATTAATAAACCAATAATAACCATCCACCAAATAAACTAACTTAATTAGCAATTTACCAAACCACCCTCACTTAATCCGAATTGGGGCAGATTACCGGTGCCATCGACGCCCCATGACCTACGGACCGTAGGTGGGTAACGCCCCATCCTGCTGGTCCGTGGTTTGGGGCTGTGGCTTTCCAATTAGGGCCTTGACCTACGGAGGACATCCACGGGGTGTGGATGGACCTACAGGGCATAGGTCGCCATCCGTAGGTCATCCCAAAATTACAACTTTTTGGTTTCCTTGGGGTTTACACTTCAGGGTCCCCCTCAAGGACCCTTGGTTGGTCTTTGGGGGGTCATACCTTTACGTTTAACCCCTAAACCCCTCAACCATGGCTCGGGACAACATTTTACCACATGAAACACCACAACAAACTAAAGCACACACTAGTTAGGCTCTAGTTTCACCTATTCGTTTATGGGTGGTTACATTATCCCCCACTTGGGAACATTCGTCCTCAAATGATACTTTTAAACAATTCAAGGGATTCACAACTCAAGACTAGCATCATGTCATGTATGCAACATTATAAACAATGCTCAAAACTAGGAGGAAACATCAACTCCACATCAATAAGCTAAATGCAACACGAGAAGGTAGGAATTACATCTATAAACTCATTATGCATGAAAATTTCAACATTTCTCATTCATTGGAGGAAATTACCTTCTCCAACTCATATCATGCTCATCATAACATCATTAAGCACGTTATGCAATTTATTCATAAAAACAAATCTAGCCATGTTCAATAATCCACCTCATGAAGCAAATAGACAACTCATACTAAATACACATCAACATGAGGACCATAATTAATATAAACTCATTTTCTCATTCAAACATGAATTCATCAAGAACATGCATATCATAAGGAGGCCATGGAAGCACATAATCACACATGACTCCAAAACATGAAACAAGCTACAAGGAACTCTTTGTCTAAAGCTTGAATAATAATAGAAGGAAAGCGATAAGGATATCGGAACTCTCGACAACCTTACTATTCCACATTCTATCCCCCACTTAGGAGTAAACCCAACTAATAATAACATGAAAACAACATAGGAATCTCAATACAACATTCACAATCTATAAGGTACTATCACATACCGGTGCCTTCATCCAGATGAGCTCTTTTGTCCTTGTTAGGTTGAAGCACATAGAAACGGTTTCTCTTTGGAGCATTTGAATTCGGGCCATCAAGAGAAGCTTGTTTGGTCTCTCTCCCTTTTGCCATGAGTGTTGGGAAATCTCTCATCTTATGACCCTTCTTTCCACACCCAAAGCACTCATCCGTGCCGGCAATGTACTTACCTAAATGTTGCTTCCCACACTTGGCACATATAGATCTTTCAAGAGAAGAACCACTTCCATTCCTTCCTTGAGATTTAGGGTTAGACACCCTATCATTGTTGACCATAGAGGAATCATGGTTGTAGAACCTCTTTTTGGACCTTGGTTGACTTTGTTCACCGGACTTAGACCTCTTCATCTCTCTATTCTTTCTCTCAAGTTGGACTCCTTAATAGATTGAGCATACACTATAAGTCTAGAAATGTTCATGTCATCATGGAGCATTGTGGTACGACACTCTTTCTTAACTAGGTCGGATACACCGGTCACAAATCTACTCATTTCGTCCCTAGGGTTGGACACCAAAGATGGAGCATACTTAGACAATAGGGTAAATTTCAAGGAATACTCCTCCACATTCATGCTACCTTGCTTTAGTTTGATAAATTCCTCCACCTTAACCTCCCTCTTCTCACGGGGAAAGTACCTACCTAGAAATGCTTTCTTAAACTCCTCCCATTCTATAGGACCTGCTCCTACCTGCCTATTGCTTTTCCGTTGAGTAAACCAAACTTGGGCAACATCTTTCAATTGATAAGAAGGCACTTCCGCTTTTTCTCTAGAAGTCACCCCCATAGCATTGACTATCTTATACACCTCATCCAAAAACTCTTGGGGATCCTCTCCCACCTTGGAGCCAACAAATACCAGAGGATTCATCATCCCAAAGTCCCTCAACCTAGAAGCCATAGTGCTCTCAATAACATTCATTCTAGGCCCCACATCCCGATTAACTTGGGCCGTCATGGCTTGGGCTAAAGTTAGAAAAGCCGACCTAATTTCTTCATTATTCATGGCCGGAGCATCAACCAAAACTTCATTTCCTTGAGGATCTTGGTCACCTTGAGGATCTTGGGGAGGAACTCCCTCATTCACAATCTCCTCTTCCACTCTCCTTGTGGGCGTCCTTCTTGTATTCATATCCTATAAACACAAGAGAAGGATTAGGAAAAGGACACTTATAGAGCTAAAATCTAAGGCACGACTTCAAGAATAAGAAAGAAGTGTAACTTCCTAACGTCCTATAGCCTCTTACTCATAGATGTGTCGCGACTCACACCGATGAACAAGACTCTACTAGACGTGGCTTGTGAGACATCAATCCTAAAAACCATTCCCATAACCTTATGCTCTGATACCATGTTTGTCACGACCTGAGCCTATACCCCGAAAGTGACACGACGTACAAGACTCTATAAAGTCTCATACAAGCCTAATATCATTCATAACATTCAATATAAGGAAAATAATACGGAATTAAAACTTTTCTTTAAATCCATACAATCAAAATACTCATTCAAAATAGCGGAAGTCTATTATCTCACATGGCCATCTAAAACAATATCTTGAAAACTAAAGTAGGGTCACGACCCTTTACAATCGAAAGACTAACAAATGTCTATTTCATAAAAGAAAAGAAACATCTAAACACATGTCCTCGATCTATGAGGACATACCATTTAGCCTTGGAGGAATCTCAATCCAAGCCCAACTAGAGAGAAAGCTACTCACTTGCCGGAACCTACACTTGTTGTAAAATAAGAGAAATATGGGTTAGCACAATTAAGCACTAAGTATGATAGCCATGCAAAAACCATGCTTAAAAAGGACATTTAATTTGAAAGTCATGTTTTTATGCCATTTTGATAAAACTTCATGAATATAAGTATAAGAGTCATAATATGCACACATAACCAACATACGAGTCATTTCTCCATATTAGGACATAATCAACATATAACCCATTTCATCACATTAAGACTTCACCTCAAGTAACTCCAAGCCATACCTTGTGCAATGTATGAATAGCGTCCCATACCACCATCCACACTAGATACCACATTAAGGCCACCAAAAATGAACTTATCATTCATCCTTTCTATCTTTACACAATACTCGTACATAAGAGACATAAACATTTCATAAGTCATGTCAACACATTAGGACCACCATCAAGGGAAACTCTAAGTCATACTTGTGCAATCAACACAAATAGTATGCATATTGTCCACGAGGTCTAAAAATATCCGATTGACAAGTACTTCAAAGATTTCCTTTAACCATGGGATTATAAACTGGTTGTATATAATGAATAAAATCAACAGAAGAAGCAAATGAAAAAGGTAGACAGCCATAAGCTTTAATTTTCACTAATCTTCACGATCCCTTTATACGTCCCAATTAATTTTTTGGTCTGTGAGTTTAATCTACCTTGGACTGGTCCAGCAAAATCAATGCTTTGTTCTATTTGTTCTTTCCAATCAGAATGTTTTTCATCTAGATGTCTATTCAAATGAACAGTCTCACCTTTATTACCCCTGGTCTTATGCTCAAATAGGGTAGTTTTTCCAACTACTCGAGTAAAGTAATGCTATACTAAGCAAGTTTTTTTTCTTTCTTTTACAGGTTGTGGAGGTAGATTATA
Source organism: Solanum verrucosum (assembly GCF_900185275.1). Taxonomy (NCBI): domain Eukaryota; kingdom Viridiplantae; phylum Streptophyta; class Magnoliopsida; order Solanales; family Solanaceae; genus Solanum; species Solanum verrucosum. The sequence continues at coordinate 1,694,847 of NW_026019914.1, read as the reverse complement.
CGTTAGAGATTGAGTGTTATCAATAATAATAGCAGGACTTGTTGGTGTAACATCATCACCATTATTATCACTATTATTTTTTTTCTACTTCTACTTCATTTTGTTCTTTTATACCGTATTTTTTTGGTCACTCAAATTGATTCATATCGTGTGCACCTACAACTCTTTCTCCAATTTCACTATGTGGTCCGTTAGGCGTATGAGAACAAAATTTACTTGCACTACCTCTACCAAAAATATTTTTTTCTTGCTACCACTACTACTTTCGGGACACAAATGTCATTTTGGACACTTTTTCAAAAGGTAGTCGTTGGGCCAACTACCAATTTTTGAAAAAGTGTCCCAACAGCTTTCTAAGATTAATTTTTTATTAACCAGGTCGGTGCACCAGTGGACCGCATACAAGTGGGTCGCGTACATGTCCCTTATTGGGCCGGCTCACTTGGCGAGTCGTCGAGTGGCCTTTGGCAAGCTCCAACGTGCCTTGTTTTCAATTTTTAACTCAGGGTCTTAAAAGTATTTTTAGATTATTTTAATTCGATACTATGTCATTTTACCCTTCCCCTAGAAACCAATTATACGTATTTTACCCCCAATTTTCCTCAACTTAAAAGTCATTCTTCTAAGAATCTAAAAAAAGAACAAAGCTTCCTCCCCAAAATATTTCTCTCTAAAACATGAAGAAGAAGAAAGAGTCCAGGCTAGGATTAAGGTCAAGTCGCTTTTCCTCAAGAAAATTGTGGGCTTTGTTAACAAGGTATGATAACTTTTCATCCATGGAACCCCCAAGATTCCCCAATTGAAAAGTAGAAATTCCCTAATTTGAGTTAGGGTTTTCTTCTAACGTTGTGGGTCTTGTTGAATGTTGATCCAATTGAGTGGATTATGATTTTTTTATGATTCGATTGATAGGAATACGTGTTTTAGAATGAGTTTACATGTACCCATGCTTAACCCATGTTTCTTGGTTGAAATTTATGTAAATGGGTTTGATGCCATGAAACGAGAATTTGTGGGTTTACCTGTTTTCTTATAGGATTGATGAGACACATTAGAATTGCTTAGAGATTGAAACATATATGATGATTGTGATAAACATTACTTTGAGAGTGAAGAATATATGGTGATTATGAGATGTAGTGCTTTGAGAGTAAAGCTTATGATATGAATTGTTGATTATAGATGTAATTGTGGTGTAAAGGATAGTTCCCACATGAATCGCTTATGTATGAATGTGAAATAATTTCTCACATTGAATGATTGTAGATTTAAAGGATTTCTCACCTAAAATGAATCTAGAATTAAATGCTAAGAAATAGATGAGACAAGAGGTGATCACCCATGACCTCTAGATGAGAAGGATATGGGGTAATTTCCCATATTCTATAGAGGAGAGTAAGAGGCGACTACCCTTATTCCCTAATGTTAGACATGGATGCAAATACCCATGATCCCCAATTGAAAGATGTGGAGGCAAATATCCGTGTCTTATCATGAAAAAACATGGAGGCGAATACCTATGAATCCTTATAGAGTGATGTGGAGGCGAATTCCCATGTTATTTGATGTTGGGCATGGAGGAGAATATATATGATCCCATAGGATGGAAATGGATGTGATTACCCATGACCATATATGTAAGGCAAGAGGCGATTACCCATTAGCCTTTATGTAAGGCAAGAGGCGACTACCCATTATCCTTTATAGGAAGGCAAGAATGTGATTTTCCCATATCTATAAAAGATAAGCTAATGATGAGAATGAAAGGTGATGAGCATGGATGATTGTTTAAGGTTGCCTTCTCTGATGAGTAAGACTAGAGGAGGATTACCCATTTCCTGGCTAAGTATGCTTTGAGGTTACTCTATGAATTATTCCTTTTTTGTTGATATGATCTATTATTTGCATTGTTTATGCTTATGACTTATATTATCTAACTCTTATGTTTATTTTGATGTTTACGCAAGTTATCATATTTAAGAAATACTTGTACTAATGCATACTCTTGCCTAGATTTGTTACCCAAATGTAGGGTCTGGCATTCCCAAATCTCATCCCCATGGCAAGGATCTTAGTAGAGGCAAGACTTGAAGATTGGTAAGTCCTCATAGTATTCGAGGATTTGACTGCCATTTCTCTTATGTTTCTTTTCATTTTGGTATTGAAAATTGTTGTATGGGTTGCGTCCCAAGATTCTATTATATTATATGGTTTTTAAGACAAGTGTATTAGACTTCCGCTTTGTTTTATAGAGACTTTGATTGTGTTGAAAATGTTTTAAATTTTACCAATTTTCTATTATCTTGACTATGAATGCTAAGTGTCTTATATGAGGCCTCTCGGGGTTTTGTATGCCATGTTATATCTAGGGAGTACCCCTGGGTCATGAGAGTTCCGGGTCCTACCGGATGTGGGCCGTTACAGGGCCAGCCTTAATGGCCCAAAACCAGTTGGCCTGGCCCAATTGAAAAGTTTAATATTCAATAAATCCAAAAGAATTGATGAACTATCAAGTTTTGTTGGACATATTTGACGAAGAAGATAAGAGGTAAATAGTTCCTATTACTTTACACGAGCAAACTATCTTTTTTAATTCTTACATAAATTAAATGAAGTTTGAGGTTGATAACTGAACTTTATTTTTAGATTCCATCTACATTACTTAAGCATCCTTATTTGTAGAATCATCACATGGTGTATTATAAACTCTATGACAATCATAGAATAACTAGTTTTCTTTAGATATTATTTTGTTTATGATTGTTATTTAGTAGAAATTCTCTACCTTATTAATATTATAAAAAAAATTAAAGGTCTAGCCCCCCTCGCTTGTACTTTTATCTTTGAGGTCCTTTTTCGCTTTATTATTAAAGACTAGCTCTAGGCACACCTTGCCAAAGGGAGTTGCTTAAAAAAGTGTTGTTCACACGTTACCAGATCAATTTTTTTTACTGATTTTAATTTTACTTTTTTACTTCTTTTTTATTGAAAGGTTATTTCTATTAATTATAATTTCACATGAATCAATCCATAAATAATTACTAAAATCCCCATACTAAGCGTACTTGTTTCCAACCTCTATTGTCGTCCTAAATTGTGATACCTGCATAAAAATAACTTTGATCTTTTCTCATTTTCATGGAGAAATCTGAATAGTTTCTTTAAAAGACTAAGCTACGGACAATGATTTTTTCCCATTTTTCTTCTTACATGAGCTAGCAACTTAGTCTAATTATGTTAAAGAAATCTCCAATTTTCTTTTTTTTGCAATGAAAATACGTTTCATTAACTCATTCGAAGACCTCAATGTTCAAATTGAACTAACAGTTCCTACACTCACCATATCTTTTTCCCTAATATTGAGCCGAAATCTAAACTTTTTGATGTATTTTACCCCTCACACTACAAATCTTAATTCAAATTTCAATTGCAATTCCAATTAAGATTTAAGCTACACGACACCACCTCCCTCCAAGATAAAAAAATTTCTATGCATAAAAATATTAGTGTTTTGATTAGTTGGGTGAAGACTCCATGATTTATTTTTGCCGGCAAGATCTTTAAATGTTTTTAGTAAAAGAGACTTCATCTATAATATCTTTTTGAACTGATTATTTGATAATTTCATAATATAGAAAACAAGTAATCAAAAACCTAGGCAAAAGACCCAAAACCCCCCTTAAATAACTGGGGACCCTTTTCTACGGTCCATAGGACTTTCTAAAGACCGTCCTGGTCAACCGTAAAAAAGTTTAGAAACTTTGAAATTGGATAACCTTGGACAAGACCTGTCTACGGCTCATAGGATGTTCAGTCCATAGACTCCAACCGTAGAACTCAACCTTGACTTTAAAATTTCACTAAGTCTGGGACCTAACTACGAGACCTTTCTATGATCTGTCATAACTCCTATGGTTCATCTTATTCAAACGTGGGAGAAACTTCAGAAAATTCGTCTCTCAAAAACTCAACCCAACTTCCATGGTTTCCATTCTACGGTCTGTAGGACATCCTACGGTCCGTAGATTGGACCTGTAGTCAACTACTGACATCCCAAATTTTTCATCTTCTTTCCCTTTACGAACTTTCCACTTCTGGGATATTACAATATCTCCCTCCATGGGAACACTCATCCTCAAATGGGACTCAAGCGAGAATGGATAGGGTACGAGAGAAACTAACAACCCAACATGAATGCAATTCCATCAAAATGCACATAAACATGGAGAATCACTCCAAACTAAAACATAATCATCAAAAATCAAGTTTTTCATTAACATGCATATGGAAACATGAAAATGACTAAAACACACGAATCCAAAAGAATAAACCATGAGGGGCTAAAATGTCAAGCTAGAGTAGGAGCAAAGAGAAAGAGATGAGGATAATGGGACTTCACATCATATTCAGCCTCCTAAGTAGCACCCTTAACTAACTGATTTCTCCAAAGAACCTCACGAAAGCCACTTCTTTGTTTCTCAACTTTCAAACATGCTAGTCTAAAATCTGAACCGAAACCTCTTCATAAGAAAGATTGTTCTTTATACTAAGATTCTCTAATGGTAAAATAGATGCCAGTTCTCCAACACACTTCTTCAATAAGGACAGATGAAAAACCAGATGTACCAATGCTAAATCATTAGGCAAATGAAGCTCATAAGCAATTTTACCAATACACCTCAAAATATGATATCAACCTACATATCGGGGACTAAGCTTCCCCTTCTTTCAAAACCTCATGAAACCCCTCATAGTTGAAATCTTCAAGTAAACCCAATCATCAACATCAAAATCAAGATCTATTCTTTTGTCGACTTTGATCCATTTTCAACCTTTTTTCAAATAAGCCAAATTTTCTATATAGCTTCATGTAGCAACTCGGGTCCTATCAAAGCAACCTCACCAATTAAAACCATCCTATAGGAGATGTACACCTCCTACCATAAAGATCCTCGAATAGAGCCATACCAATACTTGCGTGATATCTATTATGATATGCAAACTCAATAAAATACAAATGATCATCCCAATTACCATTGAAGTCAATCACACAAGGACTCAACATATCTTCCAATGTTTGAATAGTACGCTCTACTTGCCCTCAGTTCGAGGATGAAAGTTCATACTAAGCATCACATGAGTACCAAGACCCTTTTGGAAAGACTTTCAAAAATGAGAAGTAAATTGGGTACCACGATCGGAGATAAATGATAGTGGCACTCCATGCAACCTAACCCTTTCACTTAGATACAACTTAGCATAATCTTCTGCCTAATAAAAAACCTTGATTGCAATGAAATGATCCCACTTTGTCATATGATATACTATAACCCAAATGCAGTCATGTCGTCATCGATTATGGGGTAAAGCTACGATAAAGTCCATATTCACATCTTCCCACTTCAAATTAGGAATACTAATACTTGGGACAAACCTCCCAACTTTTGATGCTCAAGTTGCACTTGTTGACAATTAGGACACTTAGCCACAAATTCTGCAATATCCTTCATCATCCCATTCCATCAATAGACCTTTCGCAAATCACGGTACATCTTAGTGGCTACTAAGTGAATGGAATACCTAGAACTATAGGCTTCTGATAAAATCTGCTCTCTCAAGTTATCAATATTGGGAACAGACAAATGACCTTGATATCGAAGCACACCATCTTTCTCTTAGGAGAAAGTCTTAACTATCTTTTTAAGCACCACTTCTTTTAAATCAACCAAAATCGGATCACGATCTTTCTTGGCTTTCATATCTGACACATATGATGAATCTAAATCATTATGAACCATAACACTACCCACACTTGGATCAACCAACAGAACACCTAGCTGAGCTAGTCTATGTACATCAGGAACCAATTCTTTCTTACATTCCTCAACATGTGCAACACTATTCATGGACAACCGACTCAAGGCATCAACCACCATATTAGCTTTGCCCAAGTCATAAATTACACTCATGTCATAGTCTTTCAAGAGTTCTAGCCGTTGGCGAAGATTTAGATCCTTTTTCTTGAACACACATTGCAAACTCTTGAGGTTGGTAAAGACATCAACATGGAGACCATACAAATAATGCCTCAAAATCTTTAAGGCAAAAACAACCGCTGCTAGCTCCAAATCATAGGTAGGATAGTTCTTTTCATGTATCTTAAGTTGCCTCAAAGCATAAGAAATAACTTTTCCATTTTGCATAAAAAATTCTAATCCAAACCTTGAAGCATCACAATAAATAACAAACCTGTCAGATCCTTCGAGTAAAGTTAAAATAGGAGCTGAAGTGAGTCTATTCTTCAACTCTTGGAAAATCTTCTAACACACTTCTAACCATAAGAACTTAACTTTATTTTGGGTCAATGCAGTCAATGGAGAAGCAATCAAACAAAACCTTTCCACAAACCTTTTTTAATGTCCATCCATATGCAATAAACTTCAAAGGGGATAGAGGTCTAGGCCAATTCTTAACTGCATCCATCTTCTTTCTACCTCAATACCCTTATCGAAAACAATGTGACCAAGAAAACCCATGGATATCAACAAAAAATTACACTTACTACACTTTTTCAATAGTTGTTTTTCCTTTAGGACTTGTCAAAAAATTCTCAAATGATCGGCATGCTCATCCTCACTCTATGAGTGAATCAAGATGTCATTGATAAACATAATTAAACATATCATGATATTGTCTAAACACTCTATTCATAAAGTCCATAATGTAGCTGGAGCCTTAGTTAAACCAAACATCATCACCAAAAACTCATAATGACCATATCGAGTTCAAAAATCCATCTTTGGGATGTCATCTTCTTTCACCCATAATTGGTGATAACCCGATCGGAGATCAATCTTCGAGAAATAACTCACTCATTGGAGTTGGTCAAACAAGTCATCTATCCTTGAAAAAGGATATTTATTCTTAATGGAAACAATGTTCAATAGCTGGTAATATATACACATTCGAAGTGAACAATCTTTTTTATTAACAAACAAAACTAGATCACCCCAACCCCATAGAGAGGAACTCGATAAGATGAAACCCTTATCCAACTAGTATTTGAATTGCTCTTTTAATTCCTAAGTTCTACCACTGCCATATGATAAAGAAGAACATATATATGTTGCGTATCTAGGAGAAGGTCAATAACGAAATCTATTTCCCTTTCGAAAGGTATACCGGGTAGATCATATGGGAACATTTCTAGAAACTCATTCACAATGGGGACAAACTCAAGAATAGGGCTTTCAAAAACTTTATCCTTAACATAAACAAGATGACATATGCAATCCTTAAAAATCATTTTTCTAGCTTTAAGACAAGAAAAAAACCGACCCTTAGGCATATAATTCCCCCTTTCCACTGTAGGACGGGTTCATTTGGAAACTGAAACTTAATCATTCGGGTTCTACAATCAACAAAAGTATAAAAAGAGTGGAGAAAATCATACCAAGAATACCATAGAAATCTGACATATCAAGCTCTACAAGATGAATATGAGCGACTCTATGGGATAAGGAGATTAGATAATTTCTATAGACTCTCTTAGGCACAATAGATTCACCAATAAGAGTAGAGATAGAAAAAGGATCTAATAACATATCCAGAGAAACATCAAATCTCATAGCCACATATGGTGTCACAAAAGACAGAGCATCGGGATCGAGCTAAGAATAAAAATCTAGATGATAGACTTTCAACATACTGTTAATCACATCGGAGAACCCTCTTGATCAAGACGAGTCTGAAGAGCATAAAAAATCTTCTATATCCTACTTCTACTAGTACATGACGAAGGGTAAGATTGAGCCCATCAATGATTATCCCTTTCATTCTTAGTAACAGAGGTACAATCTCTTATCTTATGATCCATATTTCCAAAACCCAAACATGCATTAGAATCGGCTAGACATTTACCATTTTACATTCTTCCACACCTAGTAAAAGTAGACAAAGTAGATCTACCACCATTCCCTCCTTAATGCTTTTGTTACACACCTTATCTTTGTTGAACTTTGAAATCAGAGCATTAGAGAAACCTTGACTGAAGAACCTTTGTCAGAATTTAGAATGACCATGTCCATCAGACCTCAAATGTGAAAAGTCACAATCATCGATTTTTCCCTCTTGCCTCCATAGATCATTCCTTAAGTTTCTACACTTTTATTTGATGAGAATGTAACATTAGGCAAGAAATATCCATTTCCTTAATGAGAATAGCGGATGATATTCCTTAGCCACCATTTTGAACACACTCAAAACAAACTTACCCTAGAATCGGCAATCATAGAAGGAGCATATTTGGACAATGGTGTGAATTTCAAAGCATACTCTTAAACACTCATTTTTCCTTGATGAAGGTTGATGAATTCAAGTACTTTTTCTTCTTTCATCTCAAGGGGAAAGAACCTAACATGGAAAGAAGCCTTAAACTATTCCCAAATAAGAGGACCGGTATCTATCACCCTCTCTTCCTTCCATTGATCAAACCAAACTGAAGAAACACCCTTAAGTTGATAAGCGGCCTATTCTGCCTTTTCTACTAACATCACATCCATGATCATCAAATATTGTACATCTTAACAATGAACTCTTGAGGCTATTTCTCAACCATGGAACCATGAAACACTAGGATTCATTCTAGTGAATGTCCTCACTGTAGTTGCTGCCGTACCCACATATGGGTTCACCGAGACCACATCCTCAATATTAGCTTGAGGTGATGATGAGTCTGAGATTTTGACTTACTTAAGGCTTTGTTTTGATAGTTTCAGTGTCCTCAAATGCCTAATTTATGCTCTAAACTGGTGTTAAAGCATTGAAATGCAAGTATGTAGGCTAAGGAGCAATGCAAGGACACTACCGGGCAAAAGGGAGCAAACAAGCTGAAGAAGTGAAGAAAAACGATCCGGGTGATCGCTAAGGCCACTCGGTGAACCGCCTAGTAGCTCTTTCCCTCGCCTAAATTTTCAGTGAGCCAACTCTAGGGAAGAACTAATTTGATGACAAGAATGGGTAGTTGACTGATCGTGGAATGACTCTGCGACAACAAATTGGATAGCCTAAAGTCACAGAGCCCTGAAGACAAATGGGAAATGCAAACCTACGACGGATTGGAGCAAAGGGTGGATCCTCTATTGGTTCGACAAGGCCTGACTTACTTCGCCCAATGACCTTTTTGGCCCAAAAATTGGGCAACTATAAATTTAAATTTAAAATGAAATTTCAAAGTCTTTTCCAGTTCTAATTCCTTGAGTTTGAGAGTTTAAGTTTTTCTATGAGTTTTTGAGTTTCCATTGTTGACTTTGAAGCATTTGAAGCTTAAACTAGAGAATTTGCAAGTGGATTTTGGAATTTACTCAATTTGGACTATTGTGAAAACTTGAAAACTTTTACCCAGATCATGGCTAATGTATTTGGTAATCATTTCTCTCTTTTTATGATGTTTAGCTAAAACCCCAATTCTTGGGTGTGATCATGTGTTTATTTGTATTGTTGTTGAATGATGTAATTGTTATTTTAATGTGGGTTTAATTATTAGATGAATTTTAATCTATGGATTGTAGTTGCAAATGCAATTCTAGCTTAAAGTTCTTGTCTTGCTTCAAAGAGTGGTTTTGGAACCAAAACTTTTGGTTAATTATTGTAGGTATTGGTTTGATATGGGTTTAGCTCGAGAGAGTGAATCCTAAAGTCAACTCTACCTATCTAGCTTGAGAGAGTGGATACATTAAGATTGTGGGCTGCTTATATTGTTAAGCTTGTCAAGGTTCAAAAAAACTTGCCTGAACCATAATAGTTGTTCGAAAGAAAACTATTGCACTTATATCCTAGACTACCCACAATGATTCAACAAATTATTGTTAAATTTCATTTACCCACATAACATTATTACCTTATAATCGATCATATTCCGAGAATTCCTCTTAATCTTGTTGAAACCCCTATTTATGTATTTGTTTCAGTTGTTAATGGACAAACCAATCCCCCGTCTATCATTTCATGTCATCCCTTTCAATTTAAGTCAATGTTTTCGATAATTTTTATTCCTTCCACCAATTAGATTGCGTTTATAACTTCGTAATTAAATTCAAACTTGAACTGCTTTTTGTAGATTCGACCCCAACTCTTCCTTGGGTTTTATACAAGATAATTATCGCACACACCTAGTATTGGATGAGGTGTGGCTGAATATTTATCAAAAATGGCGCTGCTTCCAGGGAGTGGTGTTTAGAATTCTATTATGAAAGTTTGAGTTGTAATCTTTTTTGTGTTGTAGTTGAATCGACTTACTTTGATTTGTGCTTTTATTGGTTTGTTTTGAACAGAGGAAGAGATGAACATGAACAGGAGTAATGGTAGCCAAGTTGGCCACCAATGTTGGGAATCTAAATGATGTGAATGACCCAATTCAATTGGGTGGTGTTTGTGCAATGCGTCTACCTCATTTTAAGGGGAATGGTGTCTTCCATGTTATTAGCACAATGCTACAACTCCTCCAAATGAAAGGACTCTATGGATGACTGGCCCATGAAGACCCCATGAGCATATTTGGAACTTCATGGACATATGTGGTCCATTCTCGTTCAAGAATATATCACAAGAATCAGTCCATCTTTGGTTGTTCCCATTCTCTTTGATGGGTGACGCTACCAAATGATTGGCTGATTATCGAGAAACTCCATCACTACTTGGGATAAACTTACAACAGTGTTCAATGTAAGGTTCTTTCCCAATCAAAGATGATGCTCAAAGATAATATCCAAGGTTTAAAGTGCTTCGAGGGTGAACCAATCCACGAGTCGTGGCTGCAATTTCAGAAGTATGTACTTTAATATCCAGCTCACGGACTGCCAAATTACATATTGCTACATTACTTCTATAGGAGTGTTGACTCGGTGAACAAAGGAGTTGCTGATCAACTTGTTCTTGGAGGTATCATTCAACAACCCTATGAAGTAGCGTCTTAACTCCTTGATGTCATGACAAAGATAATAGAGAATGGTAGACTCTTGAAGACCATGTGTCTCCTCTCACTTTTAGGATGACGAAAGAGCAGATCGAGAAGGATCAAGAGAGAGACCAAAATATGGCAAAAATGATAACCCAACTTGATTTATTGTCAAAAAATATGATGGGTAGTGGGTTGAAGAGTGTAAATGTTGTGGGTATTGGTGGAGCAAACCTCGAAGAAGAACAATTTGAAGTGTTTTAGAATGAGGAAGTGAACTTCCTTGCGAATCAAGGAGGGAGATTTTGTTTGAATTATCCAAGGTCGGGTAGAAATCCTGGTTGGAAAAAAGATTATGGACGGAGAGATCCTAATAGGGAATGGCGTGACCGTAATGCTACTTGGAAGTAAATGGATGGTGAAAAGGAAAGATATGTCCCACCTCATGAATGCCAAAAGCCTAAAGAGCAAAGATCTGACCGGAGAACTTCCGTACAGAAGACATGCTTGCACGCATTCTCAATAATGTAGAAGGGTCAGAAAAAGTGTTGAAAGAGATGAATGAGGATTTCTCAACCCTCAATTAGACGGTGACATCTCACTCAGTCTCTATTAAGTAGCTGGAAACACAAATGGAACAAATCTCGACTCAATTGAATCCAAGGTCAAAAGGGGGGGGGGGTTGCCTAGTGACACGATGGCCAATCCCAAAAATGAAGCAGAATTTGTATCTCCGTCGTGCCACGATTTTAAAGAAGGCACTTCTTGGGAGGAAACCCATGTTTTTGATGTTTTAATTGTTTCTTTTGAATAATGGGTGTTGATTTTGCAGGTTGAAAAGTAAAAGTATTGGAAAATAAGAAATATGCAAGCTAAAAGTCCAATTGGGGACACACCGAACAGGTCGGCGTGCCCGATTTGGGCAGCCGTTTGAACCACACAGCTTGATGGGGAATTCTGTAAAACTCAGCGAGCCAAAAGCCTAGTTGGCGACTAACCGAACAAGTCGGCGAACTTGAATTCGTCCACTGTTTGAACCCCCAAATTGTTGGGAGTTCTGTAAAACTCGGTGAGCCAAAATACCATTCGGTGCATCGCCGAGTGGGTCGGCGAGCACAACTTACTCCGCAGACTGGCGCGCAAACTAAAAGGTTTTAAAAGGGCCAAACGGTATGAAATTCACAAATTCTTTATTTCCTGACCTTTTAAACTCCCGTACTCTCACCCCGATACTAGTCATTCATATGTTTGCATTTCTACTTTCACTTCACTTGGAATCTTGACTCAAGGAAGGATTTTGGATTTACTTTGCCACCTAGCTTTACAAAAATATGCATAAAAAGTATTTTTATGAACCCCCAACTTAATCGTTGGTTGAAATCAAATTCTTGTGATGTTTTGTTATTGATGTCTATGGGTAATGTTGTGTTGATCATCGTGTGGTAGTTTATTTGCCTAATCGTAAAGGAAATCATAATTAATCATCCTTTAATCATTATTCCCGTATCAATGCTTGATGAAATTGAGTTAAAATTGTTTGGTTGTGTTGATTATGCGTTGGGTCAAGCGGGGTGAAGTTTGAGTAACCCTGGATTATGCTAATTGTCATATTTTTCTCAATGATGGATCGATTGACATCATTTTTAAGGGCAAAAGATGTCGATTGAACAATTTTTACCATATCGAGGAAAGTATGTGTACCTCGAGGGTATGGGTAGTATGGGTCTTGCATTAATTTTATAGTGTAAGTGTTTAATTTTTGATTTCATGGGCTGCGGGCTTGATTTTGAAGAGTGGGGTGAAAAACTCGCATGAAGGGCTATTGGTGAGCTGGGTCGAGCTCGCCGAGTGGTTCGGCGATTCGCCTAAGTTTCCCTACACCACCTTTTATTTCTCTAGTTTGTGGGTTTGACTGCTGTAACTTTTGGCGGTACGCTTAAGCTCGTCGAGTTAACTCGGCGTCTCGCCGACAGTATCTTCTGATCGCCTTTCTGCTCCCTTTTTCCCTGAATTTACACTGTAACTTTCAGTGAGGTACTTTTAGTTTGCCGATTGGTGTCGGTCATCCACCGAAAGGCCCTGGACATCGTCGACTAACTTAGAATTTTGGAATTTTTTGAAGTAGAACTTTCGGCGAGCCTGACCTGGCTTGCCAAAGTGGTTCGTTGACTAGCTGATCGATTTGGCGAGTTTCCTGCTATTATTTTTTTGAGATTTTATGAACTGTTTCTAACCTTTTTTACTTTGTTTTGCAAACATGGCTTGACTCAAGGTAGCAGGTAGAGACATACCGCCCTAGAAGCGGGCACGCAAAATCACCGTCAATGAGGATGCAGCGGCATCCAGAGAAAAGGCGACTAAAGTGCCTCCAAAGGGAGGCAAATTGAAGGGCAAGGAGCCCGTGGTTGTGTCATGTGAGGAGGAAAGCTCAGATAGTGAGAGGGTCTATGAGACACACCTCACTACCTTCGACAGTGAGGGTGACTCACAAAATAATTCTTAGTCCTCCATCTCTGAGCCGGAGGATGACCAGTTATTACAGGCTAGGAGAACAGAGCTACAATCCAAAGCAATAAATGATCCGTCAAGGATCTCGGTGCCTCAGATGCCTACCTCTTCAACTTCAGCTCAGTGCCTCTTCTAGCATAGACAGTAGTACAGGCACCACCAGTGCAAGGTCCTCCTCTCCAGTCACTGAACCGACTAAAGGCCGAGGGTTTGAGGACTATCTTAGAGGATAAAATATTGTCTCCCGATGGTGTGGTGGATATATATCCTGAGGTTTGGAGCAATTTGAATTACCACAAGTTTGAGATGTTCACAAAATCTCGGAGCCCCTACATTCCCAATTGGGTCCAGGAGTTCTATTCGGCCTATGGTGAGTAGCCCCTAAGGGGAAGAAAAAGGTCTGCATGTTTAGGCCAGTTGACTTTGTGATGGTTTGTGGAAAGAAAGTTAAATGTCGTGGCTCAAATACCAATGTTGTCCTGGGGTGCTTATTGGACATCATGAATAACTTCATCGATTTGGTCTAGAAGAAACCATTGGAGTACCTTAAGGTGTGGTTGGCACCCCTTATCTCTAATGCTACCCCGAGGTGGATAGAGGTTGGTTCACCCATATAGAAGAAGGACCTGGATGTCGCTGCTAGATACTGGTTCGGGCTCATCACTAGCGGCATCATGACATCCCAAAATGAGTCCATCCTCAGACACCCGAAGGCAGCTCGTCTAGGGTCCATCATTTCTCCCCAGAATCTTAATTTGGGTTTATTAATTAAGCAGGAGATGCCCATGATGGCCAAGCAGAGACAGGCTTTGCTCCCATTGCCAGTGTTGATCACTGAGCTCTGTAGACGGTCCTGTGCTCCTAGAGATAAGAAGACAGATGTGGAGGTGACACCCACATCCTCTACTGACATCCGGTATATTGAAACCGAATACTTACGGGACGAAGCTGTCAAAAGGAGGGCAGCATCGATGGATACATCCCTGATGGTTGAGGTTGAGTCATTGACGACAGAGACAAATATGCCCCTTCAGACTAGAGGGCCCTTAGGTACTTCTAGACCTTCTGCTTCTAAGACACCTAGCTCATCTGCTGCACCCCTCCCCCTAGATCTTCTGCTAGTGCTTCTGCCTGTCGACCCCCTATTACCCACCATGCTATACAAGATGGGCCATCTGGCTCATTCAGCCGATGAGCGTGCCTCTCTGGTTGAGGCTGCTATGCCAGGGATGATAAAGGGGGCAGTAGTTGCTGCCTTGGCCCCACTTAGGGATGAGATAAGGGATCACAAGTTGGCACTAGATGCCTTTACTGTTAGAGTCGCAACTTGTTAGCAGATCTGAGGTGCCAGTGATGAGGTAACAACCTTAAAGGCCGATATTATTGAGTTGAGAAACGATATGGACTAGCTGAAGTCCACTGATATGTGTATGATGTTTGGGATGGTGGAGATTCAAGACATGCCGAGTGTAGATATTCCAGCTTGTTCTGATATGCCTCTGACTACTCCCGGAGATGACACTAGAGTTGATGACGCTACTGCTGAGTTCGAGGCTGAGACAGATGAGGAATAACTTGGTGTTACTGATGCAACTATCTATGATGACTTAGCAGACCTTGAGGAAGCCATGGTGCAGTCAACTGTGCAGGCGTCTTTGCGGGATGTTTCTGTGGTGGGCTCCAGCAAAGCCAAGGATGCTGAGATACTGGGCAGTGATTCCTAGACAGAGGGAGTCGTGGATATGTAGACTTCACCTAGGCTTAGTGTGGCAGGATGATTTTGTTTGCCCCCTTTCTGTTCTCTTTTTAGATTGTTTTTATTTTTATTTGCTTTTTAGGACAACTACGTATTTGGTGGGTGGGTTGAGGTATTTCCATACCTACCTCTTGTGGGATGTTTTGTGAATATTAGTTTAAAATGATTGTGTTTTTGTGAATATTGGAGCTTATTTGTTTATATATCTTGGTTGATAAATTGTGGCCCTTTGTCTTAATTTGAAAATGGTTTTGAACAAGTTTAAAATTTTTGACACCTCTTTTGTGTAATTGTGGTTGTTCTTGTAAAAAATTGAGTGTCTGTTGTGGTTAATACCGATGACTTGAATCATGCTCTTAATTAAATGAAATGAATGTGTGGCTACGACGAGGCAAACTAAGTTACATAGGTAATATGTGAACTTTTAGCATTTTGTTGTGACTAGCCGACTGTTGATTAACTTTTGTGATGAACATTGCACGCTAGCTAGAATGTGTGTAGTTTTGTTTGATAATTCTACCAATGCCTTGTGTGGTGGGGTTGTCTTGAACATTGTTCTTGATAACACCTAGAATTTTCCCCATTAGTCCGCTTGATTGAGTGAAGCAAGGAGTTGAAATGATCTTAGGCGATATTTTTGATGAGTGAACCAATTTGACAATATACCTCTTTGTGGCCAACCTTATGAGAAGTGTGAACCTTGATTGACACCTTCTGAGCCTATCCTTTTCTTTGGAAGAAGTTTTTACCACTTTGACCTCTTAACCCCATCACCCATAACATTCATGAAGTATTGTTTAGTTTGGATAGCCAACTTAGGCCAAAGGGTGTGGTGAAAAATAAGGAAAGTCAAGAAATGTGAAAAATCCCCCTTTTGATGGATTATTTTTAAAAATATGGAACCCCTACATGTAAAAAAATAAAATAAAAAGAAGAAAGAAAAGAAAAATAGTGAAAAAATAGAAAAAGTTGTGAAAAAAAGTTTGTTAAAATAGTGAAAAAATGGTGTATCCGGTGATTCATGTTTAGTTGAATAATGGGGTGGATTATGAACATGTTTGAATGTAAAAGAGAAGGATAGAAAGTGTTTTTCAGGGCATAGTTCATGAAGGTAGAAGCCACTAAGCCTAAATGACCATACTTTTATAGTCAGCCCATTACAAGCCTTAAGAAGACCTTTATGATCTTGAGTGAGATGAAACAAATGTTGATTGGAAAATAAGGGAAAGCCTATGGGTGGAGTCATGCATGTGTACATCTTTTTGAGTGTGAGAGTTGTATGTGATTCCGGGGACTTAGATTCTTGAGCAATTTTGTGTGAATGTGGTATCATCTTTGTTGTGAGTGAATTTGAGTACCTTTGTTGAACTTGAACTTGCATTTGAAGAAAGAATTGTGAGATTGAGTATACTTGATAAAGGTGAGTCACAATTTGAATCTTTGAGTGCATAATTGAGCATTACATATGTAGTTTGAACCTTTTGTGTGAATTCATATTGAGTGTTGAGAAGCACTATTTGTAGACATCCTTGTTGAACCGATTGATCTTGAGTTTAACTTGAGAACAAACAAAATTTTAAGTTGGGGGTGTTGATGAGTCTGAGATTTAGACTCATTTAAGGCTTTGTTTTGATAGTTTAAGTGTCCTAAAATGCCTAATTTATGCTCTAAACTGATGTTAAAGCATTGATTTGTAGGTATGTAGGCTAAGGAGCAAGGCAAGGACACTACCAGGCAAAATGGAGCAAACAAGCTGAAGAAGTGAAGAAAAGCGATCCTGGTGATCGCTACGACCACTCGGCGAACTGCCGAGTGGCTCTTTAGCTCGCCCAAAGTTGCGGTTTGCCAGCCCTTGGGAAGAACTATTTTGGCGACAAGAATGGCCAGTCGGCAGATCGCCAAACAACTCTTAGACAACAACCTGGATCGCCTAAAGTCACAAAACCTTGAAGACAAATGGCAAATGCAAATCGGCGATGGATTAGAGCAAAGGGCAGATCACCGATTGGTTCGGCGAGACCCAACTTACTTCTCCCAATGGCCTTTTAGGACAACTATAAATTGAAATTTAAAATGAAATTTTGATGTCTTTTCCAATTCTAATTCCCTGAGTTCAAGAATTTAAGTTTTTCTCTGTGTTTTTGAATTTCCATTGGAGAATTTGAAGCTTTTTGATTTCACATATTGGGACACTTCATCCGATTCTAAGTGCCAACGATCGTTAGTCAATAATATAACCCAACTAAGTGAGTTGGGGTCGAATCCCACAGGGAGTGGGAGAATCAATAGCCAAGTGCGAATATGGTCAAGTCATTCATAGGTAAAAACATTTACGAAAAAAGCATGGTTCAAGTTTGGGGTGACACAAGTGTCAAATATAAGGAGGGTTTTGATTGTAATTATCAACTACAACAACAAATAACACGAAAATAACAAATATAGAGATGGGTTCTTGGGATGTTATTGGATTATGGGCTAAGGTAGACAAATGATAATTGCAATTAATAGTGAATAGTTGTATATAAGTGAATAAACTAGCCTTTAGTGGGGATAAACTTTCTCTTGAACAATTTACCCCGAATCAAATTGGTTTCTCTCGAACATCAATAAGAAGCAATTAAGAACAACCTTCACTTTAGTCCATTCACTCTCTCGAGCTGAATGTGTGGAAAAGGGTTTAGGATTCACTCTCTCAAGCTGAACCCATGACAACCCAATACCCAAAGACCATCAAATCAACAATCTTAGTTTTAAAACCTCTCTCTCGAGCAAGCCAAACACACGAAGATAGAGTTGCATTTGCAACTACAACACTTTAAATTAAGCCACAATTACTGAATGAAATCACTTTTAAACAACATTTAAACTATCAATTAAGAATACCCAACAGCTAAATCAACCCATATTCACATAATCACACCCCAAGAATTGGGGTTTTAGCTAGACATCATAAAAAGGTAAAAATCGTTACCAAATTGTTTTTCCATCAGCTGGGTAAGATTAATATTGTCTTTACAGAGGTCTAAGATGAGGAATCCTTAACACCCACTTGCAGTTTCTCAGAAATGGAAATCTTCAAAGCTAAGGAAATATTGTCTAAATATTCTCAGTTCTAAACTCAAAAATTCCTTTTCTCCCAATAAAAACTAGATAGATAGATAGATAGCTAGATATATACTAAACTAAGAATTTAAAAATGTATTTATAGTCGCCAAAAATGTATTGCGAAGGACCATTCGGTACACTAAGTTGGGATGGCTGATCCACTAGGCGATCCACCCTTTGGTCAATTCCATCACCTTTTTGCTTTGGCCTTCAGCAACATCAAGTTCTGTAACATCGCCAGCTTGATTTTCTCCTTCAGGACTTGGCACACTGGAACTGTAGGCGAAATCATGGCCATTCGGTTACATGTCCAATGGGTTAGGCGATCCTTAGGCCTTTTTTTCTTCGTTCTTTCAGCTGCCTTGTTCCTTTTTGTTCATTAGAGTCCATGCTACGTTCCTCAATCCAAATACCTGAAAATCAAGGATTTACATCATTTATTGGCACAAAATATGCATTTGAGGACACTAAATCTATTAAAATAAATCCCTAAATGAGTCCAAATCGTGGAATCATCAACATCCCCAACTTAAACTTTTGCTTGTCCTCAAGTAAAACTCACGTTCAGCAGTCCAAAAAGACTCAATCATGAATGCACACAAAAAGACTCAAGTTACTCATTGAAGGATCAATTTTGCACCCAAAGATTCAAGTTGTGACTCACCATTACCAAAGAATCTCAAGCTCACAATATTTGCTTCAAATGCAAGTTCAAGCTCAACAAAGTTATTCAAATGCCCTCACACAAATAATGATTCCAAATTCACACACAATGGTTCAACAATTTAAAGCTCCAGAATCAAATGCAACACTCACACTTACAAATATGAACACAATGCATAAGTTCACCCATAGGTTTGCCCTTATTTTCCAATCGACATTTGTTTCAGCTCACTCAAGATCAAAAAGGTCTTTTGAAGGCTTTTAACTGGGCTGAGTGCAAAGGTATGGTCATTTAGGCTCAATGACTGTAATACTCATGAAATGTGGTGTGAATAACACTTTCTTTCATTTTCTTCATCATTTTCATTCGTGCTTACAAGTCATCCCATTATTCACTTTCCATGGATTGTTGGAAACCTCATTTCTTCTTGCATTTTCTCTCTTCTTTTATTTGTATAGAGGGGTTCCATTTTTCTCAAACCATGGGTCAAAGGGGACTTTCTTGCACTTCTTGATTTACCTTCTCTTTTCACCACACCCCAAATTTAGGTTTTTGGTCTAAGTTGGCTATTCAAACAAACCACAAATCATGAGGATTATGGGTAATGGATCAAGAAAGGTCACAATTTCATCAAGTTTCTTCCAAGAAAAGTTTAA
Source organism: Solanum verrucosum (assembly GCF_900185275.1). Classification (NCBI taxonomy): domain Eukaryota; kingdom Viridiplantae; phylum Streptophyta; class Magnoliopsida; order Solanales; family Solanaceae; genus Solanum; species Solanum verrucosum. The sequence continues at coordinate 1,675,204 of NW_026019914.1, read as the reverse complement.
AGCTCAAAGGGTGTTCAAGCGGAGTTCAGACACTCACAAGGTAGACCACAAAACGAGGTATAATGTCAAATTATTTCACACTCTTCAAAGTTGCCTAAGATCATATCAAGAGATTGCATCACTTAGTCAATCGGACCAACGGGGAAAATTCTAGGTGTAATCACACATGGTTCACGCTAAGCTCATCACAACAGGCATTGACACCAATGTCAAACAAGACTCCACACTTTCGCTAGTGTGCAATGTTCATCACAAGAGAGACATAATTTGATACTTGGCTAGTCACAACGAGATGAAAAATGTTCACATATTGTCTATGCAACTTCATTTAGCCTCATCGTAGCCGCACTTTCATTTTTGTTCGATTATAAGCACTATTCAAGTCTTCGGTATTGATCAAGACCGATACTCAAATTTTCAAGAGAGCAACCACATTAAAACACAAACAAGAGGTGGCACAATTTTTTCTGAAGGGTCCAAAAATTATTTGCAATTAAAAACAAGTAGCCACAAGCTCAATTATCCACAAAAAAAGTGGAAGACACAATTATAGCTCAAAAACCCAATATATTAACAAAAGATAATCACAAAAGGTCACAAAAGGTGGGCCTCACCCCACCACAAATAAAATACATTTGTCCTCAAATGCAAACATAATAATAACTAAGAGTCAAATAAAAGTAAGACAGAGAGGGAGGTAAAGAGGGATCCTGTCTAAACAGTTGCTCTATCTGTCGGAGGATCAGTGCCCGATGTATCAATCTAATCTCGGGCCTCAATACCAAGAGTCTCATCCACAGCATCATCAGCCCTACTACGGTCAACCAAAGTCGTATTTGCCAAAGAGGTCTGCACAACTGCATCGATTATGGCCTCATCAGTCTCTGTAAGGCCCTCATACGAAACCTCCTCAGCAACTCCTATCATCTCCTTATTTGTCTCTGCCTCAGTCTAGGGATCATCCGCCTCCTCAACTCTAACATCATCTTCGGTGGTAGCCAGAGGCATATCTGGTACATCTGGAATCTCCACCATCCCAAAAATCATGGAAATGTCGGTGGACTTCAGTTGATCCACATCACTCCTCAACGCAGCAATAACTGTCTTCAAAGTCGTCACCTCCTCGGTGGCCCCTTGGCCACGCTCACATAACACTATCCTAGCTGCAAGGGCATCAATGGTAGTGCTCAATGATGTCACAACATCAGCCAAGGCAGTTTGAATCATGCTCGGAATGGAGGCCTCGAGTCTGGCAGCACGATGATCGGCAGAATGTGCAAGCTGCCCTATCCGAAGTAATGCAGCCTGAGTGAGTGGGGTCCGACAAACAACAACATCAGCAACTCTGGAAGGCAATGTAGCAGTAGAGGAAGTGTGGGTGTCAAAAGGGACAACAATAGAGATACCTAAAGGCCCAGAGGCCGGAGTAGGCAAAGATACCTCTACAGGTAGTGAGTCTGTGTCCACAATCGGGGAAAAGTCCACCATGGCTACCTTCTTCTTCTCCTCCTCCTCCTGATCCTTTAAATATTCTGCCTCTATCTTCCAGATATCAATAGAGGAGATGGGAACCACTTCCACATCCTTCTTTGCATCTCTATGAACCCGAGCCTGTTTGCACAGTTCGGTGATCAACACTAGGAAGGGAAGTGAGGTCTGGTGCTGCCTTGCCCTTATGACCATCTCCTGTGCCATAATCATCCCCAGATTGATCCTCGTCCTATCAATGATGCAGCCTAGACAGGCTACCTTGGCAAGGTAGAGAATTGACTCGTTCTGGGATGTAATGATAGTACTACTGATGAAGCCAAACCAGAACCTCCCAGCTACATTCAGGTCTTTCTTTGCGATTGGAGCCCCTACCTCCAACCACTTTTGAATTCCATCGGATATCATCGAAGCTAACCACTTCTTCATGTTGTTCAACTTCTTTGTCCTGATCATATGCATGCAGTCATCTTCAAGTCTTGTAGTGCACTTTAGGACATCATTGATGGCAGTAAAATCACACTGCACCCTCTTCCCTCGGACAACTACATAGTCAATCGGTTTAAAATATGTTGCCTGCTTCTTTCTATATTGTTTCAAGGCCCCATAAGTAGCGTAGAACTCTCGGACCCAATTTGGAATATACAGGACACAAGGCTTGGTGAAGATATGGAAATTATGAGACTTCAGATAACTCATAATCTCTGGGTACCTGTCAATCACCCCATTCGTAGATAGACAATTCTCCTTAATGATTGTCCTCAGCCTATCAGTTTTTAATCTGTTCATAGACTTAGGAGGAGGACCCTGAACTGGTGGTGCAAGCACCATTGCCTTTGCTGTAACTGGAGGAGGAGTAGTAGTGGGCTGAGGAGTCCTGATCCTAGACGGATCGTTCATCTTTTTTATCGCAGCTCAGCCCTCTGTGCTGCCAATATTTCATCATCTTCAGGCTCTGAAGCGGCAGCCCGATCCTCCTAGTGCTCACCCTCGCTCTCAGAAGTGGTGAGGTGTGTGGCGTAGATGCCGTCACTGTCAGAGCTAGCCTTCGGTGAAGCAAGTGCCTTTTCTTTTCCCTTGCCTTTCCCACCAGTTGTGGGAAGTTTGGTTGCTTTACTTCTGGATGCAGTTGCATCCTCATTAATTTTTTGTCACAACCCGAGCCTATACCCCGGAAGTGACACGGCGTATAAGACTCTGAAAAGTCTCATAACATTAATAACATTCGATATAAGTAAAATGACACGGAATTAAAACATTCTTTAAAACCATACAATCGGAATACTCATTTAAAACATTTGAAAGTAGCGGAAGTCTATTGTCTCACATGGCCATCTAAAAGAACATCGTGAAAACCAAAATAGGCACACAGCCCTTTACAATCGAAAGACTAACAAATGTCTATTACATGAAAGGAAAGAAACATCTAGACACTTGTCCTCAATCTATGAGGACATACCACTTTGTCTTGGAGAAATCTCAATCCAAGCTTCAACTTGAGAGTACCAAAATGAGTGTCCATCCCTACACTTCATAAAGGTAAAGAAAATATGGGTAAGCACAATTAAGTACTAAGTATGAAAGCCTTGCAAAGAATATGCTTAAAAAGGACATTTTATTTGTAAGTCATGCTTTTATGCCATTTTGAGAAAACTTCATGAAAATTACCATAAGAGGCATACTATACACACATAACCAACATACAAGTCATTTCACCATATTAGAACATAATCAACATATAAGACATTTCATTACCTTAAGCTTTCACCTCAAGTAACACCAAGACATACCTTTTGCAATGCATGAATAGCGTCCCATACCACCATCCACACTAGATACCACTTAAGGCCACCAAAAGTGAACGTACCATTCATCATTTCCATATTTACACAATACTCATACATAAGAGACATAAACAATTCATAAGACATATCAACACATTAGGATCATCACCTAGGGAAACTCTAAGTCATACTTGTGCAATGTTTTAGTAGCATCCCATACTACTACTCACACTAAGTACTCCTTTAAAGCTACCATAGACAAGGCACATTCATATCCATTAAGTCGTGACAAGGAAGTAACTCATAATACAATCCAAGTAAAGCGTGCATCATCTCATTAAGCATATAAGTCAACATTTTTCATTATCTTCAATAAGAACAACTTCATTCATTAGACATTAAACCAACATTCTCATTACATCATCATAAGAGCACATTTATTACACTTAACATTACAAAGGAATACACCACAACCACTCTAAAATCCTACTTGTGCAATATATGGATAGCATCCCATACTACCACAAACACTAAGTAGTGCATTATTGAGAAGCCATAGTTCATTAAAATTATTTGTGGGGGTAAGCCTTAACCGATATAGACAATTTGAGAAATTTATGGATTCCCGGTGTCACCCTCACCGGTTAAGGGATTCCTACTTGCCTAAGGCAGGATCATTGTTTTTATCTTAGGTGGATCAACTAGCTAAACATATCTGGGCATATAGTTTAAGAAATATGAAGATTGCTACTACACACCCCGCCTCAACTCATGTGAGGGAATCCATCTCATGAAATTGCTACTAGAAACCCCGCTTCAACTCACGCGAGAGTTTCAATCTGAAATGACTATCACTCTATGCTTAGCATTATTCCCCACGGAATATTTATTACATTAGTTCATTATAGGATAATAGATTGTTGCTAGATACCCCTTCTCAACTCACGTGAGGGCATCCATCCCAAACCCAACATTCATTCATTGGATAGCTCATAGATTCAAAGATGACAATAGCCTTTCACCTAAGAATCCCCATATTGTAAGAAAGTCCTTTCATAACATGTCATTATCATTCATTAAAGTACAATTGAGAATATCCTTTCAATATATACTTCATCATTAACATCATCATAGAAACTTCATTCATTAGTCATTCATGAGTGTGTGTATGTGAGAATAACCTTTCACATATAATGTGATCATTCATAGGTGTTAATAGAGTAATAACATACAATCATAACACAATTGCATTCTAAACATGATCATAACACCTTCATTGAGATCACAGAGATAGACTTCACACCATAATCATACATTGATCTTTCGTGAAATTGCCTTCCAAGGATATGAACCAATGTCAACCCATAAATCCAAGATACTACAATAGATAAGGAAATTTACATGATTCAATAACTAATTCAATATAAACATATACAATTCAACATACTTCCATGATCAATCAATTCCCATTCACAAATCACAAATTAAGAATTTTGGGGAAAACATGGGTTCATAGGAAAAATCATCTCAATTCATCATTAATTCAACATTATATTCATAATTCATTATATAATATATTTCAAAATTGTTTTGGAATTGAACCCATGCATAGATTGAAAACTACGATTTTAGTGGAACTTTGGAGATTTGATATAACATTTGAAATTGGCTCCTTGACAGAATCTAAGTCAAGGATGAAGACCACCATAGCTTTTATGGAAGAACTCCCCAAAATCCTCCTTAAAACTATGAAACCTTGACCTTGAGAGATTGAATCCTTCACCTACAATGGAGCTTTCCAAAGAGAGAACTTTTGGAGGGGTAGTTTCTAACTTTGGAGTGATTTGAAATAATGAATTCTAAAATAGAGTTTAATACATTAAAAACACTTAAAATACTTTAAATAACCCATAATAACTGTCCCCCAACTTAACTAAGCTTAATATGATTTTACCAAATAATCCTCACTTTGGCCGAGTCCAAGACAACATCACAGGTGGTGACTCACGAACCCCACCCACGGACCATGGGTGGGTCCACGCTCTGTGCTTCTGAGTTGTGGTTCATGACTAAAAGTTTGTTTTTGGTGGTTTGACCTACGGAGTCCATTCACGGGGCGTGGATGAACCTACAGGGAGTAGGTCCCCTTCCGTAGGTCATTACATTTTTGGGTAGTTTTGGTTTCTTTGGGGTCTTGGGGATTAGGCTTTAGGGTCCTCCTCAAGGACCACCCTGGTGGTCCTTGATGAGTCGTACCTTGACGTTTAACCCCTAAACCCCTCAACCATAGCTCGGGGAAACATTCTACCACCTCAAACCCCACATCAACTCAAAGACAAGCTCGTTAGGCTCTAGCTTTACCTATTCATTTTATGGGTCGTCACTTTATCCCCCACTTGGGAACATTCGTCCTCAAATGATACTTTAAACACATTAAGGGCATAACGACTCAAGACTAACAGCCCATCATGCAAGCAACATCATTAACAATGCATTAAACTAGGAGGAAACTTCAACTTCATCTCAAACATGTTCAATGCAACCCAAGAAGGTAGGAACTACATCTACAAACTCATTATGCATCATATCTTGAAAATTTCTCATTTCATTAGAGGAATTACCTTCTCCAACTCAAATCATGCTCATCACAACATCATCAAACAGATTATGCAATTACTCTTAAAAGCAACATTAGGCGTGTTCAACAATCCACATCATGAAGCATATAGACAACTCATACGAAATGCACATCAACATGAAGAACATAATTCATAAAAACTCATTTTCTCATTTAATCATAAACTCATCAAGAACATGCATAACATAAGAAGACCATGGAAACACATATTCACACATTACTCCCAAAACATGACACAAGCTACAAGGAACTCTTGGTCTCAAGCTTGAATAGGAATAGAAGGAAAGAAATAAGGATATCAAAACTCTCCACAACCTTACTATTCAACATACTATCGCCCATTTAGGAGTAAACCAAACTATGGTTAATCATTAAAACATCATAGGAACCTCAATACAACATTCACAATCTATAAGGAACTATCACATACCGGTGCCTTCATCTGGAATGGCTCATTTGTCCTCTCAAGACCGAAGTACATAGAAATGACCATAATTTGGAGGGATAGGAACTGTACCATCATTAGACACTTGCTTGGCCTCTCTTCCTTTTACCATGAGTGTTGGACAATCTTTCATTTTATGACCTTTCTTTTCATACATAAAGCAACCATCGGTGCCGGCAAGGCACTTACCCAAATGTTGCTTCACATATTTGGCACATATAGATCTTTCAAAAGAAGAACCACCTCCATTTCCTTCTTGAGAGTTAGGGTTAGACACCCTATCCTTGTTAACCATTGGGGAATCTTGATTGTAGAACCACTTTTTGGACCTTGGTTGAATTTCTTTATCGGGCCTAACTCTTTTTGACTCCTTATTCATCTCCTTAAGTTTTGTACCCTAAATTTGTTGAGCATATACAATGAGCCTTGAATATCCATGTGGTGATGGGTAATTGCCGTACAACATTCTTGTTCAACAATACCGGACACCCCCATCACAAACATATTCATTCTAGCCCTCGAATTTGCCACTAAGGTTAGCGCATATTTGGATAGTTGGGTGAACTTAAGAGAATACTCCTTCACACTCATACCCCCTTGACGAAGGTTTATAAATTCTACCAACTTTTTATCCCTCCATTATAAGGGTAAAAACCTATCAAGGAAAGATTCTTTGAACACCTCCCAATTTATGGGACCCGCTTCACTTGGACTCTCACCCTTCCATTGCTCATACCAAATTTAAGGTACATATTTTAACTGATAGGTGGCTAGATCCACCTTCTCCTCCGAAGACACCCCCATGGCACTAAGTATTTTACAAACCTCATCAACAAACCTTTGGGGATCTTCTTCCACTTTGGAACCTAGAAACTCGAGGGGGGGGGTGGGGGTTCATCCTAGAAAAATCCCTTAATCTGAAAGCCATAGTACTCTTATTAGTATTCACTCGAGGCCCTACATACCTATTAGCTTGGGCCGTCATGGCTTGGGGTAAGGTTAGAAAAGTCGATCTAATTTCTTTATTTGTCATAGCCGGGGGATCCACCAGAACCTGATTGCCTTGAGGAACTTGGTCACCTTGAGGACATTGGGGAGGAACTCCCTCATTCACCATCTACTCTTCCACTCTTCTTGCGGGCATCCTTCTTGTATTCATAGCCTATAAACACAAGAGAAAGATTACGAAAATGACACTTATAGAGCTAAACTCTAAGGCACGACTTCAAGAATGATGAAAGAAGTGTAACTTCCTAACATCCTATACCCTCTCAGTCATAGATGTGTCGCGACTCACATCGATGAATAAGACTCTACTAGATGTGGCTTGTCAGACATCAATCCTAAAACCATTCCGATAACCTTATGCTCTGATACCATGGTCGTCACGACCCGAGCCTATACACCGGAAGTGACACATCGTACAAGACTCTGAAAAGTCTCATACAAGCCTCATAACATTCATAACATTCGATATAAGGAAAGTGGTACGGAATAACTAACATTCTTTAAAACCATACAATCAAAATACTCATTTAAAACATTCGAAAGTAGCAGAAGTCTATTGTCTCACATGGCCAACTAAAACAACATCTTGAAAACTAAAGTAGGTAAACGACCCTTTACAATCGAAAACTAACAAATGTCTATTACATGAAAGGAAAGAAATATCAAAACAATTGTCCTCGATCTATAAGGACATACCACTTAGTCTAGGAAGAATCTCAATCCAAGCTTGAACTAGAGAGTATCAAATTGAGTGCCAATCCCTACACTTCATAAAGGTAAAGAAAATATGGGTTAGCAAAAATAAGTACTAAGTATGATAGCCATGCAAAAACCATGCTTAAAAAAGGACATTTTATTTGAATGCCATGCTTTTATGCCATTTTGATAAAACTTCATGAACATAAGCATAAGAAGCGCAATATACACACATAACCAACATTCATGTCATTTCACCACATTAGAACATAATCAACATATAAGACATTTCATTACCTTAAGCTTTCACCTCAATTAACCCTCAGCCATACCTTGTGCAATGTATGAATGGTGTCCCATACCACCATCCACACTAGATACCACTTAAGGCCACCAAAAGTGAACGTACCATTCATCCTTTCTATATTTACACAATACTCATACATAAGAGACATAAACAATTCATAAGACATATCAACACATTAGGATCATCACCTAGGGAAACTCTAAGTCATACTTGTGCAATGTTTTAGTAGCATCCCATACTACTACTCACACTAAGTACTCCTTTGAAGCCACCATAGAGAAGACACATTCATATCCATTAAGTCGTGACAAGGAAGTAACTCATAATACAATCCAAGTAAAGCGTGCATCATCTCATTAAGCATATAAGTCAACATTTTTCATTTTCTTCAATAAGAACAACTTCATTCATTAGACATTAAACCAACATTCTCATTACATCATCATAAGAGCACATTCATTACACTTAACATTACAAAGGAATACACCAAAACCACTCTAAAATCCTACTTGTGCAATGTATGGATAGCATCCCATACTACCACAAACACTAAGTAGTACATTATTGAGAAGCCATAGTTCATTAAAATTATTTGTAGGGGTAAGACTTAACCAATATAGACCATTTGAGAAATTTATGGAATCCCGGTGTCACCCTCACCGGTTAAGGGATTCCTACTTGCCTAAGGCAGGATCATTGTTTTTAGCTTAGGTGGATCCACTAGCTAGACCTATCTGGGCACATAGTTTAAGGGATAGGAAGATTGCTACTACACAACCCGCTTCAACTCACGTGAGGGAATCCATCTTAAGAAATTGCTACTAGAAACCCCTCTTAAACTCACGCGAGAGCTTCAATCTGAAATCACTATCACTCTATGCTTAGCATTATTCCCCACAGAATATTTATTACATTAGTTCATTATAGGATAATAGATTGTTGCTAGATACCCCTCCTCAACTAACGTGAGGGCATCCATCCCAAACCCAACATTCATTCATTGGATAGCTCATAGATTCAAAGATGACAATAGCCTTTCACCTAAGAATCACCATGTTGTAAGAAAGTCCTTTCATAATATGTCATTATCATTCATTAAAAGTACAATTGAGAATATCCTTTCAATATATACTTCATCATTAACATCATCATAGAAACTTCATTCATTAGTTATTCATGAGTGTGTGTATGTGACAATAACCTTTCACATATAACGTCATCATTCATAGGTATTAATAGGGTAATAACATACAATCATAACACAATTGCATTCTAAACATGATCATAACATAATTGCATTCTAAACATGATTCAATAACTAATTCAATATAAACATATACAATTCAACATACTTCAATGATCAATCAATTCCCATTCACAATTCACAAATTAAGAATTTTGGGGAAAACATGAGTTCATAGGAAAAATCATCTCAATTCATCATTAATTTAACATTATATTCATAATTCATTATATAAAATATTTTAAAATTGTTTTGGAATTGAACCCATGCATAGATTGAAAACTACGGTTTTAGGGGAACATCGGAGATTTGAAATAACATTTGAAAATGGCTCCTTGACAGAATCTAAGTCAAGGATGAAGACCACCATAGCTTTTATGGAAGAAATCCCCAAAAATCTCTTTAAAACTATGAAATCTTGAATTTGAGAGCTTGAATCCTTCACCTACAATGGAGGTTTCCAAAGAGAGAACTTTTGGAGGGGTAGTTTCTAACTTTGGAGTGATTTGAAATAATGAATTCTAAAATAGAGTTTAATACATTAAAAACACTTAAAATACTTTAAATAACCCATAATAACTGTCCCCAAACTTAACTACGCTTAAAATGATTTTACCAAATAATCCTCACTTTGGCCGAGTCCAAGATAACAACACAGGTGGTGATTCACGAACCCCACCCACGGACCATAGGTGGGTCCACGCTCTGTGCTTCTGACTTGTGGTTCATGAATAAAAATTAGTTTTTGGTGGCTTGACCTACGGAGGCCATTCACGGGGCGTGGATGGACCTACGGGGAGTAGGTCCCCTTCCGTAGGTCATTACATTTTTGGGTTGTTTTGGTTTCTTTGGGGTCTTGGGGGTTAGGCTTTAGGGTCCTCCACAAGGACCCCTAGGGTGGTCCTTGATGAGTCGTACCTTGACATTTAACCCCTAAACCCCTCAACCATAGCTCGGGGAAACATTCTACCACCTCAAACCCCACATCAACTCAAAGACAAGCTCGTTAGCCTCTAGCTTTACCTATTCATTTTATGGGTCGTCACTTTATCCCCCACTTGGGAACATTCGTCCTCAAATGATACTTTAAACACATTAAGGGCATAACGACTCAAGACTAGCAGCCCATCATGCACGCAACATCATTAACAATGCATTAAACTAGGAGGAAACTTCAACTCCATCTCAAACATGTTCAATGCAACCCAAGAAGGTAGGAACTACATCTACAAACTCATTATGCATCATATCTTGAAAATTTCTCATTTCATTAGAGGAATTACCTTCTCCAACTCAAATCATGCTCATCACAACATCATCAAACAAATTATGCAAATACTCTTAAAAGCAACATTAGGCGTGTTCAACAATCCACATCATGAAGCATATAGACAACTCATACTAAATGCACATCAACACGAGGAACATAATTCATAAAAACTCATTTTCTCATTTAATCATAAACTCATCAAGAACATGCATAACATAAGGAGACCATGGAAACACATATTCACATATTACTCCCAAAACATGACACAAGCTACAAGGAACTCTTGGTCTCAAGCTTGAATAGGAATAGAAGGAAAGAGATAAGGCTATCAAAACTCTCCACAACCTTACTATTCAACATACTATCGCCCATTTAGGAGTAAACCAAACTATGGTTAATCATTAAAACATCATAGGAACCTCAATACAACATTCACAATCTATAAGGAACTATCACATACCGGTGCCTTCATCTGGAATGGCTCATTTGTCCTCTCAAGACCGAAGTACATAGAAATGACCATAATTTGGAGGGATAGGAACTGTACCATCATTAGACACTTGCTTGGCCTCTCTTCCTTTTACCATGAGTGTTGGACAATCTTTCATTTTATGACCTTTCTTTTCATACATAAAGTAACCATCGGTGCCGGCAAGGCACTTACCCAAATGTTGCTTCACACATTTGGCACATATAGATCTTTCAAAAGAAGAACCACCTCCATTTCCTCCTTGAGAGTTAGGGTTAGACACCCTATCCTTGTTAACCATTGGGGAATATTGGTTGTAGAACCACTTTTTGGACCTTGGTTGACTTTCTTCATCGGGCCTAACTCTTTTTGACTCCTTATTCATCTCCTTAAGTTTCATACCCTAAATTTGTTGAGCATTTACCATGAGCCTTGAATATCCATGTCATGATGGATAATTGCCGTACAACATTCTTGTTCAACAATACCGGACACCCCCATCACAAACATATTCATTCTAGCCCTCGAATTTGCCACTAAGGTTGTAGCATATTTGGATAGTTGGGTGAACTTAAGAGAATACTCCTTCACACTCATACCCCCTTGACGAAGGTTCATGAATTCTACCAACTTTTTTCCCTCAATTATAAGGGTAAAAAACCTATCAAGGAAAGATTCTTTGAACACCTCCCAATATATGGGACCCACTCCTCTTGGTCTCTCACCCTTCCATTGCTCATACCAAATTTAAGGTACATATTTTAACTAATAGGTGGCTAGATCCACCTTCTCCTCCGAAGACACCCCCATGGCACTAAGTATTTTACAAACCTCATCAACAAACCTTTGGGGATCTTTTTCCACTTTGGAACCTAGAAATTCCGGGGGGGGGGGGGTTCATCCTAGAAAAATCCCTTAATTTGAAAGCCATAGTACTCTCATTAGTATTCACTCGAGGCCCTACATACCTATTAGCTTGGGCCGTCATGGCTTGAGGTAAGGTTAGAAAAGTTGATCTAATTTCTTCATTGCACTTGGTCAGTGGATCCACCGGAACCTGATTGCCTTGAGGAACTTGGTCACCTTGAGGACCTTGGGGAGGAACTCCCTCATTCACCATCTACTCTTCCACTCTTCTTGCAGAAGTCCTTCTTGTATTCATAGCCTATAAACACAACAGAAAGATTAGGAAAAGGACACTTATAGAGCTAAAACCTAAGGCACGACTTCAAGAATAATGAAAGAAGTGTAACTTCCTAACGTTGTATAGCCTCTCAGTCATAGATGTGTCGCGACTCACATCGATGAACAAGACTCTACTAGATGTGGCTTGTCAGATATCAATCCTAAAGGCATTCCCATAACCTTATGCTCTGATACCATGGTCGTCACGATCCGAGACTATACACCGGAAGTGACACATCGTACAAGACTCTAAAAAGTCTCATACAAGTCTCATAGCATTCATAACATTCGATATAAGGAAAGTGGTACGGCATAACAATCATTCTTTAAAACCATACAATCAAAATACTCATTTAAAACATTCGAAAGAAGCGGAAGTCTATTGTCTCACCTGGCCAACTAAAATAACATCTTGAAAACTAAAGTAGGTACACGACCCTTTACAATCGAAAACTAACAAATGTCTATTACATGAAAGGAAAGAAGTATCAAAACAGTTGTCCTCGATCTATAATGACATACCACTTAGTCTTGGAAGAATCTCAATCCAAGCTTGAACTAGAGAGTATCAAATTGAGTGCCAATCCCTACACTTCATAAAGGTAATGAAAATATAGGTTAGCAAAAATAAGTACTAAGTATGATAGCCATGCAAAAACTATGCTTAAAAAGGACATTTTATTTGAAAGTCATGCTTTTATGCCATTTTGAAAAAACTTCATGAACATAAGCATAAGAAGCACAATATACACACATAACCAACATTCATGTCATTTCACCACATTAGAACATAATCAACATATAAGACATTTCATTACCTTAAGCTTTCACCTCAATTAACCCCAAGCCATACCTTGTGCAATGTATGAATAGCGTCCCATACCGCTAAAACTTGAACTGGGTAACCTGATAATCTGATAATGAAACTATGTGCCAAAAGTGTGTGATAATAGTTGAATATTCAGACAGTTTTGTGCCAATCTAGAACTTGACCCGCTGGTCCTGCTTGGATAATCTAGGCTAGAATCTAGGAAGTTATCATAGGACATTCTTCAAATTAGTCCACTTAAACCTAAAATTATCTAACCAAATGGTAGCATTATTCTCTTTTGATCCATATATTTGAGCCTAAAATTGACCAATTATTTTGATTCACCTAACTCACCTTCCCTTTAAAACATTGTCGTGGCCCCGGTCCCTCCTTGGACATGTGCACCTTGACTTAGGCCAAAAGCCGAAGTTGAGGGTGGCTAATCCCAAAAGTTACCTTGATCTTGGCCCTAGTTCAACATCGGACATTGTGCACCTCAACTAATGCAAAATGCATAAGTTGAGGGTTGCTATTAAAAAGGAAACCAAATGGAATAAGGGTATGAAAAAGTTTAGTGTTGAAAAAAGAAAAAAGTATGAGAGAGGATGTGACTTTGTGCAACAGAAGCAAAAAAAAGTGTTGAAAGAAATAAAAGAAAAAGAAGGTGAAAGAAAAAGAAGAAAAACAAATAAGAGGAAAAAAGTCAAAAGTCGAATCCTTGGTTGAAAAGAGTAAACGGAAAGAAATTGACACCAAAAGTTGCCAAAAATAGGTCAAGGAAGAGGTAAAAGGGCAATGGAATGTCAAGGAGGGCAGAAAGTCACTAAAAAGTACCAAAATGTACCACACCTGACCTTGAACCTACGTTACAAGCTAAGAATAGTCTTATAGTGATCCTAGCAACTAGTTTGGAGAGTCTAAGCTGTGAAAATAAGGGCAAGCCTATGGTATTGAGCACTAAGTGTACATGTAGTCACTTCTGAGCGTGAGTGTTGAATGAATCCTAAAATTCATATCTTATATGTGAGAAGGATTTCGTTTGAAGTGAGGGAACTAGTTACATTGTCGAAAAGTTGGTACCTTGGTGATAGTGAAATAGTGTGTGTTGTGTGTCGATTGGTCGATCTTTGTCATATCTTGATCCGCATGAGTTAGATTATTGAGTCTAAGAGAAAAGATATGCACTGAAAAAGAGATTTGATATAGAAAGCCATGTGATTACTTGTGCTTGAATGTCTGCTTCTATTCAAGTGTCGTTTAGAGTCTTAGTGTGTCGCTTGAGGATAAACAACGAGTTTAAGTTGAGGGTGTTGATATCCCATGAACTTACGGTATTTTTAATACATTTCACTTAAGAGTTGTGTGTCTCAAGAGCAATTTTGTATTGGTATTAATGTGTTTTATCATGTTTGCAGGAAATAAGTTTGGACATGGAAGTGGAGAGACACAACTGAAGAATTGTGAAGAAAAGGGCATCTACGGACGTGACCTATGGACCGTAGGTGCAGTCACATTCCATAAGTGATAGGCATAGATGGACAAGCAAGGCTTGAAGGAAACTCAGGGAATTCTTGACTAAGTGTGGAACCACGGTTACAAATGACGAACCGTAGGTCGACCTACGGGCCGTCCTGCTGCCCGTCAAATAATTCAGAGAAGGGGGTTCCAATACCTGATTTCAAAAGTTTAAGTATGGAACTATGGAGGAGGATCTACGGACCATGGATCGAACAACGGTCCGTCATGCTGATCCGTCGATTGTTAGTGAGAGTTGGAGATTTTTAGTGTCAGAAAATTGCCCAAGTCCTAAACCACGAAAGGGACCTATGGACCGTAGGTCAGTCCATAGTCCGTAGGTCAGTGTTGTAGATCGAAACCGCGTGGAGAAACTTTATTTCCTTCTTTTGTTTCTTTTTTATTTCGGACTTATTTATATATATAGGGCATGTAAACCTCGTTTTGGAGGTTAGACACTATTACTTTAGTTCTAGTTTTTGGCTTTGGAGATTAACTTACAATTCTAGCAATTCTTGATTTCTTAAGTTCATTTTGAAGAATTTAACTTTTAAATTCAAGTTGGGTTTTTGGATTTCATCTTCTCATTACGTTAGTTCATGAAATCTTCTTCTACTAATATGAATTATGTTCTTGCAACTATGGGTAACTAAATCCACAACTAGGGTTGTGGGAACTATGAGTGATTAACAAAGTATGAATAGTAACTAAGTAATTCTTAAATAGTGTTATTGCATGCATTGATAATTCTTTCGTTTAGAAGTCTTTTTAGCGGTTTCAAATGTTAGAACTCGCCTTGTTGCTACTTGTCAGACCAAGGAGGTAGTTAGTAAGAAAATAATTATCAACATAGATTTAGTGTGATACTATCTAATAGTCTAATGTCAATTGGTGCGAGGGTGAAAACTAAGCCATACATTGATGTGATGTCTAATATTAGACAAAAGGTAAGGGTTAGTAAATTATACACACGTAGCCGGACCAAGATGCGAGGTGAAATTCTTTAGGTGCCGGACAAAGGAATTCGAGATACATAACTTACCACTTTGCATGTAATACACTAGGAAATGGTTACTATTACTAGGATTACCGCGTTATGAGCTTATGGGGAACACATATACCCTAGTTACTTTCTCTCCTTGATAACAACTAAAGTTCGAATCTTAATCACTTGTTCTCTAAATTACAATCAATTATATGTTACACTTACCCCCCCCCGTCTACTTACTTGTCTCGAAAATACATTGACAAACCATATTCCTCATGGGATCGATCCCAACCTACTAGTTGGGTTCTTTACTTCATAACTATCGCTTATACTTCTTTAGGGAGGTGTAATTTGTGTGTATCATTCGTACCGAACATCAAAAGAAAGGCGAGGGAAGGAAAGGGTACCTGACCCGACAAAAAGATGTGGATATATTTTGTGCATATCATCCTCAGTCTCCGAAGTAGACTCCTCAACTTGACAATTCTTCCATTGGCCCTTTACAGATGCAATCTCTTTTTCCCTCAACTTGCATACCTCCCTATCTAGAATCCCAAAGAATAAGGAAGTTTCCATCATCATGATATTTCTTCAGCATCGACAAATAAAATATTGGGTGTACTATGGACAACCCTGGAAGCATATGCTTAAGAACTTTAAATGGCTGAATGTACCCCGGCCTAAGCTTACCTCTATTACCAAACATCATTTGTAACACCCCGAAAACTAGTAGGCTCAACTAGAGTTACGTTTGAGGGTTAGATTCATGGAGGTGGCCTACGCCAAGGTCAAAGGCTCAAGGGCCAATGGCCAAGTCTTCCCAATCTTGGAAAGGAAATACCCCAAGACCACGAAGGCCTTAACGACAAGTGGTGGTCACCATGAGTCATGATGCCACTTGTGGAGGTAGAGGCAGTAACATCCTTAAGGCTGCCTCAAATTGGCTCCTCCACATGAGCCACTTCACGGCTTGTGAAGCCTTAGAAGGCTCGTGGGAGTGGCCTTGACCATGCCTTAGTTGTTGAGGGTTTATGAAGAAGTGGCTTAGCCATTACCTCAAGGTCCATGAGAGGGAGCACGGGTCGTGGCAAGCACCACTGCTCGTGGCAAGCACCACGGCTCGTGGAGCCCCTCGTGGGATTGCCTTGGGTTTGCCTAAGCCACAACCTCAAGGTGACTACAAAGGGGACTACGGCTCATGGTCATGACCACAACTCGTGGAGCCCCTCGTGGCACCTGCGAAGCTCACTTACAGTCAGGGGTGTTTTGAGTAATTCCGTTTTAACTCTTATTAAAGTGAAATCATTTTGCCTTAGTTTTATACACCTATATAAGTCATTTTAAGTCAAAATACACCCAGTCCCCCATTATTTCCAAAACCCCTAATCAAATCCCCAAAGTTTATCTTCTCTCAAAAATTGTTTCTTTAGAACTTTAAAGAAGAAGAAGAAGAAGAAGCAAGTTGGAGCTAGGGTTGAAGGAACATGTTTTTATAGTCAATTTCATTGGATTACATTGCTAAGGTATGGTAGTTCTTCTTCCATGGATAGCCTTCATCCATGGAGTCTCTTCAAAACCCCAATTTTAAATATACAAATTCCCCAAAAGCTAGGATTTCTCTCCAAGTCATGGGTTCCTTTCAAAAATGAATACAATGCTTGAATTACTTTATATTATGATTGAATTGATGATTTATTGTGGTTTTTCTGTTGAAATCCCCAAGAACCCATGAAACCTCCATATTACTCAATTATGATCTTTTGAATGTGGGTTTGTTGATTATAGAAGAATGTTATGAGATTATGCTTGCGTTAGTTGGGATACTTGAATTATGTTATTATCCATGTCTAATGTAGTAATTCTAGATGTGTTGATGGAATGTGATATATGGTCCTTGAAGGGCAAAGTATGAGACTTATGCATGATTATGAGATCTATGTATATGCTTTAACAACACTTTGAGAGTAAAGTGATTATGATTACGATCTAATGTTGTGTTGTTGAAAAGTTATCCTCATATACAAACCTATATATGAATATGATATGATGTGAAATGTTTTCTCACATTGTGATGATTTTAAGGTTGAAAGACTATTCTCACCTATTGAATCTATGAGCTATAGTAGGAGTTATTTTGGATTGAGTGTCAAGGCATTCTTCCATAAATATGAACTTAAGTCAATACCTAATATGAACTCTGTGGGAACTAATGCTTAGCACCGAGTGGATAGTGATATGAGATGGAAGCCCTCACGATAGTAGAGGTCGAGTTTCTAGGAGCAATCTTTTGGGATGGAAGCCCTCAAGATAGTAGAGGCCGGGTTTTCTAGTAACAATCCCCTTATCCCATAAACTATGTTCCCTCATAGGTATTTGGCTAGTTGATCTACCTAAGCTAAGAGTATGGTTCTACCTTAGGCAAGTAGTACAACCCCTTTTCAGTGTGGGGTAGACACCATATTCCATGTTAAGGTCACATGGTCTATGTCGGTTAAGCCTTACCCCACTAACATAGTATCAACAATAATATGAATTATGAACTATAGATACTCAAGAAGCTTTACTTAGTGTGGGTGAGATTATGGGATCTTATTCATGCATTGCCTAAGTATGCTTTGAGGGTCTTTATGGTATGTTCCTCTTATGGTATGATGATCTATGAGTTGATTATGCTTATGACCTATGTTTTTCCATTATCTTCAAAATGATGCTTTAACTTAGTATATAGCATGCATTCAACTAAAATGTCCCTTTTAGCATGCTTTCAATGTTTTTGTGCATCACTATCATACTTGGTTCATTTTTGTACTAACCCATATTTTCCTACATTTTTTCCCAAGTGTAGGGTACGATTCTCAAGGTGGTCCCCATTGTGGCTAGAGGTTGGATTTGATCACTTATCCTAGTGATCTCATCTTTGTAGTTCCTTTATCACATTTTGATTTTCAAACTATGTTGTATGGGCTATGGCCCTTTTCATTTTGACTATTGTAATAGATGGCTATATTGAGACAAGTCTACACTTCCGCTTTCCTTTATAAAAAAATTGGACTTGAAATGTGTTTTTACTTTTATTGTTCTAATACTTTATGTCATGATATGCTAAGTGGCTTACATGGTGCCTTTCGGGGTTCTATGTGCCTTGTTATATCTAGGGGGTACCCTTGGGTAGTGACATCAACGCACCCTTCATGGGTGAAACCTTCAACAACACTTGCTCTACCTCCATTAACTCTAAGTCTCTGCCTTTCGGTGTGAATACTCCTTCTGCCTGCTCTGAGCTGTCAGAAGTTTCTTCTGAATGAATTTCACTTTCTCTAATGATTCCTCAAAATATCAGTGCCTCAAGGTCTCACCTTAAAAGCATCAGACCAACCAATGGGAGACCTATATCTCCTCATACAATACCTCAAATGGATCTATATCAATACTCGAGTGATAGGTTTTGTTGTTTAAAAACTCTGCCAAAGGTAAGAATTGATCCCAATGACCCCCAAAATCTATCACGCACACACAAAGCATACCCTCCAACACTTGAATTATTGCTCAGACAGTCCATCTGTCTGAGGGTGAAATATGGTACTAAGATACAATCTAGTACCAAACTTAGCCTGCAAGGTCCTCCAAAAGTTAAAAGTAAACTACATACCTCTATCTTATATGATGGTCATCGGAAATCCGTGCAATCGAACAATATCATGGATATAGAGTTTGGCTAGCTTCTCTGTATTATAAGTCACCTTGACTTGAATGAAGTGCGAAGACTTATTTAACCTGTAAACAATTAACCATATAGAATCAAATTTACCCAATGTCTTTGGATGACAAACCATAAAGTCTATTGCAATCCTTTCTCACTTCCATTCAGAAATTTCACGCCCCGAGGCTACCCCCTTGACGTAAACACGGGACCTAGGATCATGAGTGAACCCAAGCTAACCCTGAGCTGGCATATCATAAGCAACTGAATATATTTATGTAAAGATGAACTAATGCGGAAGCTAAAATATAAGATAACTGAATGATGGGAATATTCAATATTGGTCTGAATATATATTAAATTCTAAGAGTTTAGTGATACTAAATAATCACTCAAAACTAACACTGTATCTAAACTATGTCTGAAAAAGCCTCTACTGACTAGAGTTGTTGGGACATGTCCCTAGTTAAACCTAGCAAAACTAAAACTGAAATGAAAGATAATTTGAAACATGCCTATTGGCCTCGAAGTATGAGGACTCACCACTAAAGTTGTTGAATGTGGATCGAAGACCGATCTATGCGTAATCTGGATGATGAGGACCTAAACCTACATCATGAAAACATGTAGCGTTAGAGTATGCATTAGTACTTGGAAGGTACTGAGCATGTAGGATAGGATAAAAGCTTTTTACATATAAGCTTAACAAAGCATAATTGAGCAATGACATAATATGAACATGATGGAAATACTTAGATATACTAAAAAGAACTGAACTTAATGCAATGACCAAGTACATATCATGATGAGACTAAATAATGACATATAACTAAAAACCTGGTCAAATGCACTAGAGTCTGACTGTGGGAGCTACTAGTAACTGACATAACCACATGAGCTAATCGTGGTGTTCGATATATACACCCCCATCAAAGGGCCCAATATACCTTATCAGGGTATAAAAGCATGACTGTCATAATCACTAAAATTAATGCCCAACGCAGGGGACTTATAAACCTTTAAGGGCACGTAGTTCTAGGACTATGAGAGAACGCTAAAAACCTAGTTAACTCGGTGCTAATCCTACTCCTAACTTAATATGTATATGATACATTATGACTGAAATACTGAAATATTGAATAGCTCAAAATACTGACATGCAAATATGAGAATGTAAATATTATATATTGATAATGTGACATTCGAAATTGGAGCATGTATATTTGTTTAACTGACCTAGAATGTGTAATACATGAACTAAGAGAATCTAAGGGTTCTGAGTTTCATGCAAAGAATTAAGCAATGATTCCACAAAACCATGATAACCTGATTAGGAATACTCTAACAGCTAAATCACAACTAATACCTAAGGTTTTAGAAATCTTAGGTCTAAGAAAAACATAGAAATAAAAAATCTGACTAAATTCTAGGGACCTAGTGCATGAAAGGAATCCACCAATGAAATCCAAGATACCTAGTGACGAATTTTGCGTTGAAGTCTTTTGATTTCAGGGCTGGAACTGAAGAAAACTTTTTGCGTTCTTGGAAGGGTTTTGAGTTGCCTATTTCTCGTCTTTTGTTCTAATCTTGGTGAATTCTAGAGAATAATGGTTTAAGGTAAAATCTAACTAGAATAATAGGCTAAAACTGACCAAAATGAAGTATTTTTGGGATAAATAATAAGGAAAAGACCCTATTACCCCAAAACTAAAGGTTAACTGGCCCATCAACAAACCTGACTGACGGACCATAAGTTGACTGAGGGTGCGTCCTGTCAGTTGTCGTTTGGCTGTTAGAGGGCTAAAATATGGGGTTTGAACCATGGACCGTGGTCCCACCTACGGTCCGTAGGTTCTATCTTGGGTCGAGAGTTGACTGAAAATTTTGGGGAGTTCTGGAGGGAATTGAGCTGGCAAACCACATACCCCACCTACGGTTCTTAGGTGGCCTCCGTCAGTGGCACCCATAACTTTTAAAAATCTAAAATTTGTTCTTTCTCGAATTTGGGGTGTTAAAATATCTCCCCCTTGGGAATTATCGTCCTCGAATTAATTCTAAATTTGCTGAATATGGAGGGAATAATCTACTATCCCTACCACTAAGTACTAGAAATTGAAATTTGACTAAACTGAGTTCCAAAAACATGCAAATATGTTAAAATACAAGAACAACTAAAGGAACAATGTATTATGACTGAATTTACGCACGAGTAATCAGAGAGACTGGAGAGGAAACTATTATCTCAAGTTGAAACGGAATCGGAAAGAAAGAGGTGAGGATACTTGGCCATTATAGTTGCTTCTGTTTCCCAAGTAGGTCCCTCTTCAGACAAACTCCTCCAAGTTTGTAAAATCTCATCACCCATTTCCAAGGTGATACTTTCAGAAAAACCCAATCATCTATCTCAAACTCTAAATTCCTTCTCCTTACATCTACATAATGCTTATGTATTTAGTCTATCTCTGATGAGCTACACTTTTGCCGTAGCATCATGTACCGAATTTGGCCCAATCAAGGCTGCTTCACCTACACGTCCACCTTAGGAACACATAAACGACCATCTCCCGCTTGGGAGAAAACCTCTACTTTCTGCTGATGAACTGTACCTTTCATGTCACGACCTAGGGGTACCCCTAGATGTAACATGGCGTACTTGACCCTTAAGGGGTCTCATACAATCCCTTAGCATAATCATGAACATAAGTAAATAGAAATGATGTTGAATTTAAAACTTTTTACAATAGAAGACTTTTTCATAAAATGAATATAAGAGTGTAGACTTTGTCTCAAAGAAACTATCTAATAAAATCGAATACAATGTTAGGGACATATCCCTTTACAACATAGTCTTGAAAATGGAAAGTACAAAATGAAACTAGAAATGAATAAGCCTTGTCCTCGAATCATGAGGACTCACCAAACTTGGAGAATAGTCAACCCAAGTTTTACTTGAAAGGAGAAGTATAACTCAATGACCAGAACCTACACTTATGAGAAAATGTAGAAAATATGGGCTAGCACAAATAATGCACTAAGTATGGAAGCCATGCATAAAAATCCTAAAAACATGCAAAAAAAAGGACATTTAGTTGAAATCATGCCTTTATAAAGTTCATTGAAGGACAAATATGAAGCTTTAGAAACTCCAAGGAGGCCCATAACAAGATCTCAAACCAAGGAGTTCAATGATAAGCTCAATGGGCTTAAATCGCTGATCCAAAGGTTTCTTATTGAGGAAGAAGAGCTCAAGCCCAAGGGAGAGGAATTGTCCAAATGCTACAATTATTTGGTGGCCCAAATTCAAGCCCAAGATGAGGAATTTTAAGGTCCAATTTCGTGCAAATAAGGTCAAGAAGAGTCCAACAATCAGCCACAACAAGAGTTGCTTTCTGCCCAAGTTTTGAGAGAAGACTAGTCAAACTTTCCAAGATTGTCAAGATTCTTTTCCTAGTTGGGATTTACCTTATTTCTTTATTTATATATAGGTTATTAATATTTTCCTTAGTCTATTTATGGTCTCCTAAGTACCATTTAATGCTTTCCTAGAAGTACTAAATTTGTTCCTAGTTAGGTTATTTTATTTCCTTTCTAGAGAAGGATTCCTTGTAATTGTCTTTCTAGGGTTTGACTGACCTTTTAGGTTCTTATAAGGGGTCTTGGACGTTTTTCCCCCTTCTCCTATATATAGGAGTCCTTTTTATTCATTAAAGACAATTTAAATTGATATTAATAATATTTGAGAGAGTTCTTTGAACCTTTGTGACTTGTTCTTTGAGAATTTATCTTTAAACCTTTACTAGTTTCATAGTTTAAGGTATGAAGTAACTTCTTCTTGTGATATCTTTGGTTTCTTTTTGGTATTCTTTAGAAGGTGATTAGTTTCTACATACTAATTATTGTCTTTAGTTACTCATAAAGCGGTCAAGATCCGAATCTATCGTTTTGATTCGTTTTCTCAAGTAAAGGCGTTAGATTTCTTCCATAAATCTATACGTTGTTACTTGGATCTTTTCAAGGCCTTAGAACATCTAATCCTTGGAAATTCGTGGATCTTTCCTTCGAATTTCCCATATCTTTAGTTAGTTTTTTTGTTTCTTTTCTTTGTGCTTCCGCATTATAATATTCAATTCTCTATTTGTGATCTCCCTTAACCTTGTTACTATCAAGTGGTATCAGAGCGGTTCTATCAAGATTCCGTTCTTGATAAATCTTGGGATTTCTTCTTATATTAGAGCAGAAAAAAAAAAAAAACTGTGGCGTGAATAGTAGCGTCGAGATTTTTTTTTTTCAGTAGCGTGAACAAAAAAAAGAAGTTATAACTTGGGTGGGGGGGTGGGGGGTGAGGGGCGTGGTAGGGGGTGGGTGAAGGGGGGTCGAGGGTAGGGGTGAAAAATTGAAATTTTGAAGTTGAAAATATTTTTGAAAAACAAACTTAAAATTATTTTTTGGGGATGGTGGGTTGTAGGGGGTGGGTGGGTGGGTGCGTCGAGGGTAGGGGTGAAAAAATGAAATTTTGAAATTGAAAATAATTTTTAAAAACAAACTTAAAATTATTCTTTTTTTGGGGGGGGGGGTCGAGGGGGGCTGGTAGGGGGGTGGGTAGGTGGGGGGTCGAGGGTAGGGGTGAGAAAACAAAATTTTGAAATTGAAAATATTTTTTATAAACAAACTTAAAATTTTTTTGGGGGGTGGGGGCTGGTAGGATTTGGTGGGTGGGGGGAGGGTAGGTAGGAGGTGGGTGGGGGTGTTAAGGGTAAGGTTAAAAAATGAAAATTTTAAGTTGAAAATATTTTTTAAAAACAAACTTAAATTTTTTTTGGTGGTGCAGGGAGGTGGGGTGGGTGGGGGGGCTGGGTAGGAGGTGGATGGGAGGGGGTCGAGGGTAGGGTGAAAAAATGAAATTTGAAGTTGAAAATATTTTTCAAAGACAAACTTAATTTTTTTTTTGGGTAGGGGTGGGTGGGTTGGGGGAGGGGTCGAGTGTTGGGGTGAAAAAATAAAATTTTGAAGTTGAAAATATTTTCTAAAAACAAACTCAATTTTTTTTGGGGGGGGGGGGGAGCTGGCCGGGAAGGAAGGATGGGTGATCGAGAATCGGGATCAAAAATAAAAATTTGAAGTTGAAAATATTTTTTAAAAACAAACTTAATTTTTTTTCTTTTTGAAAGGGGTTGGGGGGCTGATAGGGGGGTTGATAGGAGAGTAGATGGGGGAGCGAGGGTAGTGGGTGGGGGAGTAAAAAGATAAAAAATTGAAATATCTTTTAAAAACAATTTTTAATATTTATTTGGGAGGGGGTGGGGGTAAGGGTGAGGGTGGGGTCAAAAAATTAAATTTAAAAATAAGCTTTAAATTTTTTTTTTGGGGGGGGGGGGTTGGTTGGAGGGGGGTTGGTTTGAGGGTAGGGACAAAATAAATTGATTTTTTCAACAAAAAAGTAATTGTAATTTGAAGTTGAAAGAGAGTTTTGGAAAATGTTATTCCTTAAGTTTTGAAGGAAAGTCATTTTCCTTAAATTTGAGGAAAATGAGTTGATTTGAAAAACATTTTCTAAAACATTTAACCCAACCAAACATGAGAAAATTGGAAAACTCTTAATCTTAATCATTCAAATCTCATTAAGTCTATTTGTTTTCAAGGCCTAAATATTAATTATTAAATGCATTTGTTTTTCTTATTTTGCACCACTTAATGGGTCTAAATGATTAATATCATTAAGAATCTATTTAAGAATTTGTTCAAAGATGACAGTTCGCCTCTACTCCATCTACTTTCACCCACCACCTACAACTACCATTTCAGCCTAACTGCCATCATCATTCACCGCCATTAGTTATCGATATCATTCCACTTTTAATTATCAGTCGCCACCACCTCCATCCATAAGTTAAGGCAAAAGAAACTAATATTTAGAGAATGGAATAAAATGGTGAGTTTCTTGCTTGGCTTAATTAATCTACTAGCTGCATCACCTATTTGAGCTATATGGATATAGTTAAAGGGCCCAAGATTAATGGATCATATTTAGGCTTATATTAATGGGCTCACTTGAGGCCCAAACTAAGTAAAAGAAAATAAAAATGAAAGGAAATCTAGCAGCCAAATCTGCCAAGGCCCAATGTAGTTAAGCCCAAGTAAAGGGAAGTAGGTGCATCACCTAGTTTGACGTTTTGAGTTGCTTAATGTACATAAGCAGGTGCATCACCTCCTTGTCCCATTAGTGGCTGAAAATGGACCAAAAAAAAAGAGGTTCTAAAGGATTTCTTTTATAGTTAAGAAGGCTCCATATAAATCCAATATAAGCTGATATTTTCACTCATTTTAACAATTAAGAAAAATCAGATTTAAATTCAACTCTCTCTCTCGTTTCTCTCAAGGCTTAAAACAACAGCCTTAGAATTCCTTCTAGGGTTCTTGAAGAAACCCTCATATCTGCAAACCAAGGTAAGAGAAACAATTATAGATTTAGCTTGATTCTCCCATGGAAGACTAGGAAAACATGTTATTCATGCTTAATTATAAGTACACGGCAGAAGTTCCCACAAGCTACTACTCATTTTTTTCGTGGATATTAAGAAACTTTTCTCTTCTTCTTTGGTTCGAGTGTGAAGGGAAGTTGAAGTTCTAGAAGAGTTTAAGTTATAAGGAGAAATTGCAGAAATTGAGGTAAGACGACTGCTCCATTTTTTTTGACCTCCTTAAGTATGAGTTTGAGTGAGGAATTATGGGTGTGCTTTCTTGAAGAACTCAAGGGGGTGGTGAGTTCAATATTTGGTTGTATGATAAATAATATTTGAGGTTGTTTTATGTGTATTGTTGTTAGGACAGCTTGGGAAAGGATATATAAGGTAGTGTTGGACAGAAAAGGAGGATATGAAGATACACATTATTTTAAGGGTTGTATGGGCTCATTATCAGTCGAAGTTATCTACTGTTTTACGAGGCTCGCTGTGTGATAGCTGCTAATATTAGTTTATCATGATTTATATGGGCTGTATGGGCTCATTATCAGTCAAAGTCAATTGTGTCATTTAAGCTCCTTATGTCATTGTTACCGCCTTAAAGTTATTATTTTCATGTCTTCTACTATTGGTCCGTATTTTCAAATCTAAAAAATGATTATGACCACCAAAATAACAATTTCAAAGATCAAAGAATCTAAGCAACGCAATCTGTATAATTAAGGGTGGCAGCTCAGATGCGAAAGTCTAGCATAGGTCGATCCCAATTGGTATAGAAGGGTGGCAGCTCAGGGCGAAAGCCTAGCATGAGGCGATGCCTAGCATGAGCCGATCCCAATCTGTGTAATTATGAGGACAACATCTCAGGGGTTAAAATGCCTAGCATGGGTCATCCTCTTCTACCACTGATCAGTTGGTCACTTGTATCACATGTCTACAAAGATTATAAAGTTCAGAAAATTAAAGAAAAGAATATAACTTACATGATTCCACAAGAGTAAACAAAGGTGGTCTTCTCTTCTGATCTATGCACGCATATATTGATACTTGATTTCATTTGAGCCCTTGTTTTACATATGCTATTGTCTTACATATTCAGAACATTTTTTCGTGCTAGCGTCCCTCAATAGGAGCACACGACACTCAGTTACTTTTGGTGAGCTCCAACTTGATTAAGAGCTTTACTGAGTCCTTGGTAGATTCATTTTGGTATTGTATTGTAGTTAAGAGTAACACGGGGTATGTCCCAATGATGTGAGGCTAAAAAATACATACTTTTAATCATTATTTTCTCACATTTGTTATTTATATTTGTCCTTTTTGAGCATAAATTATATTAATTGTGCTAAATTGTGTATTTTATTTGTAGGATTAAATTGATGGAAAGATAAAGAAGTTTGGAGCTAAAATGAAATAAAAGATTGAAGGTTCAAGGCAGACAGCTTAATAGATTAAATTTAATAAAATATATATTTGTATATATGAGGAAAAAGGCTGTGAACAATTTGCAATTGAAATTGGGTACTACTGCTGCCACATGTCAGCAGCTGGAGGACTCATATTAGTATGAAAGGCGGTGAGCAACGTAAAATCCAGAAATACGCGTCCAGTGGAAAACCCAATTTAATTGGGTTTTGTTTTCCTAATTTGTCCTGAACTCAATTATTTTATTTAGAGTTTCTCTATCTATAAATAGGGGATGGAAAATTATTCTTAAAGGGAGGAAAGTGAAGAACCAAGATGCAAGACACAATATAAATTTTCTTCTAGCTTAGGAACTTTGGAAGAGCCGCCGTGAAGGCCGGAGAATTGTGGTTTATTCTTTCTTCTCCTTTATTATTTATTTGTATTCGTGATTAATAAAAGATAGTTTAGCTATTGTTCTTAACTTTTTATGATTAACACAAGCATATTTATTTTAATGAATTTTGATTGTGTTTTTGAGATAATGAGTAGCTAACTTTCATAACTAAGATTGTGGGAACCATAAGCGATTAACAAAGTATGAATAATAACTAAGTAATTCGTGAATAGTGTTGAAGCATGCATTGATAATTCTTTCGTCTAGAAGTCTTTTTAACGGTGGCCAACGTTAGAACTCGCCTTGTTGCTTCTTGCTGGACCAAGGAGGTAATCAATAAGAAAAGAATTATCAACATAGATTTAGTGTGATACTATCTAATAGTCTAGTGTCAATTGGTGCGAAGTAATAACTAAGCCAAACATCGATTATGATGTCTAATATGAGGTAAAGGTAAGGGTTAGTAAATTATACACACGTAGCCGGACCAAGGTGCGGGGTGAAATTCTCTAGATGCCGGACCAAGGATTTAGAGATACCTAACTTATCACTTTGCATGTAATACACTAGAAAATGATTACTATTATTAGGATGACTGCGTTATGAGCTTATGGGGAGCACATTCCTAGTTACTTTTAATAATCTGAATATAAATAAATACTTAGTTCAAAGCTATCTTTTTATTATTTTTATTTTATTTCAATTTAAATCCCCCCATTTTTATATAATGACTATCGAGTTAAATATTTGTTATTGACAATATTCTTCCATATTCTCTGTGGGATCGTGATAACAGCAAGGTTAAGGGAGATCACAAATAGAGAATTTAATATTAGAATGCGGAAGTACAAAGAAAAGAAACAAAAAAAACTAACTAAAGATATGGGAAATTCGAAGGAAAGATCCACGAATTTCCAAGGATTAGATGTTCTAAGGCCTTGAAAAGATCCAAGTAACAACGTATAGATTTATGGAAGAAATCTAACGCCTTTACTTGAGAAAATGAATCAAAACGATAGATTCGGATCTTGACCGCTTTATGAGTAACTAAAGACAATAATTAGTATGTAGAAACTAATCACCTTCTAAAGAATACCAAAAAGAAACCAAAGATATCACAAGAAGAAGTTACTTTATACCTTAAACTATGAAACTAGTAATGGTTTAAAGATAAATTCTCAAAGAACAAGTCACAAAGGTTCAAAAAACTCTCTCAAATATTATTAATATCAATCTAAAATTGTCTTTAATGAATGAAAAGGACTCCTATATATAGGAGAAGGGGAAAAAACGTCCAAGGAACCCTAGAAAGACAACTACAACGAATCCTACTCTAGAAAGGAAATAAAGTAACCTAACTAGGAACAAATTTAGTACTTCTAGGAAAGCATGAAATGGTACTTAGGAGACCATAATAAATAGACTAAGGAAAATATTAATAACCTATATATAAATAAATAAATAAATAAGATAAATCCCAACTAGGAAAATAATCTTGACAATCTTGGAAAGTTTGACTAGTCTTCTCTCAAAACTTGGGCAGAAAGCAACTCTTGTTGTGGCTGATTCTTGGACTCTTCTTGACCTTATTTGCACGAACTTGGACCTTAAAATTCCTCATCTTGGGCTTGAATTTGGGCCACCAAATAATTGTAACATTTGGACAATTCCTCTCCCTTGGGCTTGAGCTCTTCTTCCCCAATAAGACACCTTTAGATCAGCGATTGAAGCCCATTGAGCTTATCATTGAACTCCATGGTTTGAGATCTTGTTATGGGCCTCTTTGGAGTTTCTAAAGCTTCATCCTTGTCCTTCAATGGAGTAGAGCTTCCTTGGATGCTATCAGATCGACCCCGACTCATAGTTGGGTAAATATATTGCATACGATTGTTTATATTTCTTTTCAAGAAGTATATTTGAACGTTATCACTCAACCTATTCTAAGGCTATCTATCTTATAGAGGCTTTGTAGACTAATGCATAGCATGGAATTATGGTTGGTTCCTTAATAGTTGTGGCTTTAACGGTCGAGTCATGTGTATATTTTTTGGCCTTGCCTATGTTGTTCTTTTATCATCATAGCTTGAACGTATACTTGTTAGAGTTTAATGATTATCTTAGCTAAATTCATGGTAAGTACAGGTTATATGTGGGTTCTCTCGATCCTTTATGGCATCAGGTGCCTGTTCATCTCAATGGGATTTGAGGCGTGACAAAAGTGGTATCAGAGCAGGTCATCCTAGGGAGTCTACAAAGCCGTGTCTATGTAGAGTCCTACTTATGGATGTGTTGTGCACCACATCTATAGGTAGGAAGCTACGAGACATTTAGGGGTTGTCTCTGTCTTTCATCTCTTAGATCATGCAATAGAACCAATGTTGTAGGTGAATCGTCTCTAACTTCTTAATTGCTTTATTATAGTAAAGATCCTGGTTACTAGAAGGAGTAAGAGTACATGTAAGCAAATAGATGTGGATGTTGGAGAAGGGACTAGCCAAGCACCACCTAGGTATGCTGAACAAAGCGAGGCACATGATGAGACTCTATCATAGACTTCCCCGACACCTCCATCTCCAGAAGAACTAAGGATGGAAGATGAACCTCAGGAACCCCCTATTAATGCTATCGAGCAAGATTTAAGTAATGCAGTCCAATTATTGACTCATATAGTTGCTGGCCACGGCCAAAGGCAAGAAGGTCCAGTTGCAGGTACTAATGGTGTAGATAGAGCAGCTGGCACGCGGATACGTGATTTCCTTAATTTGGACCCTCCATCATTCACCGGGTCAGATCCTAATGAAGATCCATAGGTCTTTATAGATCAGACCCAACACACTTTGGATGATATGCATGTAAGTGGTAAAGAAGCACTTGAACTAGCAACAAATAGATTTAAAGGGTGTGGTTGCATTGTGGTATGAAGGTTGGAAGCAATCTAGGGGAACTGATGCACCTTCAACTATGTGGAAATAGTTCAAAAAGGCATTCCTTGACCATTACCTGCCATTGGAGATCCGAGAGGCCTGTGCAGATCAGTTCTTAAATCCCCACCAAGGAAGTATGAGCGTTAGAGATTGTACCATTGCTTCATTGAATAAAGATATGGATACAACAAGGATGCAAGCTTTTGCACAAAAGTTGGAAGATCAAAGGCAAAGAAGAAGGACACAAGAGTCAGAAATAGGGCATTCTAAGAGGGCCGGATCAACGAGGCAATTTATGTCATCCCAAGGTGAGTTTAGGCCTTGGTTATTTAATAGACCGCATAGGCCATCATCTTCCTACTCTACAACTAGTGCCCACCTCGGTTTCAAGAGTCTAGGGGCAATCAGTTTGGGCAAAGAGGTGAAATCCAAGGTTCACGAACAACGGGGTACCAAGAGCATGGAAGTATGAGACAATCAAGACCTCCTCGACAGTCTTGTAAATAATGTGAAAGAAATCATTTAGGTGCATGTCGATTTGGGACAAATGTTTGTTTTTGGTGTGGTACATCGGGTCACATGATGAGAAATTGCCCTCATAGGGGTGTGGGTGGTGTGGGACAACCTACTAGATCAGTTGTTGCATCATCATCATCAACACCTTCTTTAGGTAAGGGATAGATGCGTACTGATTGTGGTAGAGGAGCTAGGGGAACATCTAACTCTAGTGGAGTTCAGAATCGCACATATGTTGGGGATCGACAAATTTGGAAGCCTGCCGGATGTGGTTACAAGTACATTGTCCATCTTTTCACATATGCATTAATTGATCTGGGGTCTACACTATCATATGTCACTCTATGGGTTGCTGGGAAGTTTGAAAAAATACCAAAACTATTGGTTAAACCATTTGAAGTGTCTACGTAGGTTGGTGAGTCTATTATAGCTAGAAGGGTCTATCGTAATTGCATAGTAACTGTTTGGGAACATGATACATTGGTTAACCTTATTGAACTAGAAATGATAGATTTAGATGTTATAATGGGTATGGATTGGTTAGGTTCTTGTTATGCCACGGTAGATTGCCGAACCAATATAGTGCAGTTCCATTTTCCAAAAGAGGCAGTCCTCGAATGGAAAGGCAATATTGGGGCGCCAAAAGGTAAATTTATTTCTTATCTTAAGGCAAAAAAGATGATGTCCAAAGGATACATACGTCATCTGGTCAGAGTGAAAAATATAGATGCAGAGCCACCAACTCTTCAATCCATTCTGGTGGTAAATGAATTTCCCGATGTATTTCCTGAAGATCTTCCGAGTTTGCCTCTAGAACGAGAAGTAGAGTTTGGTATTGATGTGATTTCAGATACTCAACCTATCTCCATCCCTCCATATAGAATGGCCCAAATAGAATTACAGGAGTTGAAGGAGAACTTAAAAGACTTATTAGAAAAAGGATTCATAAGGCTTAGTATGTCCCCATGGGGAGCACCAGTATTGTTTGTACGTAAGAAAGATGGCTCGTTGAGAATGTGCATTGACTACCGACAGTTGAATAAAGTAACAATTAAGAATAAATATCCCCTCCCTAGAATTGATGATTTGTTTGATCAGTTACAAGGTGCTAAGTGTTTTTCAAAGATCTACTTGAGGTCGGGTTATCACCAAGTGAGGGTCAAAGACAAAGATATACCCAAGATAGCGTTCCGAAAACGGTATGGTCATTTTGAGTTTTTAGTCATGTCATTTGGGATAACAAATGCACCAGCGGCTTTTATGGATTTGAAGAACAGGGTGTTCAAGCCATTTTTAGTTATGTTCGTGATAGTATTCATATATGACATTTTAGTGTACTCAAGATCGGAAGAGGACCATGCTAATCACTTGCGGCAGGTTTTACAAATTCTTCGTGATCGTAAGTTGTATGCGAAGTTCTCCAAATGTAATATTTGGTTGAAATCTGTGGCATTCTTAGGTCATCTTGTATCTAATGAAGGAATAAAGGTCGATGCTCAAAAGATAAAAGTCGTGAAAAACTGGACAAGACCTACAACGCCTACGAAGATTTGTAGTTTTCTTAAATTGGCAGGTTACTATAGAAGGTTCGTTGAAGGATTCTCTTCCATTGTTGCACCCTTAACAAAGCTAACACACAAAGCAACCAATTTCCAATGGAGTGATGCATGTGAAAGAAGCTTCCAAGAGCTGAAGAATAAATTAAACTCTACACTTGTATTGGTACTTCCAGAAGGCACAGAAGGGTATGCAATGTATTGTGATGCTTCAGGAGTGGGCTTAGGATGTGTATTGATGCAGCATGGTAAAGTAATAGCTTATGGCTCAAGGCAGCTGCGGCCACATGAGAAAAATTATCCAACCCATGATCTAGAGCTAGCAACAGTTGTATTTGCTTTGA
Organism: Solanum verrucosum; assembly: GCF_900185275.1. NCBI lineage: Eukaryota > Viridiplantae > Streptophyta > Magnoliopsida > Solanales > Solanaceae > Solanum > Solanum verrucosum. Next base: position 1,642,055 of record NW_026019914.1, on the reverse strand, counting down.
AGATATGGAGCCACTAGTTGTATGGGGTCCATGTTTACATATTACTGATCACAAGAGTTTGCAATATATATTTAAGCAAAATGACCTAAATCCGAGGCAGCGAAGGTGGCTTGAGTTATTAAAAGATTATGACATTGATATATTGTATCATCCTGGGTAAGCAAATGTAGTAGCTGATGCATTAAGTAGTAAAACAATTTCTAGCACCTATAGGCAGCCCCTGGAAAAACATGGAATAACTAAGGATCTATACCAACTAGCTAGCTTGGGGGTTCGCCTTCTTGAGTCTCCGGATGAACGGGTGATCGTGCAGAATGTGGCAGAATCTTCATTAGTGGATGAAGTGAAAGAGAAGCAGTATAAGGACCCTATTCTATCACAAATTAGAGAGAATGTACAAAAAGGTATGACAATGGCATTTGATGAGCTTACGGAAGATGAAGTACTCCAGTGCCAAAATAGATTGTGTGTTCCCAATAAATGGACTAAGAAAGAGGATTATGATGGAAGCACGTCATTCAAGATATTGTGTCCATCTGGGGTCAACCAAAATGTATCGCAACTTGAAAGAAGTGTATTGGTGGGGTGACATGAAGAAGAATATTGCAGAATTTGTTGCTCAATGTCCAAATTGTCAACAAGTAAAAGTAGAGCACCAAAAGCCTAGAGGTTATATGCAGCGTATAGAACTTCCAATTTGAAAGTGGGACATGATCAACATGGATTGTCACTGGTTTTCCTCGTTCATTTCGGAAGTTTGATTCTAAATGGGTAATTGTTGATAGACTGACCAAATCAGCGCACTTTTTACCGGTCAAGACTACTTATACAGTTGAAGAGTATGCAAGGTTGTACATTAAAGAGATAGTTCGTGTACATGGAATGCCAATCTCTATTATATCTGATAGGGGAGCTCAATTAACTGCAAATTTTTGGAATTCATTTCAGAAAAATTTGGGAACACAAGTGAATTCAAGTACAACCTTTCACCCCCAAACAAATGGTCAGGCAGAGCGTACAATTCAAACACTTGAGGATATGCTACGAGCTTGTATACTAGACTTAAAGGTAGTTGGGAAGATCCATTTGCCGCTGATTGAGTTTACATACAACAATAGCTACCATTCAAGCATTAAAATGGCACCTTATGAAGCATTGTATGGTAGAAAATTTAGATCACCAATCAACTAGTTTGAAGTGGGTGAAATTGCCTTATTTGGGCCAGATATTGTTCATCAAGCTATGAAAAAATTTAAGGTGATACAACAACGTCTAGCAACATCTCAAAGTTGACACAAATCATATGTAGATGTTAGAAGAAGAGGACTAGAGTTTTCCATAGGGGATTGGGTGTTCTTGAAGGTGTCTCCAATGAAAAGGGTAATGAGGTTTGGTAAAAAAGTGAAGTTGAGTCCCCGCTATATAGGGCCATCTAAGATTATTCGAAGAGTTATCCAAGTAGCCTATGAGTTAGAGCTACCACAAGAGCTTTCAATAGTTCATTCGGTGTTTCACATCTCAATGCTTTGGAAGTATATAGGTGACCCATCTCGTATTACTCCTACTGAAGATGTACAAGTTACGGGAGATCTCACTTATGAAGAAGTACCTATTGCTATTCTGGATCGACAAGTTAGGAAGTTAAGAAATAAAGAAGTAGCTTCTGTAAAAGTATTATGGAGAAACCAACAAATAGAAGAAGTTACATGGGAAACGGAAGAAGCAATGAGATTGAAGTATCCTCATCTCGTCCAGACAATTGAGAAAGATGACAATGTTGAGTTGAGGCATTGACAAGTAAGTATAAGTTTATCTAAATTATGGATTAATAGTACTACATAACTTAGGCTTGAACTTGTTTGGGCTGAATAACCATGCTAACATTCGTGAACAAATGTTCTTAAAGGGGGGCTAGGGAGGATGTAACATCCCAAATTACGCATAAGTTAGTTCTGTTCATATGATACTTGGCATATACTGATTCTTATAGGTGAAGAACTATGTTTCTTATATGATTAGTGTTGATTTAAACTAGCTTGGAAGGTGATGTGATGCCTTGCACGTTTCAGCATGTGTACTGCAAGTTAACCCTGACGGAAGTTTTTAAACTTGAGATAGTAAGGTGGTAATTGAGTTTAAAGCTCAAATTTAAGTGCTAAGTTAAGGCAAAAGGAACTAATATTTAGAGAATGGAATAAAATGGTGAATTTCTTGCTTGGCTTAATTAAGTTACTAGCTACATCACCTACTTGCGCTATATGGATATAGTTAAAGGGCCCAAGGTTAATGGATCATATTTAGGCTTATATTAATGGGCTCACTTGAGGCCAAACTAAGTAACAGAAAATAAAAGTGAAAGGAAATCCAGCAGCCAAATCTGCCAAGGCCCAATATAGATAAGTGTCACGACCCAAGCCTAGGGCTTAGACGTGACATGGCGAATGAGGAACCCGAAGGAACCCCAAACAAGCCTCTCAAACTTGTCATCACACTTCATCGGTGGCGAAAGTACATTCAACATTAATTAACGGGAAATAGGGACTAAGGGCAAACCATTTCAAAATGACATCATAGAACAAGAGTCAAGCTCATTTACAAAATACTTGTCCAACGCACACCTCTACATACATAGATAGGACGGGGCCATGACATACTACCGGCTCCCCTCATAGTCAAAATACAATTGCAAGCTAAAGTCTCAAAACATAGGAGTAGGAAACATAACATAGCCCTCGAATCATTGAGGACTCACCAACAACTCGGATAAGCACCGTACTAGCCACGTGAATGGAGAGAAGGATCAAGAGTAGCTCCAGTCCCTACATGGTGACATCATGTAGGCAAAATATGCGTTAGTACTTGGAATGTACTAAGTATGCGGGGTGCAACACAACAATAGACAAGGACACAATCGAAATACAAGAAATAGTTTCATAGGCATTATGAATAACAATATGAGGATGCATGATCAAAGTGAAGTCAAAACATGTTTAAGTAAATCTATACTAATAGTAGATATCATATGTGTATGCATGATCCAACCAATCTATAACCCCAACTTAGGATGGGGGATGCCGTTCACACCCGGACACCTTGGTGGCAAGGTATAAACCCCTCACATGGTTGATGTTGGTCACACCCCAAGCATCCTAGGTGGTGAGATATAAACCTCTCACATGGTTGATGTTGGTCACACCCCAAGCATCCTAGGTGGTGAGATATAAACCTCTCACATGGTTGTCCGGTTCTTTTCCCCCGGACCGGGCATGGTCGTGCAACACTTTATATAGGAAATTCCCATTAGGCTCTAATGCAATCTCACGTATGGAATGGACATATACACAAGCTTAGTTTGTCATCAACACAACTCTGGATTTCCATACATCTCATAACTCAAGCTTTAAAGCATCGGTTCATCAATTCTCCATAGTTGGACATTTTGTCAAACACCTTGAAGGCATGTAATGGAATCAAAGAGCATGGAAAATAGGGTAGTAATTATGCAGCCAAACCAGTGAACAACCTACAACAACACCTTTTTAACACCCACAATACCACATGAAAATCTCCACATCCATTCCAAATTTAGGTTCAAGTTCTAGAGTCACAACATGCTCAAAACAATCACTTTTCATGTTTAAAATTCAATGTGCAGGAAATTATTACAAAGAACAAGACTAATTTATGAATCTTAACTTAAACCATGAATTAGTGAGTAGAATAGAGTCTAGGCACTATGGGTGGAAGGACCCATGAGTTCAACACCACATACCTTGAGTTTTTATGAAGGTCTTGAGAGTGTCTTCAATGGAAGCTTGGAACTTGGAGCAAGAGTCTCTTCAATCTTGAGGAAGGTTTTGGATTAGGGTTCTTGAGAGAACTTGAGAGAAAATGTGTCTAAGTATGGGAGAGGTGTTTTGGGAAATGTTTTAGAGATGGAAATTGAACTAATGGTATATAGGAAATAACATATGCCCTTTGGAAAAATGGTCCAACACTTAGAAAAAAAAATGAGGCAGGTGAACAGTAAAAACGCTCACTGGAAATTGCCTTTCCTGCCGGACAGATTTTACGAAAATGGGCATAACTTCTTCCTCTGAACTCCGAATGAGGTGAAACGAAGTGCGTTAGGTAGCTAACTCAAAGGGATTTCCATGGATATGTTATTAGCCACCCAATAATTTGTGTGCTAGGAGATATGACCCTACAAAGTAGACCCTCGAAAAAGGCTTCACTTGGAAATTTTGGATTTTGATACGGTTGCTCTAAAATTTGGGTTAGACCCATTTGCCACTCAATTTGACCCCCTAAACAAGAATATGAAGTCGGATTTTCGAAAAACGAAATGGATTTTTTTATATATAGCTAAACAAGTTTCCGGTAACTTCCGAAGCACATTTTAAAGAACTTTTTGGGTCATTTCAATAAGCCCAAGTAAAGGCAAGTAGGTGCATCACCTAGTTTGACCTTTTGAGTTGCTTAATGTACATAAGGAGGTGCATCACCTCCTTGACCAATTAGTGGCTGAAAATGGACCAAAAAAAGGAGGTTCTAGAGGATTTCTTTTATGGTAAAGAAGGCTCCATATAAATCCAATATAAGAAGATATTTTCACTCATTTTAACAATTAAGGAAAATCAGATTTAACTTTAGCTCTCTCTCTTTTTTCTCTCAAGGCTTAAAACAACAGCCTTATAATTCCTTCTAGGGTTCGTGAAGAACCCTCATATCTGCAAACCAAGGTAAGAGAAACACTTATGGATTTAGCTTGATTCTTCCATGGAAGACTAGGAAAACATGTTATTCATGCTTAATTATAAGTAGATGGCAGAAGTTCCCACAAGCTACTACTCATTTTTTCTTGGTTATTAAGAAACTTTTCTCTTCTTCTTTGGTTCAAGTGTGAAGGGAAGTTGAAGTTCTAGTAGATTTCAAGTTATAAGGAGAAATTGTAGAAATTGAGGTTAGGTGACTTCTCCATTTTTTTTGTCCTCCTTAAGTATGAGTTTGAGTGATGAATTATGGGTGTGCTTTCATGAAGAACTCGAGGGGGTGGTGAGTTCAATATTTGGTTGTATGATAAAGAATATTTGAGGTTGTTTTATGTGTATTGTTGTTGGGACAGCTTGGGTAATATTGGGAAAGGATATAAAAGGTAGTGTTGGACATAAAAGGAGGATGTGATGATACACATTATTTTAAGGGTTGTATGGACTCATTATCAGTCATAGTTAGCTACTTTTTTACGAGGCTAACTGTGTGATAGCTGCAAATATTAGTTTATCATGATTTATATTATTGATTAACACCTAAAAGGGGAGGCTGAATCGTGATAGTTATATTGGTCAGAGAATAAGGTATGTAATGCTATTCGATTCGATATTTCTTGGCATGAAATCTGATAATTGTGATTAATATCAACGAAGTGATTTTCCTAAGTTCTATTCCTAGTAAAGGAAATATAGAGGCAGCGTACGATCTCTTAATAGCTAACAATATTTCCCCCTCTCCTTAGTGTGTAGAATTACTTCATTATATGTTCATTACTCTATACTTGTGTAATTATCCTCCTATGTGCTAGTATAGAAATGGTATTTGCAAAGGCTAGCTTGGTGAATGCCTAGCATGGGTCGATCTCAATTCATATAGAATGGTGGTAGCTCAGGGCGAAAGCCTAGCATGAGCCGATCCCAATTTGTGTAATTATGAGGACAACATCCCAAGGGTTAAAATGCCTAGCATGGGTCATTCTCTTCTACCCCTGATCAGTTGGTCACTTGTATCACATGCCCTACAAAGATTATAAAGTATAGAAAAGTAAAAAAAAGAATGTAACTTACATGATCCCACAAAAGTAAACAAAGGTGGGTTTCTCTTCTAATCTATGCACTCATATATTGATACTTGATTTCATTTGAGCCCTTGTTTTACATATGCTATTGTCTTACATATTCAGGTACATTTTTTCGTATTGACATCCCTCGTGGGGGACGCTGCATTTCATGCTGCAGGCACGAGTACTCCAGCTAGTAGACCTCCTCAGTAGGAGCACACAACACTTAGTTACTTTTGGTGAGCTCCAACTTTATTCGGAGCTTTACTGAGTCCTTGGTAGATTCATTTCATTTTGGTATTGTATTGTAGTTAAGAGTAAGGCGGGGTCTTTCCCGACCTACTCTAAGTCTACCTATCTTATAGAGGCTTTATAGACTAATGAATAGCATGGAGTTATGGTTGGTTCGTTAACAGTTGTGGCCTTAACGACCGAGTTGTGTGTATATATTTTGGCCCTACCTATGTTGTTCTTTTATCATCGTAGCTTGAACGTATACTTGTTAGATTTACATGATTATCTTATCTAAATGCATGGTACGTACAGGTTATACGTGGGTTCTCTTGGTCCTTTACGACATCGAGTGTCTATCTGTCTCAATGGGATTTGAGGCGTGACACTCTAAATGTCAATGTACATGTTAATATTCAGATAAACATGTTAATAAAACAAATGAGGTCGGCTAGAATCATAGGTTTAAATAAACGAAGTGGATAACTTAAGCGGTTTGCTGATAAGGATCCTCTAGACTTCTTGATCTTGTATATATACTTGCGGTACTGTTTCCAGTTCTTTTATTGGGAAATTATCTTTTTTTGTGTTGATAATTTAAAAAGAAGTTATAAATAACTGAAAGGTTCTCTCTGAGTTGGAGCAGAATTTTCATGAACTGGTTCTTGTGTGGTGTTGCTCAAGGGGAACATATGTATTATATGTGTCACAACATTACCCATATATGTTGTAGGTTCTTTCTGTAACATTTATATGTGTGAAGCAATAACCCTGACAGGTGAGATATGTTTCTCCCAGATTGCTCCCCATAGAGGCAGAAACTCACTTGCGACTCTAGCATGTATTGAAAATATTGCTAAAGCAATGGGACCAACCATGGAGCCTCGTATTTGTGGTCTCTCTGATCCTATGTTTTCTGATGGGCTTTCTGTAACATTGGTGGATTCATTGGAGTTACTAACTAAAAGGTTCTCTGAGTTTGAGCAGAACTTTCATTAGCTAGTTCTTTTGTGTGGTGTTGCTCTATGTAACATGTGTATTTTCGGTGTTAGTATTCCACCTTTGTGTCCGACTATTCAAAATTGACTGCTTGAATGTATCTCAGCAATCTTTTCAAGATCTCATCATGCAAGACAATCAGCTGCTTTGAGTCGAGGGCTTCTTGCTACTGTTACCCCCCAAGTACCAGAACCCAGTGGTTCTACGCTAGTTCAACTTTCTTTGCAAACTCTTGCTCGTTTTAATTTCAAGGTTTGTTGTTTATATTTTTGTGCACTTTATTTTCCTTTTTGAGAGTATAGTTTGATAGTGAATTTGAGGTTACATGGTCGTGATCTTCTTGAGTTTGCAAGGGGGTCTTCTTTTGTATATTTAGAAGATTAGGATGGAGCTACATGGAAGGATGTTGCGCTGTGTTGCTGTAAACTCATAGAAAATTCTTTTTTGGTGATGTCTTCTTCTCAGAAGTAAGGTTCTTTCTTTTTCGTTAAGCTGATTATCTTTTAGAGTATCAAAATACTAACTCAATCTGATGATGTGGTTTGCTGTAGAAATGTTTTTTCGATGTTTGAGAATGCGGTAATATTAAAAGATTCAGAGACAAAAGATGCCTTGACTCACATAATCGGGACATGTGCTACTAATTACCAAATACCACTATGCTGCACAATCATGTGCTTCAATTTTGCATCTAGTTCACAAATATGATTTTGCAGTTTCCCATTTCTAGATTTGTAAGACATTTTATTATATCATGAATATATTTAAAGTAACATCATAAGATTTAAAAGCATTAAAAATAATCCTGTGAAAATGAAGACACTACAATAATAGGAAAAAACATAGTTATGTATATGATTGATTTTATAGTTTCGTAAATGTAAAATGAAATGATTTTTTGTGCTTTAAAAAAGAAAGACATGACTTTTCATATGTGATAACAACATGGATAGCATGGATCGCGTAAAAGCATTAGAGGAGCTTGATGGACACAAAATCAAGAAGTACAATGTGTGGAAGGTCCATCTAAGTGAAGAGAAAGAAGAAAGAGGCCATTTGTGCAAATGGTCATCTCATAATTTCAAGAATTCACAAAAGAAGACAACCAAACAAGGCCCTTACCTCATTAAGGGTAAAATTGTCAATGAAGTGTCTTCTTTACCTTATTTTCAAGAATTCACAAAAGAAGTCAACCAAACAAGGCCCTTGCCTCATTAAGGGTAAAATTGTCAAATAAGTGTCTTCTTTATTTTATTAGTATAAATAGTAGTCTCTTTTATTTTGGAAGATTTAGACTATATGGATTTTGAATATGAAATGAACAAACTCTTTCAAGAGTGTAGTTTAAGGGTGGAATCCCTATAGCCAAGCTAAGTGTAGCTTAATCTAGATTAGTGATGGGTGGATTCTCATTGTTGATTTAGGACTTCTTTAACCTTGATTTCACTTGAGATTGCTCATTTGTGGTTTTCAATTTGAGTTGTTTCTTTTCGAATTCAAGTTTCTCTTCTTCCTTGGTTGATTGTTTATTCAATTGCCTTTCTTTCTTCTCTTCTCATCTCTTATTTCTCATCAATCTTACTTTTGTGTTGTTTCATTCCACAGTTGATTTCAATTGGTTTCATCCCCAATTGGAACCCTTATCATTTGGTATCAAGAGCCTAGGTTTAGATTTGTTCTTACAAATCTAGTCTTGGTTTTAAAAAAGAGTCCAAAAAATTTGTCAAAAAAAAAATGATTTTTTTAAATTTTGATTTATTGTTTTTGACACTAGATCCTTGTTCCCTAGTGTTTTTTGAGTCTAGGTTTCAAATTTTGTTCAATTTGGAGTTGTAGAAGTGAAGTTACCATTGAAGGGTTTCAAGCTTTCCAAACTTTTCAAATTTTGAAAATGGGTCTTTTGATTGAGGAGAAATTGGAGGTTAATAATTAGTGGGTTTTGTTATCTTAGTTGAAGGGAAGAAAATCCTAAATTTTGAGCCAATTTCGAGTTGATTTGAGTGTATTGAGGTTTAGTGTGTGTTCTTGGTGTTCTATGTGTTCTTGGTGTCTTCAACTTGCTCTTGAAGAAGAAGAAAGAAGAAAGTACATTTGATCCAACTTTTCAAGTCAAAGTTGGTCAAAGGTGTTTTTTTTGGGGTCCATTAGTGGAATTTTGAAAAGAAAAAAAAAAAGAAAGAAAAAAAAATGAAATCTGAAAAAAAAAAAAAAAGTGCCACGTGGATCGACAAATCAGTAGCCAGCGCAGCAGACAACCTGCCAGCGACGCCCAGTCGCACCTGACGCGCGTGTGCGTCAGTTTCAGAGACCAAAACCTGCAGGTTTTTTTTAAGACCCCAAAAATATTTAAGTATGAAAGTTTTTTGGACCTAGAAAATTTTCCAAGTGTCCAAACTTCGTGATTCTTTTTTCTAACATTTTTCCCTTCAATTCCTCAACTATTTAACAATTAATTAACATCTTTAATTACTTGTTAACTAGTTTTAATCATCAAATCATCCAATCAAAGTCTTACAAGTGATGGACTTCTTTGAGGCATAGTTTTTTTCTAAGTGTCCAAATTCACTTCTTCTTCTTCTAAACTCATTTTTCTTCTAATTTTCAACTATTTTACAATTAATTAACATCTTTGATTACTTGTTAACTAGTTTTAATCATCAAATCATTTCTTTGATCCTTTAAATTAAGTAACAAGAAGTAATTCTTCTACTTTTGTTACTTGGTTTATTTTGAGTCCGAATCTTTTGGTGCTTCTTTATTCTATTTTTCTCATCTTAATTCGTTGATAACCTTCTTGATTCAAGTCCATTAATTTTTTTTGGGTCGTCCTTCTTTCAAGAGTCACAAGAATCCACTCCACAACAAAGAATTAGTGATCTTGTGATTTGATTGGGCAAAGGTAGTTCTCTATCAACTTTGGGAAGACACTTTAGGAAGGTGAGTGTGAGATCAAATAAGAGAGGTGTGAGGAATTTTGCCACTAACCTTGTTTGCTAAGTTTTGTAGGTACCCAAGGTGATTACAAGGAAGAATGTCATCCATAACTTCCGAATATTGTGGAGATGATATTGGTGAATACGCTTATAGCAATATGACCTATGAGCATGATGAAAATGAATTTTGTGAGGGCTATGATGGTCCTTACGAGCTTGGTAATGGGGCTCTTGTTCATGATGGTGATTCTTATGAGGGATATGATGGTCCATGGGATAATGAACAACATGGTGGTGAGAACTACTACTCCGGAGATGATTTTGAGATGAATGGAACTTATTACTCTTGTGATGATGTTGAAGGGATGAAAGAACCTTATGGTGAATATCATTGTGGAGATGAAGGTTCTCATGCTACGCACCATGGTTATGATGGTGATGTGAGGTACAATTCTTTCTCTCATAGGTCTTATGAATCCTTTATGCAGAATATAGATAGAAATGGAGGTTGTGAGGTTGAATTTATTACCTCGTCTTGTGCTACTTCCTATCCTAATAAAGAAGGCATAGATGTTTGGGTGGGACCATTTCAAAGTCGCCGTGTGGACCATAGAAGAAGTACATTCCCTACTTCTCGAAATATACTAACTTATTCTTCTCATCCTAGTTCCAATGTTTCTTGTTCTCCGTATGGTGATGAGGTTGAAGGTAAAGGGGGAGGAACACTAAGCCATGAAGTAGTAGAGTTAAGAGAATCTTTTACAACGTTGAGGGAAGATTTTAATGATTTCTTGCGGATGTTTGAAAAGGTTACGTCTATGGTACAAAAGAGGCAAGTTATTCATCATGAAGATACGCCTAAGGAGTTACCCTTGGAAGAAAAACAAGATACTCCTTGTAAGGTTGGCACTAAGGTGTTGCACATGGAAGTCAAAACACCCACTCCTTGTGCACCAAAATGGAAGTTGAACTTGAAGGGATCTTCTAACCCTTCAAAAGGAATCCTTGGCACTTTCCCTAACTCCCATCAAATTGAGAGACAAAAGATTGAGAGGAGTAAGGATGTGAAAAGTGACAACTCTAGAGTGGAAAAAGGAGAGGTTGGGTGGGGTGTTGTGAAAGGGTTGTCACATTTTTGTCCTAACTCATGTAACTTTACTTTCTCTAGTTGTTTGAAAATTTGTGCAGGTATCCTTGGAAGCAAGCCTAGTGAGGCACCTCAAAATGTGAAGAATCATGAGGTTCTTGAAAGCTTCCAAAATGAGAAAATGTGCTCTATTGTTGATAGCCAAGGTGACGACACTTCTCCCAATGAGCTACAAGGTAACAATGCTAACGCCTACACTTCCTTGAACTTGGAACATCATTGTGTGGCTAGTAGCCCATTGAGTATAAATAATAGCTTGTCTTTATGTGAGCATAGTGAGTCTTTACCTTGTGATGTTCTTGATAGCACTCTCTTGTGTGATGATAATATCCTTGTTGTAAGTGATCAAGCACTAGTTGATCCTTTTGATGACCGAATTGACTCTTCTAGTAAGGTCAATTTGTGTCCACCTAGTGTTGGCACTTGTAGCTTGAATGAGGGTACATTGTCCTGCGATGAAAGTGATGCTACACTAGTTGATCCTATTGATGACCAAGTTGATTCTTCTGGAAAGATCAATTTGTGTCCACCTAGTGTTGGCATTAATGATTTGAATGAATCCTTAGACCATAGCACCATTTCTTGTTTTTCTCATGTGAATCTTGAGGTAGTATGTTTGTTAAAGGATAATCTCTTGTTTGATGATGACATGACTCTTGAGAGTGTGCATAGTGAAATGCCTTATAATGTTGGAAGTGTAGCCACTCTCAGCGGCTATCAATTGTTTGAGAATCCACTATGGTGTGATGACACACTCTCCAAAGATGAAAATCTCTTTTGTGAAGATGATAGTACATTTATTGGAGAGGGTAGTGTTAAGATGAAAGGGGACGCTTATGTGTTAAATGTTACTTCATCCTTGTGTGTTCCAATTCTTCATATGAATTGTGTTTCTTTAGTATATAAAGTGGAGGGCAAACTTGGGAACAACTTGATTGAAGTTCATTTATGTGACACCTTTCTCTACTACCTGTTTGCATATGATGATGTTAGCACTTTTGAGTGGAGTACTATGATATTGGAAGATAAGGGTGCCAACCGAGTTAATAAAGGTGTGCTTGATCCATGTTCATGGATTTCCTTTCCATTTGACCCCGGTAATGAGTTGAATTGTGGCATTTGTTTAGTGATGCTTGGTCAAGATGACAAGAACAATTTGGAGGGATTTGTTGGTGCCTTTCCCTATGATGGAAAGTTCTTCTTGAGGGTTTACAATTTACTTGAGGGGCCTACGTTGTGCATGGGGAAGGGTAGTTTTCTAACCCCCTTTCTTTACTATCTCTTTGCGTATGATCTTGTTGATTGTGTATCTTATGGGGATAAGAGTTATTTGTCAACAGAGGGGGAAGTTTATCTTAAATTCATCATGTTATCTTTGTGTGTTCCATCTTGTGATGTAATGAGTGCTAAGATCCTTAAACCTAGTTTTAATCTTGCATATAGGAACACCTTAGATGACCGTTATGTGCATGGCACATTTCTCTACTATCTCTTTGCATATGATGAGTCTCATATTTGTCTTAAATGGGCATTGCATTTCGGTCGAGGTATCATTGAGGTCTATACTTGTTTGTATGACCCCATTGTGTGGACCTATTATCATTTTGACCCCGGTGAGCGTTTGAGCTTGTAGTAATGTTATAATTTGGGTGGTATTATCCTTTTGATGTGAGGAATAGCCAATTTCCTTGTTCTCCAATTGTGGGCTTAATAGTCCTGATAATAGAGGATACTTGGTTGCTCCTTGAGATTCTGTCTCCTTGGTGTAATGCTTTTTGTGCTAACCATTATACTAACCCTCATGCTATGAGGATATATTTGTTGTTTGTCCTTTTCATGGTTTTGCAAGGTTTGGATTCGAGGACGAATCCTTTTCAAGAAGGGGAGGATGATAACAACATGGATAGCATGGATCGCGTAAAAGCATTAGAGGAGCTTGATGGACACAAAATCAAGAAGTACAATGTGTGGAAGGTCCATCTAAGTGAAGAGAAAGAAGAAAGAGGCCATTTGTGCAAATGGTCATCTTATAATTTCAAGAATTCACAAAAGAAGACAACCAAACAAGGCCCTTACCTCATTAAGGGTAAAATTGTCAATGAAGTGTCTTCTTTACTTTATTTTCAAGAATTCACAAAAGAAGTCAACCAAACAAGGCCCTTGCCTCATTAAGGGTAAAATTGTCAAATAAGTGTCTTCTTTATTTTATTAGTATAAATAGTAGTCTCTTTTATTTTGGAAGATTTAGACTATATGGATTTTGAATGTGAAATGAACAAACTCTTTCAAGAGTGTAGTTTAAGGGTGGAATCCCTTTAGGATAGCCTAGCTTAGTGTAGCTTAATCTAGATTAGTGATGGGTGGATTCTCATTGTTGATTTAGGACTTCTTTAACCTTGATTTCACTTGAGATTGCTCATTTGTGGTTTTCAATTTGAGTTGTTTCTTTTCGAATTCAAGTTTCTCTTCTTCCTTGGTTGATTGTTTATTCAATTGCCTTTCTTTCTTCTCTTCTCATCTCTTATTTCTCATCTATCTTACTTTTGTGTTGTTTCATTCCACATTTGATTTCAATTGGGGATGTGGACTATTTGTTAGTACCTTGGTTGTTGTCACTTAAATGATTCTTGGTTTTTAAAAATGTAATGAGAATGAGAGGATTTCTTATGTGAAAAAAGTTTACATGTGGACTATTTGTTAGTACCAACCGGAGTCATTACCTTTGTGCTCAATTGAGAAAGGGAAATTTATTTATGGTGTGTCTTGAAATAAGAGCCTCTTCGAACGTTACAAAGTGGTAGGTATTTTTATTAACGACGATCGCTTACTCTGTTAACTTGTTTTGAGGGTGATTTGAGCGTCATCAATTATTTAAGATTTTTGTAAACAGTTCTAAACATGTGTGTATAGATCTGGAGAATGCACCATCTCAAACAATTTGATCAAATTGCCCTGTTGCTCTTGGAGATTTGGCAGCTCATTTTCTTAATTTGTTACAGCCATGGACAAAGCATATGTATGCATGATTAAGAGATCGTTCATTCTCATCTAATATTGAATGAAATGATGAAGGTTAGGATGGACTATCAAACATTTATACTTAGCTTTCATGTGGAAGAATTTTTATCATCTTGATTTGTGTGTATCATTATTAACTGGAAGTTTATATAAATGAAATGGCCAACTGTTTGGAAGATGAAGATGAAAGAACTTCAAATCTTGCTGAACTTTCTTTCATGAGTTGTCAAAGAAAGGTAATATATTTACCCAACTTTTCTTTCATCAGTTGCTAATAAAGAAGTCCATCTATCTAATCTCTTTCTAGTCTTTCTACTATTGAGCTTCTTTCATCTGTTATTGCGTGTTTCAGTGTGCACATCACATAATACTGTTGTTTTCCTTTACACTTAATGTTTAGTGGGAACTTTTGCATTTTCCCGCTTTTTGTTAAGTTACAACTTCTTTCATTTTTTCTTGACCTTCAATTAGGAATGTGCCTCACATTCATATTACTGCATTACACCTTCTTTTCAGGAAAGTTCCTCACATTTATATACATGTAAAACGGGAAAACAAAGACCAGTGGCATGGTGTAGAAATCCAGATTTTCTTTCATTTTTTTTACCTTCATTTTGATAGATCATTAGTGCGATTGATTTCTCCTTCTTTCCTTCCTTCGCAGATGAACCTTGCTGCCTGTTTAGCTCATAGGTTTGCTTGTTTCTATCAACTCATCCATGGTAAGGACTTTTAGATCTCTGGCCTTAGTGATGGCATTAACTTTGCTTTCCCATGATTTGGGAAGAACTCTGAGAATTTTTTGAACTTGTTTGCTTGGGTGAATGGGCTCACCAAGACACCTTAGTTCGTTTGTGATGGAGGTAAACCTTGTATGTATCTCATGGATGGGTTCACCTTCCTTCATGCTAAAATTCTCATATTGAGTTGTCAATATATCTACCTTGGACTCCTTGACCTGAGTTGTTCCTTCGTGGGCTATTTTTAGGCAGTCCCAAATTTCTTTTGCAGGCTCACCGGCAGAAATCCCGTTGTATTCATCTGGACTAATCCCGCAAACCAGTACTTCTTGGCTTTGTAGTTCTTCTCGATATTCTTCCTGTCACCTTCATCATACACTCTTCTATACTTTGGAATTACTCTAGTAAGCTCTCTTCCTTGACATCTTTGGTGGGAACGTAAGGTCTATCAAGTATTACATCCATAGCTCAGTGTCTTCTGCCATAATGTAATCATGCATCTGCGTCTTTCACCATCCATAGTATTGGCCGTTGAATCGAGGTGGACGAGTGGTGGATTGACCTTCTTCCAGACTTGGTGGAGCAGCCATTCCTTTAGGATCTTTCTTCTATTGGTGTTAACCAGATAGAGAAGTCAGTGCTCTAATACCAATTGATGGAATGTATGCGTCCACTAATGATTACAGGACCAGGTACGTGGTACAGTTTAAATGCTGAAAGTAAATAACTGGAATGTTACACACGAGTCTTTATGTGGAAACCTCCTTGCTCAAGGGAGTAAAACCACGACCTGTCACACAGGATTTCAAACTGATTTCACTAAAACTTCAAGCAACAGTGAAATACAGATTCCAACAACACAGTAAGATTAACACCCTAATCTCACATTAAGTAAAAACCTATTACTTACTCAACAATGCACTCATTGCCCACTATATTAACTATTGCTAATCAATATAGACTTCAAACGTAAGATACACAATTAACTCTTACAATGCACTTACAATGACACACAAAAAGATTTGAAACGTTTCTTATAATGATGAAACAAATCCTACAAGTTTAGCACAATACAAGCAATCAAAAACAATAGCAAGTGTGGAATGCAATTCTTTAGTCGATTAGGTCCCTTGCTATATTTTGTGTTTGAAGCTTGATTCTCTCTCTTTGAATGGATGTATCTTTTTGTTGTTTGTCATTTTGATTATGTCAACCAAAAAGAATTATTGGACAAACAACCTCATCCGTTTCTATTGGTTAAGTACGCTGACGACTTCACCAACTCATTGACAGGACAATAGTACAGTTGTACAACATATTACGCCTGGACAAGAACACTCTGCAGAGGACCGGGTCCCTACATTTGTGAGGATTATCAAAACATCAAAACCCCTGAAGACTTATCAGGGGTTCATCTGGATTTGATGATAACCACTCCTAAGATCAATCTTTGAAAACACACAAGAGCCATTGAGCTCATCAAGCATATCAACTAATCTAGGGATAAGTTGACGATACTTTATCATGATCTTGTTGATGGCCCAACAATCAACATACATGCGCCATGTTCCATCTTCTCATAAGGCATCTTGAGATCCTTATTCTTGTAATAACCTGAAGATGTTTGCCCCTTATTCT
Organism: Solanum verrucosum; assembly: GCF_900185275.1. NCBI lineage: Eukaryota > Viridiplantae > Streptophyta > Magnoliopsida > Solanales > Solanaceae > Solanum > Solanum verrucosum. The sequence goes on along the minus strand of NW_026019914.1, from coordinate 1,625,516 downwards.
TAGTCAAAGAATTTGAAGATGAAATACCCTTGTACTTAGGTACTTTCTCCTCTTTGAGTTCCCACTCTATCTCATTGGCCGCTTCAAAGATGTCATTCAAGCTAGCAAACTTGTGAATAGTCATCTTGGAAGAGATCTCCTTGTTCAACCCTACCTTGAAGCAAATAACGACATGCTCTTCATTTTCGGTGTATTCTATCTTCAAAATCAAATTTTGGAACTCATCATAGTAGGTCACAACACTTTTTCTTCATTGCCTCAAGTTGTACAATTTAGCAAGTAACTCTTGGCGATACCTTTCCGGCACATACTTTGATAGCATCCAAGGAAGCTCTCCTCCATTGAAGGACAAAGATGAAGCTTTAGAAACTCCAAGGAGGCCCATAACAAGATCTCAAACCAAGGAGTTCAATGATAAGCTCAATGGGCTTCAATCGCTGATCCAAAGGTTTCTTATTGGGGAAGAAGAACTCAAGCCTAAGGGAGAGGAATTGTCCAAATGCTACAATTATTTGGTGGCCAAACTCAAGCCCAAGATGAGGAATTTTAAGGTCCAATTTCGTGCAAATAAGGTCAAGAAGAGTCCAAGAATCAGTCACAACAAGAGTTGCTTTCTGCCCAAGTTTTGAGAGAAGACTAGTCAAACTTTCCAAGACTGTCAAGATTCTTTTCCTAGTTGGGATTTACCTTATTTCTTTACTTATATATAGGTTATTAATATTTTCCTTAGTCTATTTATGGTCTCCTAAGTACCATTTAATGCTTTCCTAGAAGTACTAAATTTGTTCCTAGTTAGGTTACTTTATTTCCTTTCTAGAGTAGGATTCCTTGTAATTGTCTTTCTAGGGTTTGGCTGACCTTTTAGCTTCTTATAAGGGGTCTTGGACGTTTTTCCCCCTTCTCCTATATATAAGAGTCCTTTTTATTCATTAAAGACAATTTAGATTGATATTAATAATATTGGAGAGAGTTCTTTGAACCTTTGTGACTTGTTCTTTGAGAATTTATCTTTAAACCTTTACTAGTTTCATAGTTTAAGGTATAAAGTAGCTTCTTCTTGTGATATATTTGGTTTCTTTTTGGTATTCTTTAGAAGGTGATTAGTTTCTACATACTAATTATTGTCTTTAGTTACTCATAAAGCGGTCAAGATCCGAATCTATCGTTTTGATTCGTTTTCTCAAGTAAAGGCGTTAGATTTCTTCCATAAATCTATACGTTGTTACTTGGATCTTTTCAAGGCCTTAGAACATCTAATCCTTGGAAATTAGTGGATCTTTCCTTCGAAATTCTCATATCTTTAGTTAGTTTTTTTGTTTCTTTTCTTTGTGCTTCCGCATTCTAATATTCAATTCTCTATTTGTGATCTCCCTTAACCTTGTTGTTATCATACTTGACTCTCATAAGGGCTTTCAATCTGGTCCATGGTGGAGGGTGTCCATCTTGAAGTACTAGATGATACCTTTTCATGTATTCCTACCATGTAATAGCAAACCCTTCAAATTGAGAAATGGCAAAAGAACCCATTTTAGATAAGCATCGGGATTTCATTCCCCTTTGAAAGGTGGGAGATTAGTCTTCATAGAGTCATTCCAACATCTCGGCCTCCATTTCCACCTTGGTCCCTATAATAGTTTCCTTGGCCCTCACCCACTTGGTTGTTTTTGTAGTAACCTCTTTGGACTTCTCCTTGATATTGGTTACCATGTTCTTCTGTCAATTCTTGACCATACTCTTTATTGGCATAGACTTCCCTTGGTTCTCCACATTGAGGTTGGTTCCCATATTGTCTTCTTCCATGTGGTACCGGGACAAACCTATCTCCTCGTCCTCTATACCCCATTTGACCTCTTAGTCGATTCTTTGGAGCTTCATTCCATAGCGCTTCTTCTTCTTCACCTTCATACCCCTTGGTACTCATCACCCCTCATCTCTATTACATGAATTGGTTGGGTTTGTGCCATTTTGGTTTAGTGGAGGGTAAGGTCGGTTTTGGTTTGGTGGAGCCTCTTGATTGAGTTGGGACTGGAATGGTCGATTGGTATTTTGGACATTGGAACCAAAATGGATTGGTGTTGGGTTGAACGCTTGATGGAAGGCTCCGGGTGTGATAGTAGGAGAAATAGTGTGGTCGTTCCCACTTGTGGAAGCACGAAAAGTAGCTTGTGGGGTGGAATTAGTAGAGTTAATTCGACCCTCCACATTGTTCATTCTATCATCCATCTTCGACACACTAACCTTCATGGTGGCCATTTGTCCTTCCATGTTCTCCATCCTCCAACCCATATTAGTAATTGCCTCAATTATAGATTCCAAAGTAACCTCTCCCGTAGGTGGTTGGGTTTCACTTTCGATTTCCATGGTACCTAGCAATAAGACAACTCAACAAAAACAATAAACAACGTTAGCGTGAGTAAAATGAACTCACAGTCATTCGTATCAAACACCTTTGATTGCCTCTCAAATTGATTCAGCTAAGGTTGAAGATTGCTTATACTCGATTGATCACAAAGTGTCAATTTCTACTCTTGGCCGGAATGGATTCTTGTTTTCAAGAAAGACGGACAACTCAATTGAAGCAAAACAAACTTGAATCAAAAAGTTAACTACGATGTAAAACTAATAAATACACGAAAAGAAGTGGCACTAACAAAGAAGAGAATTCAAGAACCAATAATCAACAAGTAGATTAATTACGAGTTGAAAATTAGTTTAGGAATCTTGAAAACGATTGAGAATCAAGAAAAGAAAACTAAGGAATTAGAACCTGAGATTAGGGGCATAAAATGAGTTTCCGATCGCCAAATACATTTTTTTTCTTTGCCAAAGTTGCAGTTCAACTCGCCAAAATTTATAGAATGTCAAGGTAATTCGGTGATTCGCCCTTTGGACTTTGGCGAGCAATGTAACACCCCGAAATGCTAACCAAGAGTCGCTTGTCGATACACCATTGCTTAATTACTACTGTATGCTTTACTCTCATTTTGGGAACTTAAAATTTTGTGATATTTGCAACCTTGCTTAGCATAATTGTGATCGTAATTTAAGGTATTGTATGGGGGTATTTACGTAATTTTCTAATTAGAATTACATATATATTGAAAGCGTTGGTATTAGGTATATACATCTGAGTATATATGTATGCTTTTTGGGCAGCCAACTTTTTTGGGCAGCCACCTTTTGGAGGCAGTTGTGCATGTGATAAACATCACTCTTGAGACTATATGTTTACACCTCCTCTATAGTGAAATTCGTGTTCCTTAGCTCTAAGAAACCTGGTGAACTCTCTCTAACCATATTACTCTCAAAATCACAAGAGAAAAACTTGGTCCTTGTGGCTGAAATTCGAGATACACCCTTCTCTTTGGTGAGTAGTCAAAATCTGTTTTTGAGCTAAGTAGTGTTTAGTACTTTTGGAATATCTCGTTCTCTAGAACTCATTTTTCAGTGAATAAATATGTTTTTTGAAGCTAATTCGTATACCTAAAACTCTTATGTTTATGTAAAACTCTAATTTAGTTGTTATGGATTCGAAATAAGGGACGCAGCATAGGACAAGTTCTGTCCAGATTTCGGATTTAGAAATCCTGTATGAACAACTGTTAGTGTATCAATGATATATTTTTGTACAAAATATATTTTGTGGTGATTTTTGATTGTTTGCAACCTTAATAGATGTACCTACATCTTTCATGAAGGATATACAGTCCATTTTTGCCGTTTTTCTTTTCAAATCTAAGTTGCGACATGAGGTACTAGGCTGGCCAGAATTACTGTTTTGGGAGCATAGTCATATTTGTACCGGCTAAGCTTACTTGTGATGATAATCCTGCTTTACATTAACATTATTGAGCTACTAGGAATTAAATAAGTTATTTAATTGTATTTTTAAGGTTGTATATACTCGTGAACAAGTTGAGGACCTTGAAACGTTGGTTGGTCTACGGTCTGAACTCGCAAAGTTGTGTTGGACTGTTTCTTTGCTAAAGCACTGAGGTTTGTGTATAAGCTTGTACTTGTAATCTTTTTACCTGCTGGTATATCTGAAAGCTTATCTTGGTACCTTGGTTACCTCTTGTCACTTTGCATTGTCGTGTTGGTATCCTTTAAGACGCTTGTGTAACTCGCCCACTTGTACGGATTGTTTGATCACTTGGCACTCTTGTTGGGACCTTGTCCTTCTTGTGGCCGTGACTTTGTCACTATTGGCATGCCTCTTGATTCGGATCATTTGCCATCTTGACTCTGGATTTTTAGTCCGTCTTAAGAATGGAAGTTGTCCAATTTAAGTACGAACTAGAAAGCCATTTTTAATATGGTTCTTGGTTCTCTTGATTATTGGGTTTTGACTCTTCTTGATACAGGGCGTCGGCCATTCTTGATACCTGCTTGTGCTTGGTGCGACGACATGATGTATATATTGGGCGAGCCTTCTTGTTGAATCTCTTGGAAAACTGTGCTATGAGTGTTCTTGACATTTGGATCTTAAAATACCGAACTTGATACTCTTTATATATTGTTTACTTGATTTATTTATTATGTTCAATTATGCTGCCCATGACTTGAGAAAGGTAACTTGGTGAATATGAGGGCTCCGAACCTATAGTTTTTGCACCACTAAGCTATATGCTTAGCAATAATTGTTTCTATCGTAGGGAATGGTCAAGCGGATGCATGACAATTGGAGATGGAGATTTTGAGAGCCTTAAGGAAGATCACATTTGCATATAGGCATCTATATTTTGTATAAACCTTGGGACTTGTTCATGATCTATGTGTTGTATATTTACATGAAATTTTGAGGACTAATTTGATCATGTCACCATGGGTTGTAATATAAGATATAAGTATGTCTATATGTTTTGTTCTTTTGGGCTGTGCAAACCCAAGTCTTGTAATATACGAAATTTACTATTAGTTTTGAATGTTTGTGTGAAGCATGAACCGGCTGATTTCGGTACTCGGAAGTTGGTAATATTCTTGTTATCTCATCCTTAAGTGTGAGGATAATATATGCATGAAAAGCTCGTCAGCTATTTGCTTAAATTATTCTGGGGGGTTTTTCCGTCATAAGTTAAATTCCGCACCATGTTAGTTTTAACATCAAATAAATGTTTAAATGGGCAAGATGTATATCCATAACTAAATTATTCGTTATGAACCTAATCCCTCTACTAGATTAAAATCAATATGGTCATAGTTAACCTCTTTTAAATGTCACAATTTTTTAATTAGATTTCTTGTTTAAGTGGTAGTATCCTTTCGAAAGGGTCTCTACAAGCAAAGTCGGGCTCACCGAATGTTCAAGTGAGTGCACCTGAAGACCTCCGAATTTTGTGCTTTTGTGGTCCACCTGTACTTTTTCCTTTATTCCTTACCCCTTTTGGTAAATTCCCTTTTATACTATCACTTATCCATTTTCTCTTTCCTTTCCTTTTGGATTAAAACACCCTTTTTGAAGATTCCCTCTTCTTGAAGATTAGAATGTTCTTCAAGAACACTATGAACAACATGAAGACCCAAAATAAAACCCTCAACAAATTTAGCTCAAAATTTCATAAATTTTGAGATATAGGTTCCCCTTGATGTAGGAAACAAACCCCAATACTTTTTATCTTTCAATTCCTTGCCAAATCCTTCAAGTTTCAAAACTCATTTGCATCTTCTTCAAGCTTCTTCACTCAATAATGGTGGAATCTTCAATACTACTCCAAACTTCACCAAATCTCATATTGACTCAAGTAAAGCTAGGGAACACTAAACTAGCTTTAGAAACTTCAAACAACACTCAAATCAACAAAATATTTTTGGGTTTTCTTCAAAAATGATTTTGACAGTTTTTGTACCAAACCCAAGACTAGAATCGTTGGAACGAATATAAGCTCGGCTCTGATACCAAATGACGTTTTTCTCGCTACGAATTACGAATAAAATGCGGACATTAAAGACAAGAAATAAAGATAGATATATAGACACAAAAGGAGGAAATAGAAAGCAACCAAAAGGTATATTAAACCTTAAGACCTCAATATGTTAATCCTACATGAAGGACGTAACTTTTACAAAGACCTCGAGGGAATTGAATTCACCTCGCAACCCACGTTTCTAAGCAACAGTCAACCGAAACTTGTACGAAGCTCTCAACACTCATACATGAGTTTCAAAATATCAATATTCAAAATAGTCTACCTAAAAGAGAACCCAAACTAGTTATTGATAGTTTCAGGCATTTATTACATAAATGGCCCAAAAAGGATAAAGGGCAAGCTAGGTTGTGCTCGCCTAAGGGACTCGGTGAGTCGCCAATTGGTTCGGCGAGATGACCCTTCCCTTGAAGCCTTCTGGAACATTTGGCCAGCTGGGGCCTTAGCCAAGCCATTGGGCAAGTCGCTAAATGGCTCCTGCTCGCCTAAAGTGGCAGTTTTATCAATTATCCTCCCTTCACTTCCCCGAGTGATCTTCAAGGCAGGGAACCCCTTCTTTGCCATCAACACGAGCTCAAGGACGTCTAACTTCATGAACAAACCTTGCATCCTTCGAAGGTCTCGAGCTTGGCTTTGAGTGAACGGCTTTGGTGCAATCCAAATTGCATCAGTCAGTGCGGTTATATAGGTGTTAATTTTCCATATTAGGAAGTTGGGTATAAAAACCTAAGGTGAACTTGGGCCTTTAGTTTGTTGGTTTCTAGGAATGTGTGGCCTTCTGTAGGACTTCACAAAGGTTAATATTGTGGAGTTTATTTATGCACCTCTATGTTGTTGATTATAGTCAATTTGTGGTGTTTCGTGTGCGTAAATTTTGTTGGTTTTATTTCTTTTGTGGCATTGCTATGCAAATTTTATTATTGTCGAGGGGATTTGTTGTTTTTCGTGTGATTTATTCTGAGGGAAATGTATTTAAGGCCCTTATAGCTCTTGTAGCATCTTTGTTGCGGCAGTAGCATGAAATTGTGCACAAAAGTACTGTCGAGTCATTTTCGTTACCCCTGTCGTTGCCCTTGAAGCGTTTGTGTAACAACGTTTAAATGTGATTTGTTAATGGTACACAAGTGAAAATGTTAAGAATGTGACAACTATAACCAGGGTGTCATGTAATGTTTAAACTCCAATGCCATACATATGAGGATATAATATTGAATAAACTAATAAATTCACATCCATTTTATGTATGATTGATCTACCGAAACTCCTTATAGACATTTTATCCATAACAGGAATCCTATCAGAAATAATATAGCGAGAGGGATATACGTATGATAGTATAAATGCAATAAGTATATGTGTCGCATACTATAGGCTTGAAGTGATGGGGATTCTGTTTAGAAATTAGCCTAAGGGAAAAGGGTGGTAAACATGGAGGCATAACTTATCCTGAAATGATCAAAATGTCAAGCTAACAGTTAAAAGCCTCACATTAATCCTACATCGCGTTTTAGTTTTTTGTTTGTATGGCATTTAGTGTGTCAAGTTTCGCACGTGTACAGGACTATGGAACTTGAAGATGGTTGTATCATGAAGTTTCCATGATAGCGGGATTAAAAAATTAATTTTCAGAGGAAGTGTAAAACAGAATTAGAAAAGCATTCAATAGGAATATGCATCTTATATGTATCATATGCAACCATTTGAACTAACAGTTTGCTTTGCCTCGAGGTTGATTTCACGCGTTGCTTCTGGGGTTATTTTTATCCTATAATCACATGATTATCAAGATATGCGTACAATTGTCTGACACTGTTGCTTTTCAAACCTCACTTTTTGGGATTACATTGACTATGTTGTTATTGTTGTTATAGTTAGTGTAAGTGCTCATTTTGCGAATTGATTTGGTTGATTTATGATAGTTACAATTTTGGGTGTTCTTTGTTGAATGCTTTTTGATTACCAGTGAAAACAATTACTTGTTTAATAATATCTACAATACTTGAATTCCATGATTGTTTTTAGAGTCTGATTCAAAATTTATAGTTTAAATGCTCGTGTCATGACTTTTGTGTGCTATATCAGGATAGAGAATCTTGATATCCTTTGGCATTTTCATCTTTATATTGTGCAGAGAAGTTAGGTGGTTCGTAAAATTCTGGCACATCATAGTGTTCTAACTAAATAATTTATATATCTTGCAGGAGAATGCACAAAAAATTGTTGAATATTTATCTTCCCATCCACGAGTGAAGAAGGTCAATGATGCAGATCCAAGGAGGTCTTTGCACTTCTCTCAGGTATTCAAACAAGTGACTTTTTTGGGAATTTGAACTCAGGGTCTATGGTTATCAGTATCCCGCCACCATGAAGCTCTCCATTGAAACTTATTGTTTAAATGTTGATCAATTTGCTGGCAATGGGTGCAGGATCGTTGTTGAGTTAAGCATGTTGTTGAGGCTACCAAGTACTAAAAAGCATTAATGTCTGTTTTGGTTAGTTTCATCTCATGCTCAATTACAATTTTCTAAGATCATATTTTCCTATCAAACTACTCCCTAATGACATTTGCCTTCTCAATTCGTTGATTAAACGTGCAAATAATTTTTTTCTTTGGTAGTCCCTTGTATTCTCTTTTGATATTTGGCCTGTGAGGACACAATTACATTGTTAGTTAGGGGTGTGTCACGACCCGAGAGCACCCCTTAGTCGTAACCGGCGTACTCGACCTCTCAGAGGTCTAATACAAGCCTCTTAGCATTCATTCATCCCGTAAAACTAAAAATCATAAGGAATTAAAAACTTTCTTTACCAAGAAAACATTTCATTTAAAAAAAAACAATAGCAAGCGGAAGACTTTCTAGACTTTATACATGATGTCTCAAAACCATCTAATACTTTAGAGTACAAAATTCGGGACCAATCCCATACACAACTTAAACAATACTAAAAAGACATAAAAGAACATATGGGGTATTGTCCTCGAATATATGAGGACTCACCAAGTCTTCATCTTCAACACTTAGAAACCTATCAAATAGCCATGACATGTCACCATCTCCAAATCCCTACACTTTAGTCAAAAAGGGAAAGAAAGGGGTTAGCACAATTAAGTACTAAGTATGGAAGCCATGCAAAAACATGCTAAAAGGGACGTTTATTGGAGAAACATGCTTTTATGCCATTTGGTAAAACTTCATGAAAAAAAATACAAGTATAAGAGTCACAATATCCAACCATAACCAACATACAAGTCATTAACCACTTTAGCACATACTCCACACATAACCCATTCCTTCACCTTAAACCATCCACCTCAAGTAACCCTTGGACAACACTTTGTGCAATGTATGGATAGCGTCCCATACCACCATCCACACTAAAGCATCATCCTAAGGCCACCGAATGTGATCTTACCACTTATCATGCTTCATATCACAAGCCATCATGCACAACTAGTACCAATGTACAACACATGAACATAATTGACAAGTAAGCCTTTTCATCATTTCTTGACCTCTATCTCAAGTTACCCAAAGCCACACTTAAGTGAAACATGAAGTGACCGTCCATACAATCTCTTCATATACACCTAAGTGTTCCTAAAGGTTACCATAGATAAGGAAATTTACCATTACAATATAACATACTAAGTCAATGTTCACATATAAAACCATAGCCAACCGTATACATACTCAACATATATTCATATACAACCCATGCTTAACTTTAAAGGAACACATGCCATTTCATTACCATAGGACCTCTACCTAATATAACCTTAAAACACACTTGAGTAAGACAAGAAGTGACCGCCCATACAACCTCTTCAAGCACACTTAAATGTTCCTCAAGATTACCTTAGATAAGGACATTTCCTTTACAACATAACATCAATAGACCAACATTCTTTAAGAAACCATTTTTGGAGACATTCAAGCACATAAGGGGACTTTCACATAATAGTCGTTACACTTAGGGAACTCACTTTAGTATCTTCAAAGCCTACTCGTGCCATGTGTAGATAGAATCCCATACTACTACCTACATGTTGTAGAACCTATCCAATAACTAGAGTGCGCATACCACATGATGGGAATAGGCATAACCGACATAGACCATACTAGCTAGGTATGGAATCCGGAGTCTATCCTACTCCGTGGAGGTTGTTCTACTTGCCAAAGGTAGAACTAGTAAGCAACCCATGTAGGCACATGGTTTAGGGGATGTCCAAGGAAGTTCATTGTGCCTAATCTCATACTCAACTAGGCCACCTTCCTAACCACATCCACTCGGTCCTAGCCTTGTTTCCCATAGAGTATTCAATCACATATGTACTAAGAGAAGGTTCCTTTTCTAGTTCAACCAACTCATAGTACCTCTTCCCCAGAAAGACCCCATTTCTTAGTCATGGCCAATCAAGGTTCAAAAGGATAACTCATTAAATCCCCCTGGAAGGGTGCCTTAGGCCTACCGATTTTTCATTAAGGGTGCCTTAAGCCTGCCGGTCCAAGGTTCATCATTTCACACATGAGAAGGGCTACCACCATTAGGTCTACCGATTTCATGGTTTTACATTTACTTAGAAAAGCTAGACTTATGAAAGGGCACCATTTCTTAGTTTTGCCAATTCAAGTCTTGGCCTAGAATTCCTCTTTTAGCATTTAAAGAAAGGGCACCATTTCTTAGTTCTGCCCATTTCACACATTCATGCATTCAAGACTTTAAGTAACAAGGAGGGACACTTTAGTCTACCAACCAAGTCACAACATTTTCATTTAAGGATACTTCATAATCCAACATCATTTCATATATACATCATGAGAAATCATACTTTAACTCACAATGCTATCCACTTTACATAGGATCATCACAAGATCACATAAAACTCATTCACATCATACCTTCACATATAGCTTCATATAAAACTCATTCACATCATACCTTCACATATAGCTTCACATAAAACTTTACATATAGCTTCATATAGACTTTACATATAGCCTCATTCATATATAATAATATAACAATACAATAACACTCATATAATGCCCTTCATGGCCTCAATTCACAATAATACAATATTCCAACATTATGCAACAACTTCCCCAATGCCTTCATGGCTACAATTCACAATAATACCACACAAGAACAAGATATAACACTTCCACCAAAGGTGAATTCAACCTACCAACAACAATTAATTCAATAAAGAGAGTTCAAGCTTTCTTACCATAATTCAAAGCCATAGCCAAAATCACCAAAAATCCAAGCAATCACCAATACTTCACTCATAAGGCTTACCACCCTTAATTCACCCATTATCAACAATTAATCATGAATAAACATTAAAAAACACAAGAGATATCAATACAATTCTCTTTACACATAATTCCATCAACTTTGAATTTATTGAAATAGACGCACTTCATAAACACATTTTGGGGTTTTGTAGAATACAAGGATTCATGGAGTTTTTCATCTTAAAACATCAAATAAACATCAATAATATCATAACTTATCATTTGAAATCGTTTCATGCAAGAACCCATGAGTTTGAGTAGAAATTAGGCTTTTTCACAAACTTTGGAAAAGTTGAAAACCATTTGAAATTGGCTCTAGGGTGATAGCTTGCCCTAGATAAAGAACTCCCATACCTTTACTAAGATTCCCCAAGAAATTTGATGAAGAAAACGTCTTGCATCCACAACCCTAGCTCCCACTTCTTCTTCTTCTTCTCTTCTTTCTCTCTTCTTCTCTTCTTCACTCAAGAACCCTAACTCTTACTCTTTTAAAATGGAACAAAAATGATCCACAATCAGTCTAACACAACAATATAACCTCAAAAGAAATGATTTGTGAAAAGACCAAAATGCCCTTAAATTTCCGGACGGACTCCCTGCCAACTGCCCAACTTTCAAAGGGCATAACTCGCTCATACGAACTCGGAATCGAGCAAACTCGGTGGCGTTGGAAATATCGTTCCAAGGGCTTTCCAAACATAACTGGAACTACTCCTGAATCATCCTGAGCTAGGAGTTATGACTGTTCAAAGTTGGCCAAAAACTCATCGATTTCCACACTTGGCCGAATTTCCAGATTCTGAATTTTTTTCCAAAAATGACTACTTCCAATTTCAAGGTTCTTCATATTCATTTTAAATTGTCGGATGTTACAGGGTGCCTTCCTTGTACTCATTTTGTTGATTGTTTCTACATATTGTGATTGTGCTCGTTATGGATTGGTGTGCCTTTATTGGGCTTTGATATCGTGGATATTTCTATTGATATTGTATTGGATTGGTGTATTTTAGTTTTTGAGTTGTAGTTTGTAGCTTTTTTTTTAATTGTAAAATTTCAAATGACGATGAATGATGATAGATAGAGAGTGACGACTTTCTAAAGGTTAAATTGTCGATTGCATATGAGTGTTTGATTGGTGTTGATTGTGGCGAAGTTTGAGTAGTTCCCGAATAGATGCATGAGGTTGCCTGTTGATGGATTGGTTAATGACTTTCTTAAGGTTGAAACCATTGTCTATTTAGGAAGGTTTTGACTTAGTTGGTACTAAGAAGAGCATAGTCGTGCATGTGAATAGTATTGAGCATACCTCTCGATTTTAAAAAGGTTGAGCATTTTATGAATGATTTTATGACAACTCTTTTTGTGAAAGAAGAGAGAAATTAAAGGATGTATGGAGAGTTAAAGAAAGAAAACCCTTTGAAAAAGAAAGAAAGAAAATGAATAAATTAGACTTGAATCCTCCAAAATTTGAAAAAATGGTTGCATGTGGGTGAATCTAGAGTGGAAATAAGAAAACAAAAATGAAAAATAGTGTGGAATGTGCATGGGTTTGAAAAGTGAGGGTTGGATGGGAAGTCTTAAACAAAGAAAAAGCTCTGAAAAAGAAAAAAAGAAAATGAATAAATGAGACTTGAATCCTCCAAAAGTTGAAAATGGTTGTATGTGGGGAATCGAGAGTGGAAATAAGAAAAGAATAATGAAAAATAGCATGGAATGTGCATGGGTTTGAAAAGTGAAGAAAAGTGGAGAAAGTTGGAAATGATGAGTTGTTGTATAGTGTTCAAAGAGGATGTAGCCACGTATACCTAAATGATATCCTAACCTTTCCTAAGCCTATATTACAAGTTTAGCAAAGTCCTTTGAGATTTCTAACCACATGGAGTTGAGTCAATAATGATTGAAAATATGGGCAAGCCTATGGTGTGACATTTGTGTACATGAGATGATTAATTGTGAGTGTGAGTGTTGCATCTTTGTTGTCCCATGTTTTTTTTATACACGTGTGCGGTTTTGGGATACTTCTTTCTTGTGAGGGCATGTAAGTTGAAAAAGTGGTGATTTTGAAAATTCCCAATTGAGTCAAGTGAGCCTAATGTACCTGGGGCTAAGTTTACCCCGCCTCCCAAACCTCATCACGCCCTTCATGGGTGACACACGGAGGAATACCCAATCACCAACAGAGAATCTCAAAGGTCGATGCCTCCGATCTGTATAACTCTAGTGCCTACTCTGAGCCGTCCTGAGTCTATCCTGAATCACTCTCACCTAGACCAAAGCCTCATGAATCAAATTTGTACCCTGTGGCCTAGGCTCTGTAGACTCAAACCATCCCACTGGAGAGCGACAATGCTTACCATACAAGGCCTCGAGCAGGGCCATCTGAATGCTAGAATGGTAGTTGTTGTTATACTTAAGGATCTGAATAGTACGCTCCGACTGACCATTAATCTGTGGGTGGAAAGCTCTACTAAGGTCAACCCGAGTGCCCAACTCATCCTGAAAGGTCCTCCAAAAGCTAGACGTGAACTGAGAACCCTGATCTGATATAATAGAAATTGGCACCCCATGAAGTCGAACCACCTCCCGAAAGTAGATATGAGCCAACCTCTCGGCGCTAAATGAAGAATGAACAGGAAGGAAATATGCTGACTTGGTTAATCGATCAACGATGACCCAAATGCTATCAACACCTCTAGAAGTCTGTGGTAGGCCAGCCACAAAATCCATAGTAATGCGATCCCACTTCCACTCCGGAATGGGTAATCTCTGAAACTCACCTGAATGTCCAAAGCCAAGGGTCGCTCCTCAACAAATAAAAAAGATATACTACCCATACTCACCGCCTTCCGGCTCAAGGCATCCGCTACCACATTCACTTTGCCCGGATGATAGAGAATAGAGAGGTCGTAGTCCTTCAGGAGCTCAATCCAACGACGCTGCCTCGAATTAACGTCCCTCTAGCTCATGATGTACTAAAGACTCCTGTGATCGGTATAGATCTCACATTGAACTCCATACAAGTAGTGCCTCCAAATCTTAAGTGCGGAAACTACTGCCGCCAACTCCAAGTCATGGGTGGGGTAATTGCACTCATGGATCTTAAGTTGCCTCAACGCAAAAGCAATAACCCAGCCCTGCGGCATCAATGCACAACCCAAACCAATGCCGGATGCATCACAATAAACCGTGAAGCCCTCGCCCTCAACTGGAAGAGTCAATATAGGAGTGGTGGTCAATAACTCTTTGAGCCTCAAAAAGCTCGCCTCACACTTCTCTGACAAAACAAAGGGAACATCAACACGAGTCAACCGGGTCAGAGGTGCTGCCAAGGTAGAGAAACCCTCCACAAATCGTTTGTAGTAGCCTGCTAGTCCGACAAAACTCTGAATCTCAGTAACTGAGGTGGGCCTGGCCCAATCACGAATAGCCTCAATCTTCGTCGGATCTACCATAATGCCCTCCTTGGACACAACGTGCCCCAAGAACGCTATAGAGTCTAACCAAAACTGGCACTTTGAGAACTTGGCATAAAGTCGCTGATCTCTCAAAGTCTGGAGCACAACTCTCAAATGCTACTCATGATCACCCCTACTCCGTGAGTATATCAAAATGTCATCAATGAAGAGTATGACGAAGGAATCAAGATAAGGATTGAACACGCGCGTCATCAAGTCCATAAAGGCAACGGGGGCATTAGTCAACCTAAATGACATCACCAAGAACTCATAATGGCCATGACGGGTCCTAAATGTAGTCTTAGGGATGTCCGCTGCCCTAATCCTCAACTGGTGGTAACCAGACCTCAAATCAATCTTAGAGAACACTGAAGCTCCCTGTAGCTAGTCAAATAGGTCATCAATCCTAGGCAAAGGATATCGATTCTTCACAGTCACCTTATTCAACTGCCTATAGTCAATGCACACATGCACATCGTACCGTCCTTTTTCTTTACAAAAAGAATGGGAGTGCCCCAAGGTGATACACTAGGTCTGATAAATCTCTTACCCAATATATCCCGAAGCTGAACACTGAGCTCAACAGGAGCCATCCGATATGGCGCAATAAAAATAGGCTGAGTACCCGGCTCAAGCTCAATCAGAAAATCAATATCACGCTCTGTGGGGTAGGCCAGGTAGGTTGGTAAGAAACACATCTAAGAAGTCACGAACAACGGGAACTGACTCAACCGAAGGGACCTCTCTACTCACATTACGCACATAGGCCACATATGATAAGCATCCGCTAGCCACTAGCCTCCTAGCCCAACTGGTGTGCTACTACGAGATCCCTGCCACGCCACCGGAGGAATACCAGGAATAGCTAAGGTAACGGTCTTAGAGAAGCAATCTAAAATAACGCGACAAGGGGATAACCAGTCCATACCCAGAATCACGTAACGGCGCTGCCAGAATCAACCATGTCAAGCATTATAAGGTCAGCTCGGGTGTCACGCCCATGGATAGTAACTAAGCAAGATCGAAATACATGATCCACTACTAAAAACTCACCCACGGGGTCAACACACGCAACGGCGCTACCAGAGGCTAACAAATCATACTTAAGTGAGAGGCATAGTAAACAGAAACATACAAAAAAGTAAAGTCCAGATCAAATAAAGCCAAGGCGGGTTGCTGGCATAAATGAATCGTACCTGTGATCACATCATTTGATGCCTCAGCCTCCGCCCTCACTGGACCTGACCTACCTCCCCAGGGACCACCTCGTATACCCTGATGACCACATCTACGGTTCTAACTCTGACCACAGCCTTTACCTGGAGGTGCTGGTAAAGATGGGGAAGCTGCGAGGAGCGGGATCAATCCGACTATGCTGAGGGCAGTCCCTGGCCCAATGACCCATCTCACCACACTCATAGCAACCCTATCGAGGGCGACTCTCAGAAGAACGACCACCATGGCCTGAAGAACCCGACTAAAATACCTCACGGCCCTGACTCAAATTAGCCTCACTCCGACCACCATCTGATGCCTAAAGAGAGACCTAGGTAGGCCGGCTAGACTGACCCTGTCAAAACCGTCATCCGATCCTGTCATGATAATCCCTAGACCTGGGTAGGGAGTCACTGTAACTTCCCTCACGCCTAGCCCTCTTCTCATTGCCCCCTTGGGACTCGCGATGAAGATGCTCCATAGTATTAGAATGGGCAACTACATCTAAAAAAGATCGACCCGTATAAAGTAAGTATTGGGTCTCAAGCCGAAGCTGTAATCTCAACCCACGGACAGCACCTAACCCTCTCCTTCTCTGTAGTTAATATCATCTCTGCATGACGGGAAAGCTCGTGGAACCTAGTCTTGTACTCTGCCACTGACATGGAGCCCTGCTCCAACCTGCAGAATTGATCCATGAGGTGGTCTCTGACGCTACAAGCGATAAACTTTTCTAAGTGTTGGGACGTTTTTATAAAAAGGGGACATATCCATACTTAGTCATTTAACTTCAAAACATCCAAAAACTCTCTCTAAACCCTCTCCAAAAATTCCACCAAGATCATCAACCAAATTCAAGGATCCCAAGCTTTAATTCCGGATTCAAGATTCAATCTCAAGCAATTCTCCATTCCAATCTTCATCAAGAATTCTCCAAAGTTGAGGTATGTGGGTTGATTGTGGAAACCTTCCTTTCCACAAGTCCAACCATTTATCCTCTATTTTACTTCAAGTTTATGGGTCCTTATGATCATTTATGAACTCTTGAATTATGGAATTATTACTACAAATCCTATTATGGTCTATTTTTGTATATTATCATGAAATGGAATGATTATATGATGTTTATGGTTTTCATGCCTCAATGATCAAATTATGAAGGTTGTTATATATGTATATATATATGTATGTTGTTGGTGGGCTGTTTTATATGGATTTTGAAATTGGTTGGACTTAGTACTCTTGAAACACATGATTTTATTTACATGAACAAGTAGCCCACCATATGTTTGATAAAATGCCATTTATAGAATTCTTATGAAATGGAAGGTCCAATGTACGTCCTATGAGTCGGATGATTATATAAGTATTGAAATAATGATGAAATGGATACATGTATATGATTTTCTCTATATAGTGTGTGAGTCGATCAAGCCTAGCTCGGGGGGTTGTAGGCCCGGGTAACCGTATCAAGGGGTTGGTACCTTGATTGCCTAGTACGGGGGGTAGTAGGCCCATATAACCGTATCGAGGGGTTTGTACCTTGATTGCCTAGTACGGGGGGTAGTAGGCCCGTATAACCGTATCGAGGGGTTTGTACCTTGGTTGCCTAGTACGGGGGGTAGTAGGCCCGTATAACCGTATCGAGGGGTTTGTACCTTGGTTGCCTAGTACGGGGGGTAGTAGGCCCGTATAACCATATTGAGGGGTTTGTACCTCTTTCGCCTCTCCAAGGGGGTGGTAGGCCTTGGAAATACTATATTGATGGTCACTCACTACACATATACTATGTCCTACTAAATATGATTTTTATATAAGCATCATTATACATATCATCTCATTAATATGCTATCTATCGGGTACGATTATGCATTTTACATATGATGTCCATCCCTTGTTGCATTGCATTGCATCCCACATACTTAGTACATTCAAACGTACTAACGCATACTCTATGCCTACATGATGTCACCATGTAGGGACCGGAGCACCGCTTGACCATCCTCCTCCGTGTGGCTAATACGATTTCCTATCAAGGTTATTGGTGAGTCCTCCATTCCGGGGACGTTGCTCATGATCTTTTGCTATGTATAAGACTTTTCTTTTTAGTTATGCTTTGACTATGAGGGTGAGCCCGGTAGTTTGTCTTGGCCCCCGCTAAGTACTCATGTTTAGAGGTGGTGTTGGACAAGTTGTGTATTATGCTTGAGCTTGACTCATCTATGGTATTTATGTACCATTTCTTCTTTTTTTCTCTTGCTCCCTTAGTCCCGATTTCTCCCTTTGATTATGCTTATTGCTTATGGTCATTTTAATTGCTTCCGCGACCAAGGATGTGTAATGATACGCTATGAGGCTTGTTTGGGGTTTCTTCGGGTTCCCCATTCGCCGGTCACGTCTAGGCCCTAGGCTTGGGTCGTGACAAGCTTGGTATCAGAGCACTAGGTTGATAGATCCTCGGAGTCCAACACACCGCGTTGATTAGAGTCCGATTCATGGTTGTGTTGTGCACCACAACTATGAGTAGGAGGCTATGAGACGTTTTAGGAAATGTTTCACTTCTTCATTCTCTAAGTCGTGCCATATATCTATAAGCTCTCTCTCTTATTCCTTGTCTTATGGTGTTTAAAGTTGGACCACTTGAAGGGTTCTTGCTAGAAGGAGCGAGTGGTTGTAATGCCAATTATGGCTATGTGACTTGTGAGCTTTGATGGAATAGATTATGAAGTTGTATTTTATGTGATTAATGCTTCATAATTGTCTTTGTGTTGGTTAGAAGAACTTGTGTAGGCTTACTCCAAAGGGGGAGATAGTGTGCCTACCTAGCAAGGTAATTGTGAGGTTATGTTTAGTTGATGGTAGAACCCATATGGTCAAATTGTTGATTCCCAAAGGAGCCTATCCGAGAGTGGAGATGGGAAAAGAAATTATATGCCCTAGGTCGGGATTATGTTGTGTTTTGAAGTTGACTTTGAGGGTTGCATGTACCATCTAGTTAAGGTGAAGAATAAGAAGTATAAGTGTTGACCAACTTCAAAGGGTTAGTTGTTGTATTTTAAGATTGATCTTAAGTATGGTCACTTAAGTAGGGTGCTTAGATAATACCTAGGCATAGTTGGTTGGTAGACCCCACCAAAAGTGGCGATAAGGGTTGACATGGTCTAGAGTTGTCTTAATCCAACTTTAGTGAAAAAGAGAAAGGTTTCTTGGTCAAAATTCCTCTAAGTTCCTCTAAGGTTTAACCAAGAAAGGATGTCTACCCGTAAGTCTCAAAGAGTGAGTGGTAGTGGATCTTAAGGGTTCCGGTATGTGTTTTATGTTTTATTGAATTGCGGAAATTCCATGGGCCAAAGATAGAGGAAGATCCTCTAGAGTTTATAAAGGAGTTATCTAAGGTGATGAAACTTGTAGGAGTAATCTTAGTAATACTTGTCTTTCGTGACTTGATAAAGAGAATATCGCGATTTTTTATTTTATTTTATTGTGTCGTCCTTAATATTCATGGGTTTAGTTATGGCCATATGTGAGTGATTAGTATAACTCAACTTAGTCCTTATGAGTTTTATGATGTGTTGGATTTTGACGAATAGTGATTCTTAAGTGGTACCTAGAGATTTAGTGTTAGGGTTTAGGGTTTAGATTTAGGGTTAGGGTTTAGGGTTTAGGATTTAAGGTTTAGAGATTAGGTTTTAATGTTTAGAATTTAGATTTAGGGTTTAGGGTTTTGGTTTAAGGTTAGGTTTAGGGTTTATTGTTTGAATTTGGGGTTTAGGGTTGAGGGTTTTGAGTTTTGGGTCTAGGGTCTAGGGTCTAGTGTTCAGAATCTACTGTTTAGGGTTTAGGGTTTAAGTTTTAGGTTTAGGGTTTATTGTTTAGGGTTTAAGGTTTACGATTTAGGGTTTAGGGTTTTAAATTTAGGGTTTAGGTTTTAGGGCTTAGGGTCTAGGGTTTATAGTTTATGGTTTTGAGTTTAAAGTGTATGGTATAGGGTTTAGGGTTTAAATTTTAGGGCTTAGGGTTTTAGGTTCACGGTTTAGGTTTTCAGGTTGAAGGTTTAGGGTTTTGAGTTGTAGGTTTAGGGTTTAAGGTTTAGGGGTTAGGATTTATGGTTTAGGGCTTAGGGTTTTTTTTTTTTTAAAAAAATAAATAAATTTTAACGACCCTTGGAGGGGTCAGGGGCTTAGCAACACCCCCAGGCCTTAGCATAAATAAAAAGCAGAAACTACACAGAGGGGGACATAAACCTTACCTCCACAAAAAAGGTGGTGCAAGAGTTGGTAGCCTACTAAGTATCCTTAGTTGGTTCTCCAACTCTTCACCAAACAAGTTAGAACCTATATTCTATGCACCTATATGAGAGGACTCCTCTCGATACAAAGATTCTAGGGAAGCATAAATGAGGGAGACTCTCCCCTTACAAAGGAAAGATTAAAATAAAAGCTATCCTAGCTAAGGGACAAACTAGTAAAGATGACAGGAGGATCATCCAAGGAAAGCCTGAAGAAGTTCATGCTCCTTCATAAGTCTTCAAGTATAGGAATAAATCAAGGTGGTTCCTTGATTCTTTTCAATTTTTATCTTCTGAAGCTTGCCATACCTGCTATGTCTTGTTGGAAGTATGCTGTCGCGAGTTTGGGAAGTTGCTGGATGTTGAAGTTTACCTGAGGATTACGAATCTGGTGGTTGTGTTTAGAGAGCACATCTGCCACAAAATTGGCCTCCCAGAACGTATGAGTGCATTTTGAAATGATCAAGTTGAGTGGCAAGTTGGTGGAGCTGTTGCATTTGGGAGGAAATGTTCCAAGGGATCGATTTGCTGTTCTTAAACCCATTGACCATCAGCTGGGAGTCAACTTCAAGGATCACATGATTATATTTCATATGTATGCACCATGTTATGCCGAAAATCGCAGTTTCCACCTCTGCTTGGTTGTTTGTTCCTGTCCCCAAAGGGACTGAGAAGGCCAAGATAAATTTTCCAAGGTGGTTCCTGATGACACCCCATGCTCCTATGCTGCCCGAATTACTCAAAGCACTCCCATCCGTGTTAAGTTTAACCCATCTGTATGGAGGTTTTGTCCACTAGACAACGCAGTTAGGGTTTAGAGTTTAGAGTTTAGGGTTTAGGTTAAAGTTTAAAATATAGGGTTCAGCTTTAGGGTTTAGTGTTAGGGTTTAGGATATAGGGTTTAGGGTATAGGATTTATGGTATAAGGTTTAGGGTTTAGGGTTTAGGGTTTAGGATTTAGGGTTTAGGGTTTAGGGTTTAGGGTTTAGGTTTAAGGATTTTGGTTAAGGATTTAGGGTTGTGTTTAGGGTTTAGGTTTTAGGGTTTAAGATTTATTGTTCAGGGTTTAACGGTTAATGTTAGGGTATGGGGTTTTGTGTTTATACTTTAGGGTTTAAGGTTTAGGGTTTAGGATTTAGGATTTAGGGTTTAAGTTTGGGGTTTAGAGTTTTTGGTTTAGGGTATAGGGTTATGTGTTTAGGGTTGAGGGTTTTGGGTGTTTGGTTTTGGGTTTAGGGTTATGAGTTGAAGGTTTAGGATTTAGGGTTTAGGTTTTAGGGTTTAGGGTTAGGATTTAGTATTTATGGTTTAGGGTTTAGGGTTTAGGTTTTGGGTTTAGGATTTAGGGTTAGGGTTAGGGTTTATGTTTTGGGTTGAAGATTTAGGGTTAGGGTTTAGGGTTTTTTTTTTTTTTAACGACCCTTGAAGGGGTCAGGGGCTTAGCAACACCCCCAGGCCTTATCATAGATAAAAAAAAAACAAGAGCTACATAGAGGGGTACATAAACCTTACCTCCACTTAATGGTGGTGCAAAAGTTGGTGCCCTTATATACGACTAGTAGGTTCTCCCACTTTTCGCCAAACTAAGAAAAGGAACCTATCAGCTATGCACCTATGTGAGAGGACTCCTCTTTATACACAAATTCTAGGAAAAATAAATAAGGGAGACTCTCCCCTTACAAAAAAGGAAAGACTAAACAAAATCTTTCCTAAACACGAGGGAGTCTATAAGAGATGACTGAAGGATCATCCAAAAAAGAGGGCCTGAAGGAGTTCAAGCTCCTTCACTAATCCTCTATGCTGGGAATAAATCATGGAGGTTTCTTGATTCTATTCATTTTCTTTCTTCTGAAGCTTGCCAGACCATCCATGTCAAGTTGAAGATATGCCGATGCTTCCTTAGGCAGTTATGGATTGTTGTAATAAATTTGAGGAGTCGTGATTTGGTGGCTGTGTTTGGAGAGTGCATCTGCCACATAATTGGCTTCTCTGAAGGTATGAATACATTTAAAGTGTGAGAAGTGAGTAGTGAGCATTTGTATTTTCTGAATTTGAGGAGCAATGTTCCATGCAGGGACTGATTTGGCCAGTAACCAGTCCACCAACAGCTGGGAGTCGACCTCCAAGATGATTTTGTGGTAGTTTAGATGAACACACCATGATATACCGAAGATCGCCGCCTCTACTTCTGCTTGGTTGTTATTACCTTCCCCCAACAGAGCTGAGTATGAAAAGATTAGCTTCCCATTTGAATCCCTGAGAATACCCCCTGCCCCTATTTTCCCCGGGTTGCTTAAAGCACTTCCATCAGTGTTTAGTTTGACCCACACTTCAGGGGGTTTCATCCACTACACTAGAGTAACTTTGGTATCGTGGTAGCATCGCTCGATGAGGATACAAATATTCTTACAGCTAGAGGGCCAAGAAATATAAGGAAATCTTATCTGCAGCAGCCTGAAAGTGTCCTTAAACACAAAAAATTTGACCCTAGCAAGGTTGGATTGTTTACCTCCGTACTTCTTAGCACATCTATTTTTCCACAAGTTCCAACAAATAAAGATTGGAGTGGATTTTATAATAAGTTTATGTGCTTCATTGTTGTACTTAGAGCTCCACCATCTCATAATTACATATCTGAGAGGTTAAGTGATCAGTATGGATACCAAGGGAATAGCAAAGAATTCCCAGACCTTGGTTACAAAAGTTCCCGAATTGAAGGTGTGCTCGATAGTATCATGACCTGATATATGGCTACAGTAGAACGCACTAGGTTCCACCCCAAATTTGGCAAGTTTTTCATTCATAGGAAGCTTTCCCCGTACAACACTCCATAGGAGAAAAGAGCATTTGAAGGGGGGTTTAGGGTTTAGGGTTTTGGGTTTAGGTTTAGGGTTTAGGGTGTAGGGTTTATGGTTTAAGGTTTATAGTTTAGGGTTTAAAGTTTGGATTTAGGGTTATATTTATGGTTTAGGGTTTATTGTTTGAATTTCGGGTTTAGGATTAGGGTTTAGGGTTTAGGGTTTATTGTTTGAATTTAGGGTTTCAGATTACGTTTTTGTGTTTAGGGTTTAGGGTTTTGTGGTTTAGGTTTAGGGTTTAGGATTTAGGTTTAGGGTTTAGGGTTTAGGGTTTAGGGTTTAAGGTTTTGGGTTTTGGTTTTAGGGTTTTGGGTTTTAAATTTAGGGCTTAGGTTTTAGGGCTTATGATTTAGGGTTTATGGTTTATGGTTTAGAGTTTATGGCTGAGGGTTTAGGGTTTTGGGTTTTGGGTTCACAGTTTAGGTTTTTGGGTTTAGGGTTCTTAGTTGTAGGTTGAGGGTCTTGGGATTTAGGGTTTAGGGCTTAGAGTTTATAGTTAGGGTTTAGAGTTTAGGGTTTAGGGTTTAGGTTAGGGTTTAGGCTATACGGCTTAGCTTTAGGGTTTAGGGTTAGGGTTTAGGGTATAGGGTTTAAGGTTAGGGTTTATGTTTTACGGTATAGGGTTTAGGGTTTAGGATATAGGGTTTAGGGTTTAGTGTTTAGGGTTTAGGGTTAGGGTTTTTGGTTAAGGATTTAGGGTTTATGATTTATGGTTTCGTTTAGGGTTTGGGTTTTAGTGTTTAGGTTTTAGGGTTTAGGGTTTTGAATTTAGGATTTAGGGTTTAGGGTTTAGGGTTAGGGTTTTGGGTATAGGGCTTAGCGTTTTGCATTTAGCGTTTAGGATTTAGGATTTAGGGTTTTGGTTTAAGGTTTGGTGTTAAGAGTTTAGGGTTTAGGGTTTAGGGTATAGGGTATAGGGTTTAGGGTCTAGGGTTTAGGGTTATGGTTTATGGTTTAGAGTTTAGGGTTTAGGTTGTAGGATTTAGGATTTAGTGTTTAAGGTTTTAAGTTTGGGGTTTAGGGTTTAGGGTTTAGGGTTTAAGGTTATGGGTTTAGTGTTTAGGGTTATGGATTTAGGGTTTAGGGTTTCAGGTTGAAGGTTTAGGGTTTAGGATTTAAGGTTTATGTTTAATGGTTTTAAGTTTTGGGTTTAGGGTTTAGAGTTTAGAGTTTAAGGTAAGGGTTTAAATTTTTGGGTTATGGGTTTGGGGTTTAGGGTTTCGGGTTGAAGATTTAGGGTTTAGGGTTTAAGGATTAGGGTTTAAAGTTTAGTATTTAGAGTTTAGGGTTTAGAATTTGGATTCAGGGTTTAAGGTTTAGGTTTAGGATTAGGTTTTAGGCTTTAGGATTTAGGGTTTAGGGTTTAACATTTATAGTTTATGATTTAGGGTTTAGGTTTAAGGTTTAGGATTTAGGGTTAGGGTTTAGGGTTTAGGGTTAGCATTTAGGGTTTAGGTTTAGGTTTTAGGATTTAGTGTTAGGGTTTAGGGTTTTTGGTCTAGTGCTTAGGATCTACTTTTTTTTTTGAACGACCCTTGAGGGGGTTAGGGGCTGAGCAACACCCCCAGGCCTTATCATATATAAAATTCAAAAATATACACGGAGGGGGACATATACCTTACCTCCAACCTACGGTGGGGAAAGAGTCAACCTACCTACTAAGGTTAGTTAACACAACCCTATACATCTTTAGTTAGTTTCTTTTTGTTTCTTTTCTTTTGTGCTTCTGCATTCTAATAGTCAATTCTTTAATTGTGATCTCCTTAACCTTGTTGTTATGAAGTGGGTCTATACTATGCAGATACTGAAGGTAGCTGCTGTGATTTGATCCAAGTTAAACTCAACTCCAACAGTAAAGCAAATGTACAGCTCAAATATAGTCACACACTAAAGAAGCATCTAACTACTACACTCACAGGAAGTGCAGCCCCAATAAGAAATCCATAGAAATATCAATCCAAGGGGAATAAGAAACAGGTAAAGGAGTATAAAGACCATGCGACAATGTTCTAGACTTGGCCTGTTTACATTCAAGACAATAAGAACACACTTTTTCAACATCCTTTTTCATGCTAAGCCAATAAAAATGTTCAGAAAGTATTTCTAGTGTTTTGGGTACGCCAAAATGTCCCATTAGCCCTCCACAATGTGCTTCCCTAACAAATAGTTCATGCAACGAGCAGTTAGGAACACATAATTTATTTTCCTTGAATAGAAATTCATCTTGAAGATTAAATTTCTCAAATGGACCTAACTTACATTCAGCTAAAATATCACCAAAATCAGAATTATTAGCTTAGAGGAACTTGATTTGGTCAACAACTTTGAAGTAAGAGTAGAGATCAAAACATACCTTCTTGAGAGTGCATAAACAACCACATTCTCCTTTCCTTGTTTGTAAGCAATTACATAAGGAAAAGTTTCAATAAACTCTACCCATTTAGCATGCCTACGACTAAGTATACCTTGGCTCTTCAAGTATTTTAATGACTCATGATCAGTCTTGACCACGAATTCTCGAGGCCACAAGTAGTGTTGCCATGTAGCTAACGCCCTTACCAAGGCATATATCTCCCTATAGTAAGTTGGGTAGTTTGATGTTGCTCCACTTAGCTTTTCACTAAAGTAGGCAATTGGCTTGGAGTCTTGCATCAAAACTGCACCTATGCCCAACTTCAAAAGACTTAGAAAAATTAGGCAATTGCAAAAGAGGAGCAGAACACAATTTATCATTCAGTAAGTTAAATGCATCCTCTTGTTCTTTTCCCCATGTGAAAACCTTATCTTTTTTAATAACTTCAGTTAAAGAAGCAGCAATGGTGCTAAAGTCTCGCACAGACCTCCTATAAAAGTTGGCAAGTCTATGAAAACTCCTAACTTCAGTTACACTATTAGCTTTTAGGCCATTCTTTTATTGCCTTGATTTTCTCATCATCTACTTCAAATCCCTTAGAACTAACCACAAAACCTAAGAAAACCACACGATCCACACAGAAAGTACACTTTTTGAGATTAGCAAATAAGCGTTGATTTCTAAGAACTTCAAAAACTTGTTTTAAGTGCTCTAGGTGTTCATCCAGATTTAGAGAAAAGATCAAGATGTCATCAAAATACACCACAATAAATTTTCCATGGAAATCTTTAAAAACATGATTCATTAGTCTCATAAAAGTGTTTGGTGCATTAGTCAAGCCAAAGAGCATAACTAACCACTCATAAAGTCCATATTTGGTCATAAAAGCAGTTTTCCATTCATCTCCAGGATTCATACGAATCTGATGGTAACCATTCTTTAGATCAATTTTAGAAAAGATTTTGGAACCATACAGTTGGTCCAACATATCATCAAGAGGAGGGATAGGATGGCGATACTTTACCGTTATCTTGTTGATGGCTCGACAATCTACGCACATCCTCCATGTTCCATCCTTTTTGGGGACCAATAGGACTGGAACAAAGCATGGGCTCATACTCTCTCGAACAAATCCCTTTTCAAGCAATTCTTCAACTTGCCTTTGTAATTCTTTGGTCTCTTCATGATTGCTCCTATAGATAGGCCTATTAGGAAGTTGAGACCCAGGCATAAAGTCTATTTGGTGCTCAATCCCTCTCAAAGGTGGCAATCCCTTTGGAGTGTCATCAGGAAAAACATCTTAAAAATTCTGCAAAAGAGAAGAAACACTATTTGGCAAAGAAGGAGTTAGTTGTTCAAAATTAATCAATACTTCTTTATAAGTAAGTAGTATTATGGGCAGCCCCTATCTCCTAGAATTCAAACACTCTTTGGCTTTTATATAAAGGCTCTCATTTTTCTTTTCCTTAGCCTCTTTCGTCTCACCAAAACATTTTATTTTTTTACTCAAACCCTCTTTTACCTCTTTACTTAGATCGTTGCCCTCTCTCTCTTTCTCTCCGCCATCTCTCCTTTTTTCTATCTCTTGGCCTTTTTCTTTTCCCTCAAGCTCAATTTTTACCTCTCCCTTTTGTTTTCCCATTGTTTCCTCAATCATTTTTTATATTCAAACACTTGATAAGGAAATAATGGTGCAAGAGTATACTTCTTACCATTATGCAGAGGACTATACCTATTCTTTCTCCCATGATGAGGAGTATTCCTATCATATTGCCAAGGTCGACCAAGTAAAATATGACATGCTTGCATTGGAACTACATCACAAAGAATTTCATCTTCATACCTACCAACATTGAATGAAATCATGCATTGTTTGTATACTTTTACTTCTCCACAATCATTCAACCATTGGAGCCTATATGGGGTAGAGCACTTCATGCATGCAATTCCTAGTTTATCCACCAAGTATGAACTCACCACATTTGCACAACTTCCCCCATCAATAATCATAGAATAAGTCTTCCCTTTTATCCCACACCTAGTATGAAACGAATTCTCTCTCTGCCTTTCATCAACACTACCCAAATTGATAGTCATAATTCTCCTAACCATCCCAATTATACCATCATTAGGCAATTCCAAATCATCATCCTCACTTACACCTTCTCCCTCTTCTTCTTCCCCCTCACTTTTTTCACTCTCATATTCTCCATTCTCTCTAAGTATGATGTTTCTTCTACTTGGACATTCATGCATCATATGCCCCCTTCCATGACATTTGTGACATTGAATAGAACTTGAAGGTTTAGAAGATTTAGGATTAAAGGTTTTACCTCCCTCCTCAACTTAACCTTTACCTCTATCGTCTTGATGTTTGGAAGGAGCTTTACCTTCTTGATTTGACCATGGCTTCTTAGAGATAGTGTTTGGTCGACTTCTCCATGAATTATTTTGCTGCTTTTTCTTTATTTGTTTTTTAACCTTTATAGACAAATCAACTAACTCATCTTAAGTTACATATTGTTGTATCTCTACTACATTACCTATTTCTGTATTTAAACAATTTAAAAATCTAGCTATTGCAGCCTCTTCTTCCTCCATGCAGTTAGCTTGGATCATAGTCATATCCATGCTTTTGAAGTACTCATCCACCGACATGGAGCCTTGCTTCAAGTGTTGAAGGCGAGACTGTAGATCTCTTTGGAAGTATGATGGAATAAATCTCTTCCTCATTACCCTCTTCATCTCTGCCCACGTAGCAATAGGTGGTAGCTCCTCTTATTTTAGAATTATAAGAACAAAAAAAAAAGAAAAAAATTCCTCTTATTCTTAAAGATCTAGAATCCCCTCTTCTTGCTACCTTCTTGCTTGGGAACAAATTAATGAAAAACTTGGAAAGCAAGTAATAAGATTTCTTGCATAGCAAGTAATAAGCTTTCTTGGGTATCAAGTAATCAAATTTCTTGGAGGATAAGTAGCCAGATATCTTAGAGAGCACGTTATAACTTTTTTTTTGTTTTTTTGTTTTTTTTCCAGTTACTGTTCACAATATAAGAAGAAATCTCAAGATTTATCAAGAACGGAATCTTGATAGAACCGCTCTGATACCACTTGATAACAATAAGGTTAAGGAGATCACAATTAAAGAATTGAATATTAGAATGCGGAAGCACAAAAGAACAGAAACAAAAAGAAACTAACTAAATATATGAGAAATTCGAAGGAAAGATCCAAGAATTTCCAAGGATTATATGTTCTAAGGCCTTGAAAAGATCCAAGTAACAACATATAGATTTATGGAAGAAATATAATTCCTTTACTCGAGAAAATGAATCAAAACGATAGATTCAGATCTTGATTGCTTTTATGACTAACTAAAGACAATAATTAGTATGTAGAAACTAATCACCTTCTACATAATACCAAAAAGAAACAAAGATATCACAAGAAGAAGTTACTTTATACCTTAAACTATGAAATTAAAGGTAAACTCTCAAAGAACAAGTCACAAAGGTTCAAAGAACTCTCTCAAATATTATTAATGTGAATCTCCCTTTAATGAATGAAAAGGACTCCTATATATAGGAGAAGGGGAGGGCACATTCAAGACCCCTTATAAGAAGCTAAAAGGTCATCCAAACTCTAGAAAGACAATTACAAGGAATCTTACTCTAGAAACGAAATAAAGTAACCTAACTAGGAACAAATTTAGTACTTCTAGGAATGCATTAAATGGTACTTAGGAGACCATAAATAGACTAAGGAAAATATTAATAACCTATATATAAATAAAGAAATAAGGTAAATCTCAACTAGGAAAAGAATCTTGACAATCTTGGAATGTTTTACTAGTCTTCTCTCAAAACTTGGGCAGGAAGAAACTCTTGTTGTGGATAATTCTTGGACTCTTCTTGACCTTATTTGAACGAAATTGGACCTTAAAATTCCACATCTTGGGCTTGAATTTGGTCCACCAAATAGTTGTAGCATTTGGAGAATTCCTCTCCCTTGGGCATGAGATCTTGTTATGGGCCTCCTTGGAGTTTTTAAAGCTTCATCCTTGTCCTTCAATGTAGTAGAGCTTCCTTGGATGCTATCACATCATGATGCTTGACTAAACCAATATGAATCAATATGCACATCTTCTTCCTCAAGAGATTGTCCATGTCTGCTCTATTGTTGTACTCCTCAAGGATTACATAGTGATTAACACCCACCTGGAGCTCCTGTTCCTAATCAACACCAAACTATGCAAACCATAGTTAAGATGCAAGAAACAGAAATACAAGGATGTGTGTTGATATGTAAAAACAGAATTTCAAGGAGGAATTTTAATCCTTCTTAATTTTTTCCTTCTGAAAATTGGCAGTCCCATTTTATCCAAGATATAACTTCCTTTAGCTGCATTTGGTAATTGGTTAGGAGTGTAATAATGTTGGATGATATCTTGCTTACGACTTTGTTTGGATAATAAATCAGCTATACTATTGGCCTCCTTGTAAATATGAACACACTTGAAAAATTCACATTGTTTAGCTAACCCCTGTAGCTCCTGCACAAACCTGCAAATCCTCCAAGGAGGCTCAGACATCTGCAAACACCATCTAGTTAGCAGTTCAAAATCCACTTCTAAGATAATTTTGTTATACCCATGTTGGATGCATTAGTTGAGTCCATAACTTGCAGCCTGTATTTCTGCATGGTTGTTGGTCCCTTCCCCCAAAGGTATAGCAAAAGCATAAATAATATCTCCATTAGAATCCCTTAGAATACCCCCCCCCCCTCCAATCTTTCCCGGATTGTGAACAACACTACCATCAGTATTAAGTTTATACTATGAATTAAGAGGAGTTTTCCAGATCACAGGATTGACTCTAATCTCATGTTTACCCTGTTCTAACATGTCAACTACTTCTGGCCATTTTATTGGCCACTGAATATAAGGAAAAACAGATCGAAGCAGCTGAAACATGTCTTTAATGATCAAGTATTTGACTCTACTTATACTAGATATCTTGCCTCCATACTTAGCTGAATATCTATTCTTCCATAAGTTCCAGAAAATAACAATAGGAATAGTTTGAATAATAATCTTGTGAGCTTCATTTTTACCTTGATTTCCAAACCTATTTAATAAGAAAGTACTAAGGGAATTCTGTAGTATAGCAATACCCAAAATATTTGAAAAATATTTTCAGATATAAGCTGCAAAATGACCTTGCAGGAATATATGCTCCACTTCATCCCATCCTTGCTGATAAGAACAAAAACATCTCACAGGCTCCACTCCAAAATTCCCTAGTTTCTCATTAGTTGGCAATTTCTTCCTCAAGGCCCTCCATAGCAGAAAGGACATTTTGAAAGGAATATACTTATGCCAAATCTGAGCACTGATACCAGCAATATTATTCCCATGTCTGCAAATTTCCCAAGCTGATGCACAGGTGAACTTTTCAGTTTCAGTTGGCCTCCAAATAGTTGTATCAAAAACTCCTTGTTGATAATGAAAAGAAGTGTTCAAAATATAAGGAATAAGCAAAGGTGGAACCTAATGCCTCAATTTCCTTTCATTCCATTTACCATTAACCCAAAACTGAGCAACATTAGTATTGTTGAGACTTGAGATGCCACTGGTATGCCTAGCTAGAACACCCCCTAGCCAATCATCCCACCAAAAAGAACAGCTACCAGAACTGAGTTTCCAAGTGATATGTTCTTCCACCTTGTCTTTATTATTCATCACGTACATCCATACCAAAGAGTCCCCAGTATCCACCTTTTTTGCAACTGGATTAACCCTTTGACAATATTTTGATTTAATGAATTGACTCCATAAAGAAGATTTAGATCTAAAGACCCACCATTACTTAAACTAGAGAGAAGTACAAATATCAGTGAGTTTCCTAAGACCCACGCCTCCTTTATCATAAGGTAAACTCATGGTCTCCATAGAAGCCCAATGATATTTCCTTTTGTCCTGATCCATCCCCCAAAAGAAATGTGTAATGATAGACTCAACGTACTTGATAGTAGTGTTTGGAGGTGAAATAGCAGCCTTTGTATGAATAGGAATGGACTGCAAAGCATGTTTGATCAAATTAATTCTGCCCCCAAAACTTAAAATCCTAGTTTGCCAACCACAAATCTTTTTGGACACTTTTTCAACCAAGTGAGAATAATAAATGATCCTCTGTCTGCCAATGTATAGAGGACAACCTAAATATGTAATAGGACTAGCTTTTTGAGAAAAACCTGTGACCTCTTTGATGTCACTGATGATATTAATGGAGGTGGTATCAGGAATCATAAAGTGACTCTTCTCTATGTTGATGAGTTGATCAGATCTGTGTTCATATTCCCCCAAAGTATCCATAATAAGCTTCATACAATGTCAATTAGAGGACGTAAATATAATTACATCATCCGCAAAGCTTAGATGATTAATCTGAGGGCCATTAAGCTCCATATTAAAGCATTTAAACAAAGGATTCTGAAGAAGATTATTACGCATCCTTGAAATCACCTCTGCACCTAAAATAAATAGGCTAGGGGAAAGAATATCACCCTGCTTAAGACCCTCTAGTGGAGTGAAAAAAGCCATATCTATGACCATTAATAATGATGGAGTACCAATTATTACGTATGATTCTCCAAATTAAATCAATAAAGATTTCCCCAAAACCAAATTCCCTTAATACCAAACAAGTGAATGCCCAGTATACCCTGTCATAAGCCTTGGTCATATCCAATTTGATAACAACATTAGCTCCTGCTTTGGGTATCTTGTTGCCATGAGTAATTTCTTGAGCAAACATGATATTTTCTGTTATGTTCCTCCCCCTTACAAACCCTGATTGGTTTTTTGAAAGGAGTAGTGGAAGTACAGTAGCTAATCTCATATTTCAAATTTTGGAGATGATTTTGTTGGAAAAATTGCTGAGACTAATAGGCCTAAGATCAGTGAATTTGGAAGGTTGCTCAACTTTTGGAAGCAAAACTAAGCAAGCATGAGATATGAATTTAGGCATAATTTGACCATAGAAGAAAGATTATACAGATGCTAGTAAATTTTCCTTAATAATATGCCAACATGCTTGATAGAACTTACCCCTAAAACCATCTGGACATGGTGCTGAATTTGGGTTCATAGCAAACACCACCTGTCTTAGTTCCTCCAATGTAGGCATAGCCTGTAATATCAAATTCTGTTCAGGAGTAACTAAGGTAGGTATGTGTTGAAGAATTCCTTCTTCTATTCTGTTCTGTTGGCTAGTAAATATACTCTAAAAATAATCACAAGCAGCCTGTGCAATTTGATCATCACCATGTACCCACACATCATTGCCAATGCTTATTTTATGCAAAACTAATCTTCTTCTTCTGCTTCTCATCAAAGCATAAAAATATTTAGTATTGGCATCCCCTTTCTTAAACCATTGAAGTTGAGTCTTCGGTTTAAGAATAGATTCCTCCAATTTCAAGTATTTAATATAATTGGCATTCATAAGATGGAGGTGATGTCTGAAGGTTTCTGTATTATTTGTAAGCAAGTCTTCCTTAGATTTCCTGATTGTCTCCTCATACTCCTTTACTTTAGCATAAATATCACCATGCTCCTTCTTTGACCATTTGCTAAGAGTGGATGTAAGCCTTTTCATTTTCTGATGTAATTTCCACATAGGTTTGCCAGTGACTCCCTTATCCCAACATTGTTGCACAATCTCCATAAAGGAAGCATTGTCAACCCAAAAATGTAAAAACTTAAAGTACTTTGTAGGATTCTCATTTATCCTAATCAATTCCATCAACAATGGACTGTGATCAGAACCCACAGAAGATAAGTGATCAATAGTAGTTTGAGGCATAGTTTCAAACCATTTATCATTAACCATGGACCTATCTAATCTCTTCCAAACTCGAGCTTGTGTATCCCTTTGATTACACCAAGTGAATGGAAGCCATGTATACCCTAAATCAGTTAAACCACAAGCTTCTATTACACCAATAAACTCAAATATCTTGTTCATATTGTAAGGCATTCCCCCAAGCTTCTCCTCTATAAATGTGATAACATTGAAATCTCCAATTGTGCACCAAGGTATTTCCATACTAGCATAAAATAGTAGTCTGTCCCACAGAGATCTCCTCATATGATCCTTACATTTAGCATAAATAAAGGACATCATGAATTGCTCAGTGAGATCAGGATGCTTGAATTTTCCTGTAATATGTTGCTCATGATTTTCTAGAAATATTACCAATGATTTCATTAGACAAAAACAACCAAATTTTTCCATTAATATTACTGACTGCATGATCCATTTGAAGTTGAATTCTCACTATGTTGAGTTGAGAATTGTCTGGAAATGGTTCAAGGATAGAAATCAGGGATAATTGATGCATTTTCTTGAGTGTTTGAAGCCTTTCCAAAGAACCATGGGTGTTAATGCTCCTAGCATTCCAACAGAGGGCCTTAATCATTAAAATCCTTTGGATTTGGACCTTGTGATGGGCCTACTAGAGGTACTGGTAGTTTGTCTGCTTTGTTGCCTACCTCTTGGAGATAGACCTTGCTTTGATGTTATATCTTGAACTTCCTCAGGCCATTTATCATTCAAAGTGGAATTTGGAGGCTGAATATTATTATCTTCCTCTTCTTCACCAGAGTCATCAACGGACTGATTATCAGAATACACTTCATCTTAAGAATTCATAGCCCCATAATCATCTTGAATTGTCCTACTCTGTCTATCCTTGTTGACAACCTGGTCCTTTGTATGGACTTGACCAACATTTTGTTTTTTTATAGCATCTCTTCTTTTGTTACTCAACCGACCTCCTAATTTATTATTGTCTTTCTGTTGATCTATATCACTTGTTGTCCTGTAGTTTTGTGACTTGAAATGGGGGTAGCAGGGGCTCTATAGTCACTACTATGGTCAGTCTCATCGTCATGCATAACATGAGACAAATCCTCCCTCCCGTTGGCCACCTCTTCCTGCAAATTAGTAGGTGTCTCCTGTACCTTTCCATCCAAACCTTCAACAGCTTCCTCAACAACATTCTCAACAATAATACCAGCAATAACAAGGGGTTCAGGGGATGGGAGCATTGAGTCAATACCTGAAACAACTTGACTAGTAGATTTAGTCATTTCTTTTCTTTGGACGGTGTCTGGTTGTTTTATAGGTACTGTAATTTCTTCAGCTTGTGGAATGTTAGTTTTCCTTTTGCCAACAGCTGGTGGTGCAAGTTGTGCCCTGTTATCAACTTTACTGTGTAGGTCCAATTCTTCTGCACCATGTATTGGTTCCTGCACTTCAAGATCAAAAAAAGTATTTTGTGTATTAATTGAAACTATACCTATCTGTTTATTGTGATTTGCTCAGCCTGCTTGGTTGCATCCTTTAGTGCTTGTTGTTGATTATTGGTCATTTTTTTTGTGTGTGCCACTGGTCTTCTTGTTCCTTTTATCCTTGTTTCTGATCCTATTGTTGTTTGTGCCTATTGGTGTTAGTGTCCTCCCTTTGTCCAGCATCCTTGTGCCCAGGTGGATGTTGAGCAGTATCTATGTCTTTTTTGTTTTTGTTTCTCACATTTTCCATTTCCTTTCTTTTTTTGTTGTCCTCATTTCTTTGTTTGATGGTGTAGTCACTCTCAAGATGCCCTTGATGCTTACAATAGAAGTAGTAGTTAGGAATATTGTCATACTCAATTTTCTGCCACCTACCATCAGTGATATCCTCACCTATATATCCCATCCAAACGTATGGAGATCTCTCTTAAGTGAGTTTAACTTGAACCTTAACCCTTGCTTGACTACCCCTAGTCTTCTTAATGGATGTAAAATCTAAGTACAATACTTTCCCAATTGGAGATAATAAACCAGTGACAAATTCCTTGTTATAACAGTGCCAAGGTAATTCAGGTAGTTAGATCCAAATAGGGACCAATGGAGTCTCTTCAGCAGGTTTGAAATTAGGTGTCCATTCTTGTATTCTCATCACCTGCCCAGCTATACTCATCCTTTGTTTAGTCTAAACCATATTATAATCCAATTCATTAACCAGATCAATGTAAACATGGCTAGAGTTAAAATGAGCAATTTTCACTCACCACGAAAGTTGTGTTTGAAGAATGAAGTTCCTCCTAAAAAGTTCCACCTTAGGCATGGTATTACTAAATCTCCCAATCAGGGTAAACTTACAAGCTGCTGCGAGGTCCTTAATGACTTCTTCTTTTACCCACCACACAATAGGTAATCCCTGTATTGTAGTGATTTCAGGAGAGGTCACCTTAATAGGAACCTCCCTCTTGGCTTGATTATACCTAAGCCTATCAGCATAGGATTGAACAGCAGTGTAAGGACCATGTTCCAGCACCTGCTCTTTTTGCCCATAATTAGAAGGAGTCACATTATGTTGATCAATTCTTTCCGGGTGAGAATTGGAGTTGGGAGTTACTTTATCAAAATTACTTGAAATTGTAGGGACATTTGAATGATAAGTCTGCTTATTTTGATCGCCAATATTCTGCGACTTCAACCTATCTTCTCGATCCTGCCTTACTCTACTAAAATCATCCTTCACCACCCACACTTTAGATTTATCTTTATCAGTTCTATGGGGAACATTAACATTCAATTGGGAAGTATTAATAGGGGCAATAGCAGGTGATGTATTAGTATTAGGAGCCTTACCTGTAACATTATCATGTATCTTGCCATTATGTTCAGCTTCTGTCGACTCACCAGATTTCCTTTGATTAAATGTAAAATGAATCACTGCAACAGGGCCTTGTTGCATGCCTTCATTAACTTGATTTTGGACCTATTCTACAGCCTGCATAGGGAGAAAACTTTGGGAAGAACTAGGGATATCCTTCAAATTAGGATTACCTTCCATTGTAAATTGCCTAGTATGAGGTCGTTGTTGAGAGGATTGTTGTTGAGAAATGTTCTTGGCACTGTCCATGCGCATATCAACCCATTACTCTTGGTTAGCATTTTTCGCCGGAGCTCCGGCGGAATCGCTTGAAAATACTCCTCCAATAGTTTCACCATCAAAATTACTCGAACATCCTGTATGATGTTCGCCTTGAGTTGGGGAATAATCCCTAGTGAAAATTTCATCTGGATTCTCCTCTAAAGGACCTCGAATTTGATGGCACAACTGGGGTGATTCACCTACGATTCTCGCATGCGCCGCCTGTGGATTTATCATAATTGGGGTGGTGGAATCTTGAGATTTTTGCCTATTATGTAGATCTTGGAACTGGGAGTCTTTGTCACCAGTTTCTTTTCCGTGAATTTGACTCGAATCCTCCATGGAAATATTAGTATGAGTTCCATATAACTACCTTTCCGCCATTGCAGTATGGATCGCCTCTTCTCTCACCTGTGAGGATTGTAGGTTGATTCTGAGGATGATTTTTGTAGTGGGGAAGGTATATTCTGCTTGTGCATAACTGTAGATGGATCTGGTGGCCTGAATCGATCAGCAGGCGACTTTCCTTCCATTCTAATGATGCTGAAATGTTGGGAATTAGCCGAGAGAGCTAATTTCTTGAGAGAAGTCTAGAGAGAGAAATTTTAGAGATAGAAAAAATTCATGAAATGATGAGGTAATGGATCTACTATTTAGGGTTTAGGGTTTTAAATTTAGGGCTTAGGATTTAGCGTTTATGGTTTAGGGTTTAGAATTTAGAACTTATGGTTTAGGGTTTAGGGTTAAGGGTTAAGGGTTTT
The DNA here is from genome assembly GCF_900185275.1 of Solanum verrucosum. NCBI lineage: Eukaryota > Viridiplantae > Streptophyta > Magnoliopsida > Solanales > Solanaceae > Solanum > Solanum verrucosum. The sequence continues at coordinate 1,588,377 of NW_026019914.1, read as the reverse complement.
GGGTTCACGGTTTAGGGTTTCGGGTTGAAGGTCTAGGGTTTAAGGTTTATGGTTTGGGGTTTATTGTTTGAATTTATGGTTTAGGATTAAAGGTTAAGTTTTAGGGTTTAGGGTTTAAGGTTAGGGTTTAGGATATAGGGTTTAGCTTTAGGGTTTAGGGTTAGGGTTTAGTGTATAGGATTTAGGGTATTGGTTTTAGGGTATAGGGTTTAGGGTTTTGGGTTTAGGGTTTAGAGTTTAGGGTTAGGGTTTAGGGTTTAGGGTATAGGAGTTCTCTATATTCCAGCTTCATGACTATATTTTGGAATCACGGCATGCTCTTCAACTTCTCTATATTCCAGCTTCATGACTATGTTTTAGAACTCGTCAAGATAGGCTTCAACACTTTTGCTTCCTTGCTTCAAGTTATACAATTTGGCAAATAATCCTTGGCGTTATCTTTCTGGCACATACTTAGCTCTCATCAACCTTCTCAACTCGGGCCATGGTGGAGGATGACCTACTTGAACAACTAAGTGAAACTTCTTCATGTACTCCCACCATGTGACAGCATACCTCTCGAATTGGGCGATAGCATACCAACTACTCTTGACCTCCGCCAATTCATTCACATTGAAAATTCGATCACATTGCGACTCCCATTCTAAGTAAGCATCGGGATTACATTCCCCTTTGAATGTTGGAAAAGTCATTTTGATAGAATTGATGCCAACATCCCGGCCTCCATGGCCACCTTTGTCGTTGTGGTAGTAACCCCTTTGATAACGGTTACCATGCCCTTCTCTAGCTTCTTGACCCACTTCTTGATTGACATTGACTTCCCATTGGTCTCTACCTTGAGGGTGGTTCCCATGTTGCCTCCTTTCAAATGGCATTGGACCCAATCTACCTTTTGGTCCACCTTGCAACAAGTGACATCTTGGTCGATTCCTTGGTGACTCATTCCATGGGGCTTCTTCACCTTCACCCTCATAACCTTCTTGATCTTCATAATTCCTCACCTCATTCACGAGATTGGGTTGTGGTTATGGTCTTTGGTAGAGAATATTCTGGTTAGGTGGTGTTTGGTAAGGATGGCTTTGATTTGGTGGAGTTTCATGACTAAGCGGAAAATGGAATGGTCGATGGGTACTTTTGCTATTTGAACCCAATTGCACAAATGTTGGGTTACGGGTGTGAGAGTAGAAGAGTGAGTGTGTTCGTGCCCACTTGTAGAAGCTCAAAAAGTAGCTTGTAGTGTAGAGTCATTGGAATTGACTTGACCTTCCACCGTAGCAATCCTACCGTCCATCCGTGCTATATCACCTCTCACATTGTTCAACGCTTCCAGCAAAGTTGCCAAAGTAATTTCTCCGATGGGTGCTTGATTATCTCCTCCTGCCTCCATTGTACCTGACATTAAAACAACTCACAAAACAAGCAGCAAACAACGTTAGCTTTAATAAATTGAACTCACATTCACTCGTGTTTACACACCTTTGATTGCCTCTCAATTGGCGCGGTTAATGTTGACAATTGTTATATTCCGTCGATCACAAGGTACCAATTTCAACTCAATGTCGGAATGGATTCTTGTTTGAAGAAGAACGGACTGGAATCAAGAATTAACTACTAAGTAAAATGAGAAAAGCACGAAAAGAAAAAGCACAAACAAAGAAGTGAATTCAATAACCAATGGTCAACAAGTAGAGTAGTTGCGAGTTGGAAATTGGTTTAGGATTCTTGAGAAACGTTTGAGAATCAAAAGAAAAGAAAACTAAGAATTCAAAACCTGAGATGAGGAGTAACTAGAGTTTCCGATCGCCGAATGACCTGTTTTCTTCGCCTAAGTTGAAGTTCAGCTCGCCAACTTGAAGATGGACTCGCCAAACTCTGCAAACGGACATGGCAACTCAGCGATAGGGGTGGTAGTTCGGTGATGTGCCGATGGGACTCGACGACCAAGGCTTGGTCTCGCCAAATGTTCCAGTAGCTCCCTCAAATAGGCAGCCAATTCGGCAAGCAACCTTCCCAAAGGTCGAGGTGACGAATGGTTAGGTGAGGCCCATTTTAGCTTGCCCAATAAACCTCCTGCAGCTCCTTCAATGTCTGAAATTTGAAATCTGGTGGTCCCCCTTCCTCTTGTCCTTTAGTCCTTTAGTACTTGCCCTTTTAGTAAATTTCTTTTTACAAACACCTTTACTCTTTCTCTTTCTTCCCCTTTTGAATCAAACACTTGCTTTTTCAAATGTTTTCTTCCTTAAAGATATGAATGTTCTTCAAGAACTTCAAGAACAAGATGAACATCAAAAGAAAACCCTTACAATTTTTGTCTCGGAATTTCACAAAAAATTAGGTAAAGGCTCTCTTTGATATGGGGAACAACACCCAATATTTTTTAACCTACAATTCCAAGCCAAAATCTTCAGATTTCAAAACACACTTTGTGTTCTTCAAGTTTCTTCAAGTCTTCAATGGTGGGTTCTTCTATAAAGCTTCAAACCCCTTCCAATCTCAGCCCAAGACTCAAATATAGTTGGAGAACACTATTCCAACCTTAGAAACTCAAACAAGACTCAGATCTAAGAAACCCATTTCAGTAAAATCTCAAAAACGAAAATGAACAATTTTTTTTGTAGCAACAAACCCGAGACTAGAATCATAGGAACGATACTAAGCTCAGCTCTGATACCAAATAATGTAATTCTCACAAGAAGAACTACGATCTAATATGGAAATCAAAGACAGGAAGTAAAGATAAATAGATTGACACAAGAAAAGGAAATCATAAGCAACCTAAAGGTATATTAAACCTAAAGACCTCAATCGATTGATCCATAATCAAGCACCGAATCTCTTACGATGACCTCAAGGGAATCGATATCCCAAGCAACCAACGTTTCTAACAAAAGGCAACTAATGCTTAACCAAGCTCTCAACACTAAAGCATGAGTTTTTCAGTTTTTAACATAAAAAATAATCAGAGTTTAAAATGAATTCAAGCTAGCTATTTATAGTCTTAGAAATAAAGGGCCCAAAAGTGACCCAAAATGCCAAAGGGTGAGTTGGGTTGGGTCGCCTAGTGTATTGGGTGATGCGCCAACCTAGTTGGCGGGTAATCCTGCATGGTCTTTCAGCTTAGCCACATTCTGGAACAATGGGCGAGCTGGGTTCATCGCCTAGGGACTTGGGCGATCCGTCGATAGGCTCTGGTTCGCCAAATTGTCCAGCTGCAACTTTCAAGGCATGTAATCCCTTGTTTGATATCAATACCATCTCAAGCACCTCTATCTTCATGAATAGCTTTTGCATCCTTTGAAGGTCTTGAGCTTGGCACCTCGTAAATGGCCTTGATGTAATCTATTTTACATCAGTGACTCATTCCACGACGCTTCTTCACCTTCACCTTCATAACCTCTTTGATTTTCATCATTCCTCACCTCATTCATGGATTAGGTTGTGGTTGTGATCGTTGGTAGGGAATATTTTGGTTAAGTGGCATTTGGTAAGGATGACTTTGATTTGGTGAAGCTTCTTGACTAAGTGGGAAATGGAACGGTCGATTGAAACTTTGGCTATTTGAACCCAACTGATGGATGGTTGGGTGCAAAGCTTGTTGGAGGGTTCCGGGCATGAGAGTAGGAGAATTAGTTTGATCGTGCCCATATGTAGAAGCACGGAAAGTAGCTTGTGGTGTGGAGTCATTGGAGTTGACTTGACCTTCCACATTGGACAACCTACCGTCCATCTTTGCTATATCACCTCTCACGCTATTCAACACTTACAACAAAGTTGCCAAAGTAATTTCTCAGATCGGTGCTTGAGTTTCATTTCCGGTCTCCATTGTACCTGCAATAAGACAACTCACAAGAAGCAAACACGTTAAGTTAGTAAAGAACTCACAAACACTCTTGTTTACGCACCATTAATTTCCTCTTAATCGGCGTGGCTAATGTTGACAATTGTTTATACTCTGTCGATCACAAGGTATCAATATCAATTCTAGGTCAGAATGGATTCTTGTTTGAAGAAGAAAGAAAACCCCGATTGAACAACCAGACTTGAATCAAGAATTAACTACAAAATAAAAATGAGAAAAACACGAAAATAAAAGGCACTAACAAAGAAGTGTATTCAAGAACAAATAGCCAACAAGTAGAGTAATTACGAGTTGAAAATCGGTTTAGGATTCATGAGAACATTTCAAAATCAAAAGAAAAGAAACTAAGAATTTAAAAACTTGAGATTAGGAGTAACTTGAGTTTCTGATCGCCAAATGACTTATTTTCGTCGCCTAATGTGAAGTTCAGCTCGCCAAATTGAAGATGGACTAGCCAAACTTTGCAAACGGACATTGCAACTTGGCGATAGGAGGGGTTGTTCGGCGATGCGCCGATTGAACTTGGCGACCAAGACTTGATCTCACCAAAAGTTCCAGTAGTTCCCTCAAATGGGTAACCAATTCGACAAGCTACTTGCCCAAAGGGTGAGGCACTAAATGGTTAGGTGAGGCCCGAATTAGCTCCCCCAATAGACCCTCTACAGCTCCTTTAAAGTTCTGAAATTTGCAATCTGGTGGTCCCCCCTGCTCTTGTCCTTTAGTCCTTTAATACTTGCCCCTTATAGTAAATTCCCCTTTAATATACACTTTTACTCTTTCTCTTTCTTCCCCTTTTGGATCAAACACCTTCTTTTCAAATGTTCATACCTTTGAAGATTTGAATACTCTTGAAGACTTCAAGAACAAGATGAAGACCCAAAATAAAACCCTTGAACTTTTTGTCTCGGAATTTCACGAAAATTTAGGTGAAGGCTCTCCTTGATGTGGGGAACAACACCCAATACTTTTTAATCGTCAATTCCAAACCAAGTACTTCAAATTTTAAAACCCACTTTGTCTTCTTCAAGCTTCTTCAAGTCTTTAATGGTGGATGCTTCAACAAGCCTCCAAACTCCTTCCAATCTCAGCCTAAGACTCAAATAGGGTTGGAGAACACTATTCCAACGTTAGAAACTCAAATAACACTCAAATCTAAGAAACCCATTTCAGCAAATTCACAAAAAAAAAACAAAAATGTACAAATTTTTTTTGTAACAAAACCCCAAGACTAAATTCGTGGGAACGAAGCTAGGCTTGGATCTGATACCAAATGATATGATTCTCACAAGAGAAACGACGATAAACATCAAAAAATCAAAAGACGGAAAGTAAAGATATATAAATGTCACACATAAGAAGAAACAAAAAGCAACCAAAGAGTATATTAAACCCAATGACCTCCATTCGTTGATCCAACTATAGCACCTAACTCTTACGATGACCTCAAGGGAATCGATATCTCAAGCAATCAACGTTTCTAACAAAAGCTTAACCAAGTTCTCAACACTCAAACATGAGATTTCAGTTTTCAACATTCAAAATACATGTCAAACCAATACTGTTCCAACTTTTGATGAATATGTTGTAGATAATTCTGAGGATGAAGTAGACGTGGATAACTAGTCTTTACATGATCCTGATGATGATGATGAGATTTGTGAGGTTTTGATCAAAGCATTTAGTCCTCATAAAGATCAAAGCATGGAGAATGAAATTCAACAAGTGACTGACAACCAAGGACTATCTCTAAGAGGTTTTCATCATGACAAATACCATTTCAAAAATCAAGATATCAACAATGTCACTGCAGGCAGACCAAATACCAAGCTCTTTACTTCTAAATCTTCCCAATGATTAGTACACTTATATGGAATGTAAGGGGGATTAACACCCAGGGTGTTATCAAAAGGCTTAAAATGCTGAAGAAGATGCATCATATCTCTATAATGGCTATCCTAGAACCTTTCTCAGATATCTTTCATGTTCAGACTTTAAAGCATCAACTTGCTATAGACAATGCTATTAGCAACTGCAATGGCAAGATCTGGATGTTTTGGAATTTGGATGTTGACTGCAATGTGATAGAGGAGGATAAGCAGCATATCACTTGTGAAATTGTTCATAATGAACTACATACCAAGTTCACTAATACCTTTGTCTATGTCAAGTGTAAGGACCATCTTAGAAGACCTCTTTGGGATAGAATGTTATATCATGCTATTGCTAAGACCAATTCCCCTTGGTGTGTTGTATTGACCCGAGAGCACCCCCTAGCCATTACCGGCGTATTCGACCTCTCGGAGGTCTTATATAAGCCCTTAACATTCGTCATAACATTTATCATAGAAAATTTATCAAGACACTAGGGTCACCTCCACTGATTTTAGACTCCAAACAACACATAAAAACATGAACAACATACTAGAACACACCAACACGTAGAAGACTAGTTTCCGAACGTCTTGATCGTTCCTTGACATTTGACTTCCAAACTCTTTAAAACTGACTTAAAAGGCTATTCTTCATTATTTTGACAAGTTATTAATGCATAATACCCATGTGAGGCTCTAATTTATCCTACTTTATTTTGAGGGTCGTTACAATATCCCTCACTTAGGAATATTCGTCCTCGAATGACACTTAAACACTTCTGAGGACTCAATCACCCAACTAGCAGCTCACAATACACAACATACAACATCAACATAAGAGCACACATCAAATAGGAACATCAACTGCACATAAAAGGCTCAAAACAACTTTGTGCAATTCAAGAAAGTAGCAACACATCTACCAACTCCTTATGCATCAACTTTATTATTTCCCAAATCATTGGAGGAACTCCCTTCTCCAAATCATCACTATGCTTAAAACTCTTTACTTCTCATAAGTATAGGAGGAACTACCTTCTCCATATTCAATGAGCATCAACATATATATTAAGCAATCAACAACACGTTTCTTTAACAAGACAACATCAAGCATGCTCATTACAACTCTCATGAAGTCAACATCACACAACATCTACGGATACAATTTTCAACCATGAGAAATAAAGTTCGTGAAAACTCAAAATAAAACTTAAGCATGAATTTTTCACAAAAATATGCACATACAAGGAAATCATGTCATAATCATCATTCTCATTTCAAACACCAAAGAAACACAACATGCAACTATCTCATTAAAGTATGTTATGCAACTTTATCATAAGAAATCATTTACGCATGCACGTCAAATCAACTCATGCAACACAAGCAAGTAGAAACTTTATTCACCGACTCATAATGCATTAACAACATAGGCCTTTCTCATGTTCGTAGGAGGAACTACCTTCTCCTAAGCATGGCATGATATTTACCCCTTTTATATCATCATAAGGTCCATTAGGCAATGGCTTTCAAGTGCACACATAGACATGATCAACATTTCCACTCATGAGGCAATTAAACAATTCATACTAGTTGCACCCTAACATGAGGATTATAGATCATCTACTAGTCTTATCATTTAATCATCATACTATCAAGAACATACATGTCATTACCATGTTTAGTTATGTTCAAGGAGGGACTACCTTCTCCTAGTCACAACATACACATATCGCATCATAAACTCATTAGCAAGAATTACACAAAGGTCAATTTTCAGGAGAAATTCTCAACTCCTAACCTAAGCATGCTCATACTCTCTTCCTCATGAAGTCAAGAGTGCATTCACCATATAAATATGCATATTGACATGAGAAACATGAATTTTATTACTAAAATTCCATTTTTTTTTATGTAATAAGAATCCTTCAAAACATGCATAACATAGTGTCTTCTAGGACATAACATACGGAGATCATGCAACTCATAATCATATGCAAGACTCCAAACATGAACAAGCTACTAGGAACTCTTTGGTCTCAAGCTTGAATAAGAATCGAAGGAAAAGATAAAGATATCAACAACCTTACTACTCACTCATCATCCCCACTTAGGGTAAACCCATCTAAGAGCACATTAAAGTAACCAAGAGAACTATCGCTTACTAATTAAGCACAATGTCCCCCTCTTGGGATCAAGTTATGCAAACTTATTTAATCATTACCTCCTTCATCTCTAAGGTAGGAACCATTCTCCACTAAATCATCAATATACTCCCTTAGGTGAGGATTTCAATAATCCAAAAAAAAAAGAGTATCTATACAACTCCATTTCATATCTATCACCCAAAGTGGTTCTCAATATGGAGAACTCAAGGAAAATCAATGTAGAAATATTAAGGGCACCCAAAACTTTATCATCTAGGCACATTATCCCCTACTTGGGGTGAGCTTAATCAACTCTTTATCACACCATACCCTTATCATCACCTTTGGTGTAACTTTCCGCTAAACCATGCCTAGGTATTATCTAAACACTCTCTTTGAATGGCCATACTTAAGATCACCCTTACAAGACCACTATCCCCTTTAGAGTTGGTCAACATCTATTCTCTTGTCCTTCCTATGAACTAAGGGGTACATGCAACTCTCCATGTTAACCTTAGAGCAAAACATTATCCCAACTCATGGAACAAAGCCCCTTTTTCCACTCTTAGGGCAAGCCTACACAAGAACTCTGATTCACACAAGGACAACCATGAAGCATCACTCATAAAGAAAGGGCAACTTTCAACTCACACTAGTACCACATTCCTTCAAAACTCCTCAATTCTACACCATGACTTTCTACTATCATTACCCATCACCTAAAGCAACTCATCATTCTAAAGAGGATTTCATTCTTACCATAACAACTATTATCATATGAGACCTACACCACCATACAACATTTTCAATGTAATGCTCCCAACTTCATAAGTCAAACATAGCCATGATTGGCATCACAATACGATTTCTAAATTTACCTTCATATATATACTCATATAGTCACCACATCATAATAAGCATTAAAACTCACCTTTTCTTTCCTCGATCCTTGCAATATCACCCCTTCCAAGTAATCAGATCTAGAAGACCACCGGACAAGGGAAAATAAGAGAGAGAGAGATCATAGGGATTTTAGCTCTACGGCACGACACAAGAGTAATGAAGAAAGTGAAACTTCTATCGTCTTATAGCCTCTCGCTCATAGATGTGTCGCGACTCATACCGATAAACAAGACTCTACTAGACGTGGCTCAAGAGACGTTGAACCTTAAGACCATTTTCATAACCTCATACTCTGATACCAAGTTTGTAATGACCCGAGAGCACCCCCTTGCCGTTACCGGCGTATTCGACCTCTCGAATGTCTTAAACAAGCCCTTAGCATCCGTCATAGCATTTATCATAGAAAATAGCAAAAAAATTAAAAAAAAATTCATACTGTAACACAAGACTTAAAAGTCACCTCATTTAAACCTTTAATACAAAATCGGAGTACTACGTCTCAAGGTAGCCATCTTAAAACATGACTATAACACAAGAGGGACACAACCCTTACAATACAAAAGAAACTACTATCTAGTACATAGAACTTAAGGAAACTGTTTAACATAAAGATCCTTGAATCTTTAAGGACACACCCAAAGTTGGGAATAGTAAGCCAAGCTCATCATTTCTAGGAAAGACCCTTTAGTCACCATCACCTACACTTGGTGTAAAAAGATGAAGAAGAATGATGTTAGTACAAGAATGCACTAAATATGATAACCATGCAAAACATACTCTTAAAAGGACATTTAGTTGGAAACCATGCATCATGCCTTTTTAGAGAAACTTCAAGAACATTTAGTACATTAGGCACAATATAAACCACATACATCATCATACACTTGGAAACCATTCATAATAGCAGATAGAGCCACTTATAAAATTTTAGGCACATTCAATGCAAACAATACACTACCTTCCTCTTTATCTTAACTCATTTCCTCAAGCCACCCTTAGGGAATACTTGGTGCAATGTATCACCTTAAGGTTACCAAAGGTGAACTTACATATAGCCTTCATCAATCCAACCACATATATTCATAGAGTCATAAGCACACAATAAGACATAGTCTTCAGATAGGAACCATCACCTAAGACAACCCCCAAGTCACACTAGTGCAATGTGCAAGTAGCATCCCATAATACTACTCACACCAAGTGTTCCTAGGAAGCCACCATAGACTAGGCACATCATATTCAACAAAACATAACATCTTCATTTAACATTAGACATAAGACCAACATACTTCAGAACATCATATAAGGACTCATTCCTTTACTACATCATTAGTCATAACCCATTTAGTTCATATCATAGATAAACCACCCTCACAACCCCTTCACAAGCTCACTTGTGCAATGTACACATGGAGTCTCATTCCAACACATATACTAAGGAAACCCATTAAGAAGTCATAAGTGTAATTCACATGCATAAACATACTTCATGTCTTTCATAAGTAAAGTAAACCTTCACATGCTTTAGTATTAACATACATAGACCATAGTCTTCATTACATAAAGAGCCTAATCATAACCTCCCTTAGAGTCCACTTGTGCAATGCATAAGTAGGGTCCATAATCCTACCTACACTAAGTAACTCTTCAAGAAATCATGACTAGAGTTCATATTCTTATCTTAGTTCATTTCTTAACTTTCGGGAGACATTGCTATAACCGATATATACCATGTGAGCTACTTGGAATCCGGTGTTCTACTCCCACACCGAAAAGAGAGGGTACTACTTGCCAAAGTAGGACCTACATACATAATAGCTATCTAGTATATCCATTAAGCTAATACCTATGGGGGCAAGTAGTTATGGAACAAGGAGATTGCTACTAGAAAACCTGAACTTACTAAGTGTGGAGGTTTCCATCTCATGAGACAACATCTATGTTGGGAACCCAGACTTGCTAAACGTGAAGGTTCGTTCTCTTGTGGGAAACCAGACTTGCTAAACGAGAACCCCTCACTCTCATTTTTCATGTTCACTAGGGGCTAAGCTCCAACTCCCTTTTTAAACATCTTTAAGCCTTTATTTAACATTAGTTCATAATATATGCTTTAGGGACTTAATCCCTCATATCATATAGCTCAAAGGTTTCTAAGATGAGAATGACCTTTCATCATAGAACCTATAATATGTGAGAATGACCTTTCACATAGTCATACCATATTCTTAACATAGTCTAGTTTAGAGTACAATTCTGGAAACCTTTCAAGAGACTCACTTTCACTAGATTATCATAAACCTTATTCATTCAATCATTCATTTATTTCATCTTCTGTCACTAATTCTCTTGTAATATAGTTTTCTTCTCGTCCTGAATCTATTAATATTAAATATTTTCGTTGTTCCATTATTCCCGTTATGTAGTAATGATGTGGTTTTATTTCTTCTTCCATTGATTTTTGTAGGATTTTATCTATTCTCCTTGAGGTACTCATTTTTAATGATATTTGGGGTATCTCATTGTTTATTCTTTTCGATGTGCTTAGTCTTTATTTTACTATTTCTAAATCTTCTTCTATATCAATTTTATTATAACTATAATCATTTTTATCTATGACTGTAACTATCCTTTCAAAGGGATCTTCTATTTTTATTTTATCTATTTTATTTTTTGTTGTTATTTTATGTTTTGTTGTTAGAACATATAAGTTTTTACATCTAGCTGTAAATATTTTACTTCCTGGGGCTAGTTCTATCCCTGACATTCGCCAGTATAATATTAGTGATTTATCTATATTTCTGTCATTTATTGCTACTGAGTAGTTAGCACTTATTATAAATTTAAATTTTGGGTATATGAGGTTACCTCTTACTGCACTTATTATTCTTTTTTCTATGGGTTGTATAATTCTATCATCCGCTAAGTATATTTCTATGGGTGTATCTATTCCTTCTCTAAAACATGCTTTTATTAATATTTTTGTTCCTCCTAAATGTACATATTTAATTGGATTTTTAGCCTTAATATATTGTATTTCTTTATTTATTATTAGTATTTTGGCCTTTCCTTTAGTGTATTTGCAATCTATGATATGTTCTCTTTGACTTACTACATAATATTCTTCTTTTTATCGTTTAAACCAGTTTCTTCTTGTTGATATTTCGAATATTTTTGCTACGCTTAGGTCTAATTCTTTTCCTTTTATTTGTTCAAATATACTATTATCTTATTTTCTGTTCTAAAGATTCTTCGTCTTGATGTTCTTCTTTATTTATTATTTGTATGTTCGCTTCAGTCATTTGTTATATTATAGAATTCATTATCTGATTCTATTTCTATGTCATTTCTATTTCATTTTCTGATATTTCATATATGCTATCTTCACTTTCTACTTCATAATCTATGTATTCTATCAGCGTATATTTTTCATTGTCTATTATTATTTCTGATATTTGTTTTTTCTTTGGATTTTTAGGTAATTTACAATCTCTAGCTATATGTCCTAATTTTCAAGAATTATAACAAGTACATTTCGTTAGTTTTCTTTTTGGTCTATATGGTCTTTTGGTTTTGTAATTTTTTACATAGTACCTTCTTCTTGGTTTTTTATATTTATATTTTGATCTGTATTTTTTATTATATTTCTTTTTATTTTTATAATACCTATCCGTACAACCAAATTGAGGTCCTGTTTTATATTTGCAACATGCCAAGTTTTTTACTAATATTTTTTCCATTTTTATTTATTCTTTATGTTTTTGACATAGTTCCATAAACTATTGTTGCAAGAATTTCATTCTAGCTCCTAAGGTGTCTGTTAATTCTACTTCATTCCAACTTTTTATTATTTTTGAATTAAAAGGTTCTGGTAATTTTATAAAATATAATTTTCTTATTTCTTTACCTTCTTCTGCGCTATATGTTCCTTTATAATAGTATTCTCTAAATGCACATGTATATTCATCTATGTAACACATATTACATATTGCTAATTTTTTCATTAGATTTTGATTTATGATTTTTTCTTTATTTTGTTCTTCTACCTCTATTGTCATACTACTAAATTCATTTCTTATAGCTATTTCGTATTTATATAATATTTCCATAGTTGTAGTGGCTATTCCATCATCAAATTTTTTATTATTTCTTAAAGTTGTTAAGCTTTCACTTGTTAAATTTTGTAGCCATAATTTTACTGTTCCTATAAGTGTTCTTTCTATGTATCCTGGTGTCTCTGTTATTATTATCTTGTTATCTATTAATTGTTTTGATATGTATCCTATCCATAATTGGATTGTTTTATTTATATATGCTACACAGTCTAAATCTAAAAAATCATGTTGTTCAGTTATTGGTTTAGGCGTCCATTTTTTACTTAATCTTTTATCCCATGTAGTTTTTCTTTATCATATTGTTCATAATTTTTATTGGGTTTTTTACTCCTGATGTGCTAGGGTTTTCGTCCATGTCTATGTCTTCTATATTTACTTCTAAATTCTTTGTATTATCTATGTTTGCTAAAAGTTCCGTATATGTTTCGCTTGTTTCCGAATGTTGTTCTAGATCATCGTCGTTTATTTCATCAATTCTTATTTCGGGTAGATTATCTTGGCTATTTTCTTCTTTTTCTTGTAATTCATCTTGTAATTGCAATTTTTCTTTAAATTTAATTATCTCATTTGCTAATTTTGTTTTTTGTCCTTTTTCTTTTTGTTTTAATTTCACACATTTCTTTTAATATTGCTAGCTCTTTTTCTAGCTCTATTATTTTAGTATTTTTTACTTCTTCTAATTGTTGTTCTTCCTTTTTTGCTTGTTGTTTTATTTTTTCAATTTTTGTTTTTCTATCTATTTCTTCATTTTCTTTTGTTATTCTTATCAAAGTAGTTAAACTATCTTCTAGTTTTACCGTTTCTTTTTCTAACATTAAACTTATATTGTCGCCTATTTTTTTATATCTTCTTCCTAGATTAGAAAATATTATCTTTATTTTAAATCCGTCATAATTTTCATATGTTTTTTCATCCATTGCGTATTCCTCATTATTCATTTATAAATTATGTTGTAGTTTATATTATAAGTTATTTATTTGTATTTCTAGATATAAAATAGTCTTTCTTTGTGCTATTATAGATTTGTGATAAATTCCTGCTAATATATTATTGTTAAGAATATTTTGCCTATGTTCTAATTCTTGTCTTTTTGCTATAATTATTTCATTAAGTTTTTGTCTATATTCGTTATTCTCGTTATTGATTGTATTTTTAAGATATATTATCTATTAATTGATCTAATTTTTCGTTATCAATTTTTGTGATATTAAGTTGTTTATATTCTGGATATAATTTGTTTAATTTTCTTCTTATTTTTCTTAATTTTCTACTCGTATGTTTCTTACTATGTTTCTTATTATCCATAGCTCTGGTACCATTTTTTGGTGCGGAACTGGTAGTTGAGGGATTCATGGAAGTGGTAGTGTGGTAGGTGAGTAATTTATTTTAAAGATTTTATTATAATATTCTTTTGCTAGGTGTCTTAATCTTGATATTTCTTTAATGTTATTTTTCGGTAGTGCGAAATTCATGGTAAAATATAATAATATTTATTGTAATATTCTTCGGATAGTTGTTTTAATCTGAATATTTTATTAATATTATTTATGATATATTCTAGGTATAACATATCTTGGGTTCTTTGGTACATATATAAATTTTCTTCCATTAATTGTTCCAATAGTTTTATATTTTCCATAGATTATGTCCAATATTGTAAATATTCGTAGTTCATTTTAGTCTGAATTTATTTCTAAATCGTACCATTCTATTCTTTCGTAGTCTAAATCATGTAGGTCTATTTCATACCATTATTGGTTCAATAATCTTCTGATTCGTAATCATTAAATATTTTTTCCCATATTATTCTTCTTAATTCAATTATTTCTATATTTTTAAGTAGATATAAGATTAAAGTTTCATAGTTTTTTATCATTTCATCATGCATGTATGTAGTCATGTTCTTTATTATGCAGGTTTTTTATTTCAAATTATTCCTTCCTACCATATTCATAATTGATTAAATTCATATTAGATCATTATGAACCAGATTATTTGTTTATCATGTTTTCTTGTTAGTACTACCATCGTACTTTAGCGGATACTTCCTTCTTATCAGCGCCTCAACTTTGTTTACTCCCCTAAACGGCTTCCTCGCCTACTGATTTCAACATTAGGGTGGCATAGTATAGAAGTTTTCTCTCTGTTTCCAGTGTGCTAATAAACTAGAAATCATGCTTCAAATAATTCTAATACATAATAACTAACTTAAATTTATTCAATCATATATATGATATTCAAGAATATATGAAATTAGTTCCGCATATTTTTTGAACAATATATCTTTGCTCCTTGCTTATTCATGCTATCTGAAATATCTGATTGGATTTCAGATTGTTGCTCTATTTATCTAAATACTTAAAAAAATTTAGAGAGGTTTTTGAAAAGAGTCTTTGATAAATCAGGCATTGCCTGTCTTACAACGTTTACAACTGCGTCTATATATAGACATACACACTCTAATACGCTTTTTAAATATGTCCACTACTATTTACTACTATTCATGACTACTATTTACTACTATTCATGAATAGTTCTTATTTTGTCTACCACTATCCTATTTAAGACATATTAATAATGTACATATACACTTGTCATTATTTGCATAAGACCCATACCTACTTTATGACACACACACCAAACTATACATATTCTTTTTATGACTTTTTACATCTTATCTACGTACTTATTTGACTACTTTACACTTTACAACTTTGCAACTATTTTAAATTATTTTACTTACATAACTTTTTCTGTTCTTATCTTTTTATCTTCTCCTTCTTGTTTTCTTCTTCTTTTCCTCGTTGATTATTCCAGCTAGACATCTGTAATTATGTTATCTTCTCCATTACACTTTGAACATATGTGATCAGGGTATTTGTGTTCAATTAGTTTGCAATATCTGGTTAATAACTCTGTTGAAATAAATCCGGCTTTTAGTGCTCTTGTCGTAGGTCGTTCCTCTAGTTTTAATAATGATAAGATCCATCATTGGACTTCATCCATATCTGTTCTTCGTAGTTTTCTTGAATTTGAATATATCATTAATTGATCTCTCGAGTAATAACTCCATACAACGTTTCCATTTAAATAATTATTTGCTAGCTCCTGTATGATAGTTAATATACCAATTATTCTTTTGTTGGCATAAAAACTTGGTATCTTTATTTTGCATATCTCTTCTTGTTGTCCGGTGTCCTCAGGTATAATTATATCTTTAGTCAGTCCTATCTTGATAACTTGTATTGGAGGTTTTATTTCCTCATATAATATCTCCGCTGGTGCTGTATAGAATTTTATATAAAACAAATTTCCTTTTGTAACTCTTTTGTATGTGACGAATGCTTTGTGTAGCTCCGGTATTCCACTAACTTCTTCTCCATCGTATGTGTATACGATATTTAACAGTCCATAGTTGTAACATGTTCTTACTAAATTAGCGTTAGTTTTTGGCCGTGCAATTAACTTGTTATATCCTAGTAACTTTTGTGTCAAATAATCTTGGTTTGGTTCTTTTGTAGTTGATATGGGATTGCGGTTTAAATAAGTTTGGATTTTGTGTATATTTTCGATGTAGGTTCGTGTGATGTAATTATATGTCTTTTTCTCATTTTGGTTTTGCAAACTATCTGCGTATGTAGATGTTTGTGGTTCTATGGACATATATGTCTAGGTGTCCTTTGGGTAAATGGTTTTCCAAATAGCTGGTTTAAGTTCGCATTTTTATATTGTCTATCGCTAACTTGTTTGCTTATACCTGCAACTGTATTTAAACAAACAGTATAGGTTTTAAGGAGTTTTCCATCGTCTCCTTTTAGCTCTGGGTTTTTTCCGTCTTCCGATCGACGTAGCTCCGCATTTTTATAGTCATGTTGCTGACTAGCTTTAGACTTCAGATTATCTTCATTAGTCTTAGCTTTTGTATCTCATTGTCCATACTATCCACTTTTGTACAAAGTGTAGTAATAACTTTGAGTATCTTTTCAATTGTATCTTCTTCCTCAGTCTCAGTCTGAGCAGCTTTGTCGGGATAGGTAATCTGCAATAACATTCTTATTAGTTTTTATTACTTTAATTGTAAATGTAAAATTTAATATATTTAATACCAATCACATTATTTCTTTTGTTGTTACCGAATCTTGTATTTTTCTTGTTAGCCACCATTTTACTTGTGTATTATCTGTTCTTATAATAAATTCGTTATATACAATATATGGTTCAAATGATAATATACAGTTATACACTGAATATAATTCTTTTCTATTTATTTCCCATTTTATTTCTGTATTATTAAATGTTCCTGAATAATACCTACAATGATGTCATATCGTATTGCCATCATATCTGTTTTTTAATATTCCACCATAACTTTTTCACTCGCATCTGATTCCACTATATAAATAATTTTTTTTGTTTTCATCCGGAAAATATAGTTTAGGTAAGTTTTTACATAATAATTTTACCTTTTGTATTTGTATTTGGTCTTTTTTATCAAACTGATATTCTATATCTTTCTTTAATTTTTGTTGTAATGGTTTTAAATTCTCTGCTAATTTTGGTATGTATTCTCTTACTTGATTTACTAGTCCTAAGAATGATTGTAATTTCTTTTTTGTGTCTAGTTGTTCATTTGAGTTAATTATTTTTTGTACTATATGTGTTTGCATTTTTATTCCGTTTTTATCAATTTGTATTCCTAAGAATTCTATTTCATTTTTCATTATATCTGCTTTCTTTTTACTTAGACTTATACCTGAATATTCTATGATGTGTATACATTTTTCTAATAATCTTATATGTTCATCTTGTGTTTTGGAATATAATAATATATCATCAATGTACACTACACAATTTTCTATTTGTTTAAAGTAATTGTCCATAAAGTGTTGATATCTACGTGGTGCATTTTTATATCCAAATGGTAATACATTCCATTCATAAAATCCTTGTGGTACGGTGAATGTTGTTAGTTTTTTAGATTCTTTTTCTAGTTTTAAGTGATAAAATCCTGATTTACAATCAGATTTGCTAAAATAATTATATCATTGTATTTGTCTTATCTTTAGTATTTTATTTGGTATCGGATAATTATATGTTTTGGTTTTTGCGTTTAAATTTCTATAATCAATAACCATTCTGCTTTTTACTCTTTTTTGTTCACTATGCTTATTTACTATAAATGCCGAGCTTGTGTGATTACTATTGCTTTCTTGTACATATCATTTTTCTAGTAATTCATTTATATGTATCTTAAATTCGGTTAAATCATTAAAATTATAGTTTAATGGTTTTGGGTTATTATACTATTATTATCAATTAACTCAATTTTTACTTTTGGTTTATGTTTCTCCCATCCTTGTAGAGGATCCTCACTATATAATAATTCTAACTTATCTTGAATTATTTTTACTTTATCTATAGAGAATATAATTAATTCTATTTTAGGGTCTTCTTCTTTTATATTTTATAATTTTTGTGTAATTTTTTCACTTCCTTTTATCCATTCTATTGTTTTTCATTTTTTATTATTTACTCTTTTTGCTCCTATTTTTTGTTTACATGGTGTCGTGAACCTCCAGTGTGTTACTTAGAGGGACCTTTTAAACAAGTCAAACTTGAGTTCTATTTTCAAAGATTTCGTCGAAAAACAAGTTCGCGACGCGGGGGTGTTCCCACATGTTTTCTAGAAATTAAATTCGAGACAGTAGAGTCCGCGAGATGTCCGCGATGCGGACCAAACATTTGGCCCTTGGTGGAGCTAGTCCGCGACGCAGACATGCTATCTCCAAGCACAACTTCAAGCTCCCTTGGCCAAGGTTGGGGTCCTCCTCGGCGACGCTTAGGGTGGCCCCCAGGGAGTCGTATCCAAATGTTTTGACCCTAAAAACATTTATTAAGACACTAGGGTCACCTCCACTGATTTTAGACTCCAAAGAACACATAAAAACATGAACAACATACTAGAACACACCAACACGTAAAAGACTGGTTTCCGAATGTCTTGGTTGTTCCTTGACGTTTGACTTCCAACCTCTTTAAAAATGACTTAAAAGGTTACTCTTCATTAATTTGACAAGTTATTAATGCATAATACCCATGTGAGGCTCTAATTTATCCTACTTTATTTTGAAGGTCGTTACAATATCCCCCACTTAGGAACATTTGTCCTCGAATGACACTTAAAACACTTCTGAGGACTAAATGACTCAACTAGCAACTCACAATACACAACATACAACATGAACATAAGAGCACATATTCAAAGAGGAACATCAACTCCACATAAAAGGCTAAAAACAACTTTGTGCAATTCAAGAAAGTAGCAACACATCTACCAACTCCTTATGCATCAACTTTAATATTTCTCATTTCATTGAAGGAATTCCCTTCTCCAAATCATCACTATGCTTAAAACTCTTTACTTCTCATAAGTATAGGAGGAACTACCTTCTCCATATTCAATGAGCATCAATATATATATTAAGCAATCAACAAGCCATTTCTTTAACAAGACAATATCAAGCATGCTCATTACAACTCTCATGAAGTCAACATCACACAACATCTATGGGTCCAATTTTCAACCATGAGAAATAAAGTTCATGAAAACTCAAAATACAACTTAAGCATGAATTTTTCACAAAAATATGCACATACAAGGAAAATCATGTCATCATCATCATTCTTATTTCAAACACCAAAGAAACACAACATGCAACTATCTCATTAAAGCACGTTATGCAACTTTATCATAAGATATCATTTAAGCATGCACTTTAAATCAACTCATGCAACACAAGCATGTAGAAACTTTATTCACAGACTCATAATGCATTAACAACATAGGTCTTTCTCATGTTCATAGGAGGAACTACCTTCTCCTAAGCATGACATGATATTTACCCCTTTTATATCATCATAGGGTCCATTATGCAATGGCTTTCAAGTGCACACATATACATGATCAACATTTCCACTCATGAGACAATTAAGCAATTCATACTAGATGCAACCTAACATGAGGATTATAGATCATCAACTAGTCTTATCATTTAATTATCTTACTATCAAGAGCATACGTGTCATTACCATGTTCAGTTATGTTCAAGGAGGGACTACCTTCTCCTAGTCACAACATACACACATGGCATCATAAACTGATAAGCAAGCATTACACAAAGGTCAATTCATTTAAGAGAAATTCTTAACTCCTAACCTAAGCATGCTCATACTCTCTTCCTCATGAAGTCAAGAGTGCATTCACCATATAAATATGCATATTGACATGAGAAACATGAATTTTATTACTAAAATTCCATTTTTTTATGTAATAAGAATTCTTCCAAACATGCATAACATAGTGTCTTCTAGGACATGCATAACATACGAAAATCATGCAACTCATAATCATATGCAAGACTCCAAACATGAACACGCTACTAGGAACTCTTTGGTCTCAAGCTTGAATAAGAATTGAAGGAAAAGATAAGGATATCAACAACATTACTACTCACTCATCATCCCCCACTTAGGGTAAACCCATCTAAGAGCACATTAAAGTAACCAAGAGCCCTATTGCTTACCAATTAAGCACAATGTCCCCCTCTTGGGATCAAGTTATGCAAACTTCTTTAATCATTACCTCCTTCATCTCTAAGGTAGGAACCATTCTCCATTAAATCTTCAATATACTCTCTTAGGTGAGGATTTCAAGAATCCAAAAAAAAAGAGTATCAATACAACTCCATTTCATATCTATCACCCAAAGTGGTTCTCAGCATGGAGAACTCAAGGAAGATCTAGAAATATTAAGGGCACCCAAAACCTTACCATCTAGGCACATTAACCCCCACTTGGGGTGAGCTTAATCAACTCTTTATCACACCATACCCTTATCATCACCTTTGGTGTAACTTTCCGCTCAACCAAAGTTTGTAACGACCCGAGAGCATCCCCTTGTCGTTACCGGTGTATTCGACCTCTCGGAGGTCTTATAAAATCCCATAGCATCCGTCATAGCATTTATCATAGAAAATAGCAAAAGAATTAAAAAAATTTCATACTATAACACAAGACTTAAAAGTCACCTCATTTAAACCTTTAATACAAAATCGGAGTACTACGTCTCAAGGTAGCCATCTTAAAACATGACTATAACACAAGAGAGACACAACCCTTACAATACAAAAGAAACTACTATCTAGTACATAGAACTTAAGGAAACTGTTTAACATAAAGATCCTTGAATCTTTAAGGACACACCCAAAGTTGAGAATAGTAAGCCAAGCTCATCACTTCTAGGAAAGACCCTTTAGTCACCATTACCTACACTTGGTGTAAAAAGATGAAGAAGAATGATGTTAGTACAAGAATGCACTAAATATGATAACCATGCAAAACATACTCTTAAAAGGACATTTAGTTGGAAACCATGCATCATGCCTTTTTAGAGAAACTTCAAGAACATTTAGTACATTAGGCACAATATAAACCACATACATCATCATACACTTGGAAACCATTCATAATAGCAGATAGAGCCACTTATAAAATTTTAGGCACATTCAATGCAAACAATACACTACCTTCCTCTTTATCTTGACTCCTTTCCTCAAGCCACCCTTAGGGAATACTTGGTGCAATGTATCACCTTAAGGTTACCAAAGGTGAACTTACATATAGCCTTCATCAATCCAACCACATATATTCATAGAGTCATAAGCACACTATAAGACATAGTCTTCACATAGGAACCATCACCTAAGACAACCCCCAAGTCACACTAGTGCAATGTGCAAGTAGCATCCCATAATACTACTCACACCAAGTGTTCCTAGGAAGCCACCATAGACTAGGCACATCATATTCAACAAAACATAACATCTTCATTTAACATTAGACATAAGACCAACATACTTCAGAACATCATATAAGGACTCATTCCTTTACTACATCATTAGTCATAACCCATTTAGTTCATATCATAGATAAACCACCCTCACAACCCCTTCACAAGCTCACTTGTGCAATGTACACATGGAGTCCCATTCCCCCACATATACTAAGGAAACCCATTAAGAAGTCATAAGTGTAATTCACATGCATAAATATACTTCATGTCTTGCATAAGTAAAGTAAACCTTAATATGCTTTCATATTAACATACATAGACCATAGTCTTCATTACATAAAAAGCCTAATCATAACCTCTCTTAGAGTCCACTTGTGCAATGCAGAAGTAGGGTCCATAGTTCTACCTGCACTAAGTAACTCTTCAAGAAATCATGACTAGAGTTCATATTCTTATCTTAGTTAATTTCTTAACTTTCGGTAAACATTGCTATAACTGACATACACCATGTGAGATACATGGAATCCGGTGTTCTACTCCCACAACGAAGAGAGAGGGTATTACTTGCCAAAGTAGGACCTATATACATAATAACTATCTAGTAGATCCACTAAGCTAATACCTATGGGAGCACGTAGTTATGGAACAATGAGATTGCTACTAGAAAACCTTGACTTACTAAGAGTGGAGGTTTCCATCTCATGAGACAACATCTATGTTGGGAACCCAGACCTGCTAAACGTGAAGGTTCGTTCTCTTGTGGGAAGCCAAACTTGCTGAACGTGAAGCCCTCACTCTCATTTTTCGTGTTCACTAGGTGCTAAGCTCCAACTCCCTTTTTAAACATCTTTAAGCCTTTATTTAACATTAGTTCATAAAATAGGCTTTAGGGACTTAATACCTCATATCATATAGCTCAAAGGTTTCTAAGATGAGAATGACCTTTCATCATAGAACCTACATTATGTGAGAATGACCTTTAACATAGTCATACCATATTCTTAACATAGTCTAGTTTAGAATACAATTGAGGAAACCTTTCAAGAGACTCACTTTCACTAGATTATCATAAACCTTATTCATTCATTCATGTGTGTGTACATATGCGAAAAAGCCTTTCACATAAACACGTTTATATAACACATATTCATACCTTGCTAATCATAAACTTTGCATGCATAATAAGATGTAAGGGTGCTTATAAGAGTTAACCTTTCAATAGACACCATAACACATCATATTCGTAGCTATACATGTAGAGTGTGTGTGTGCATATCGGTCCTCATAGTGACAAAATAGCAACAACACTGATATTGAGTGTTCTTCCCTTAAAGGGATCACAACACATTCACAATGTCCCCAATTCATGAGCAATTCACATATAAAGTCCTTAGGGATGCTAGACCACACACCCACACTTCATCATAGGAGACAAGGACACATTAAACATTGAATAGGTACTCCTAACATGTATATGATCAAACATTCATATAGGGGTCATATAGGTAGGGGTCATTCCACAATAGTACCTAACATTATCAAACATGTAGACCACACCTTAGCCCTAACATTATCATTCACATTATATTCCTCATCATCAACACATTTTAAACATCATGCTAGCATTAAGGATTTCATACATAACCTTCATAGCATAACTTCATAAACATATGCATCAGAATCATCAATTTACTTCACATCTATTGCCTTTAAGGCCATGATCTCAACATGCATAGATAGACAAGAAGTGAACACCTCAACCATAAGTGGATCAAACCACACCACATCACTTCTCATACTATAGACTCGAAGTTTGGTAAACTTACCAATTCTCCAAGCCATGATCACCATGGATCAATCCTCAACAATTCATAATCAATTGACATGGGTAGCAATAGGAATCGACAATGTAATTCAATATCATAAACATAGTCTAAGTACAATTCCATAAACAAAGGGATCAACCAATAACTTTGCCCATAAGGCCATAATCCTCAACTCATCAATATACCAACAATTCAACATGAATAACTATAGATAATCATAAGAAACATCAATACAATCTAATCTAAACATAATTTCACCAATAGAGATCATATTCACAAAGACCCACATCATAGGCCAATTTTTGAGAATTTGGGGATCATGGGTTCTTCAAAAATTTCTTTGAAAATTGTCTTAAAAACATTAATTCCACATTACACTACAACAAATATGATATATAGCTACAAAATTATTAGCTACGACATCAAAGTCGTCACTAATTGTTCACTTTTAGTGACAAAATTTACTTTTCGTGCTTAAATATATGAGACACATACTTTTAGTGACGAAACAAAAAAAACCGTAGCAAAGTTTCGTCTACTAAAGTTTCCCACCAAAAAATTAATTGGCGCCATTTGTTAAGTAGTGTTAGTCACGAATTTAAAGTTATCGGTGACACATTATTTCGTCACTAATAATGTATCTAATTCATGACAAATTATTTTTTGTCTTAAAATTTATTGATTTTTTTACCCAACAAAATTTCATCTAAAAAAATATGTTGTTACAATATTGACAAATTAGAATTCGTAGTTAAATATTATAAGTTTTAGCTATAAGAATTTAACTTTAATTATGATATTTATTTTCGTCACTAATAGTATAAATAATTGGTGACAAAGATTTTATTGTCTCTAAACAATCTGTGATTCAGTGACAACAAAAAAATTGTCACGAAATATGTAAGGTGTTAAATGGCGACGACTTAAAATTTGTAGTGAATAATTCAACTATTTGCTACGAAAAAAATTCATAGCTAAATACAATTTTTTTTGCTACAATTGTTCATAATTACAAGTGACAAATTACAAAAAGAATAATATAAGTGCTTCATAAGAAATAGACAGAATCCTTTCGTTAATTGGCGAGGGAATATATTAAAACCAACAAATTTGGTCCATTTTGTAAAAATGGAAAAGTTCAATTCATGAATTTTCTTAAATTACACAATTATGCATCATTTCAAAAATACAATCCAAGTTATAAGTATCGTGAGTGGGGTACGATTCTGCCACTAGATCACTAATATTTGTTGGTTTAACACTTTTGTTTTTTATTTGATACACTTTCATCAATTAAGACGATAGAAAAAATAATTTCTCAAGTCTTGGTGCTAATTTTTGTGCATGTCTATTGATTTGTGATTGGTAAATTGCATAGACTAAGTCGATCTATTTGCTTCTGTCTAAAAATATGTAGTTATTTAATAGTAATTTCACAAATGCATGTAGATCAACTATACAGAGATAACATCGACTTACAAACTTAGACTTTGCAAAGGTGCGAAATATTTCATGAATTTCTATTAACTTTTCCATCAGTGTGAAAATCGAAATAAACTAAAAAAATGAAAGCACAAATGAAAGAAACGAACTACCTAGGATTTCAAATATATTATGATGAAGTACTATAGTTATGGGTATCGATGTTTTTTTTTTACAAAACAATTGATTTACTAACCGAGTTGAACCGATTATTCAATTTTTAAATAAAATCGAAAGTTTAATTTTATTTAAATTTATAATTGTGTACTATATAATTTTTAAAATTTATAAAAATAACAGAATCGTACTGAATATATTTAAAGATATGTTAAAAAATATACAGTTTAATTAAAATATAATCTACATTAGAATGAATTGTGGGTGGTAAATTTTATGCACTTGTATATGTGTATAAATAATCATATAATATATTATATCTACAAAAGTTAAATTTGAAAGAAGTGAATGAAGTAGAAAATAAATTAAAAATGAGAGACAAGAGAGAGTTGATCTGATGGTAAGCACTCCTCACTTCCAACCTTAAGGTTGTGAGTTCGAATCCCCAAGAAAGCATGATGTGGGAGCTCCTAGGGAGGAGTTTAAAATAAATTTGAGATGGGTGGGGGGAGGATAATAAGAAAATTAATCTTTTTTATAATAATAAAATTGTCCCTAATTAATACATTTAATAACAAAATAATTTTTGGTATATAAAATATAGTCATTAGCGACGATATAATTTTGTCGGTAGTAATAACCTTTTTAGTGACAAAATATACTATTATCTACAAAAAATATACTTTTTACGACAAATGAATTTGTCACAAATGTTTAAGCATTTGGGGACGATATTTCTTTTTGTAGTTAATTTAATACTTTTAGCGATGAAGCACTAAATTGTCTTTGTATACTTTTAGAGACACACATTTTGTGACGACTGAGTGACAAATTATTTTTCGTCTCACAAGAATTTTAGTGACGAAATATGATTTATAAATGACGAAATTATTTGTCCCTGATAATCAAATTTGTTGTAGTGTTAATTCATCAATATAATGATTTAGAAAATCGTTTGACAAGGAACCCATGTTTAGATTGAAAATTGGGAATTTTGGTCTTTGAATCACTTTTGAAAATCATTGATAGAACTCCTTGAATGAGAGGTTATTCAGGAATCAAGAGTCACCATACCATAATTATTGAAGAACCATGAAATTGAAGAAGAAATCAGTTGAAAACCCATCTTCTAGCTTGAGCTTCAGCAAGGTCTTCAATTGAGTTTTTGAGAGAATCTATTTTGAGAGGGGTAGGGTCAATTTGAAGAATGGGGTCTAATTTTAGGTTTTGGGGTTTTACCCAACTTAAAATACCCTAAAATAGGTAGAATAACCGTTTATAATGATTTCCCAAGGTACCCAAACTACCCCTCACTTAGTGGGACCTTTTAAACAAGTCAGACTTAAGTTTTACTTTCGCAGATTTCGTCGGGAAACAAGTTCGCGACGGGGGGTGTTCCCATATGTTTTCTGGAAATTAAATTCGAGACAGTAGAGTCCGCGACATGTGCGCGATGCGGACCAAACATTTGGCCCTTGGTCGAGCTAGTCCACGACGTGGACATGCTCCCTCCAAGTACAACTTCAAGCTGCCTTGGCAGTTTGCTTGGCCAAGGTTGAGATCCTCCTCGGGGATACTTAAGGTGGCCCCCGGGGAGTCGTATCAGAACGTTTTGACCCTAAAAACATTTATTAAGACACTAAGGCCGTCTCAACTTATTTTAGACTCCAAACAACACATAAAAAAATGAACAACATACTAGAACACACCAACACGTAAAAGACTAGTTTCCGAACGTCTGGGTCGTTCCTTGACGTTTGACTTCCAAACTCTTTAAAACTGACTTAAAAGGCTATTCTTCATTTTTTTGACAAGTTATTAATGCACAATACCCATGAGAGGCTCTATTTTATCCTACTTTATTTTGAAGGTCGTTACAATATCCCCCACTTAGGAACATTTCGTCCTCGAATGACACTTAAAACACTTCTGAGGACTCAATGACCCAACTAGCAGCTCACAATACACAACATACAGCATCAACATAAGAGCACACATCAAGAGGAACATCAACTCCATATAAAAGGCTCAAAACAACTTTGTGCAATTCAAGAAAGTAGCAACACATCTACCAACTCCTTATCCATCAACTTTATTATTTCCCATTTCATTGGAGGAACTCCCTTCTCCAAATCATCACTATGCTTAAAACTCTTTACTTCTCATAAGTATAGGAGGAACTACCTTCTCCATATTCAATGAGCATCAACATATATATTAAGCAATAAACAAGACATTTCTTTAACAAGACAACATCAAGCATGCTCATTACAACTCTCATGAAGTCAACATCACACAACATCTATGGGTGCAATTCTCAACCATGAGAAATAAAGTTCGTGAAAACTCAAAATACAACTTAAGCATGATTTTTTCACAAAAATATGCACAGACCGGATGTAAGGTTTATGTCCCCCTCCTTGTACTTTGTCTATTTTATTTATGCTAAGGCCTAGGGGTGTTGCTAAGCCCCTGACCCCCCCCAAGGGTCGTTAAAATAAAATAAAATAAAATAAAAAAACCTTAAACTCTAAACCCTACATGCTAAACCATAAACCCTAAACCCTAAACCCTAAACCCTAACCCTAAACCCTAAACCCAAAGCCCTAAATCGTAAAACATAAACCCTAAACCCCAAAACCTAAACCGTAAACCCTAAACTCTAAACTCTAAACCCTAAACTCTCAACCCTTAACCCTAAACCCTAAACCCTTAATCATAACCATAAAGTCTAAATCTTAAACCCTAAAGCCTAAACCCTAAACCTAAACCTAAACCATAAACCCAAAACCCTATACAATAAACCCGAAACCCTAAACCCTAAACCATAAACCCTAAACTCTAAACCATAAACCCTAAACCCTATACTCTAAACCCTAAACTGTAAACCCTAAAACCAAAACCCAAAACCTTAAACCGTAAACTCTAAAACCTAAACCCTCAAACTTCTAGATCAGTGGGTGAAACTCAACACTGACGATAGTGCCTTGAGCACCCCAAGCAGAATAGGAGCAGGGGGTATACTACGGGATTATGCAGGGGAAATGTTACTAGCATTTGCCACTCCCTTGGGGGAGGGAACTAACAACAAAGCCGAATTAGAAGTAGCTATTTTTGGGATGACATGATCTTTGGAACTAGGATACAAGACTATCCTTTCGGAAGTAGACTCACAACTTCTGGTGGATTGGATCAAGATCAAAACAAACCCTCCATGGAGCATTAGCAAGCAAGTACAGCGACTCCAAGCACACACCAGGAAGGCACATGAATCCAGGTGTAAACATATCTACAAAGAAGCCAACTTTGTGGCCGATTGCCTTGCAAAACACAGTCATAAGTTCCCTAGCCCACAACTATACTTCAACAGTCAACAATTGCCAAAGAAAGCAAAAGCTTACCATCAATAAGTCATGCTGGAAATAGCAAGCTTCAGGAGAAAGAAGATTAAGAGGATCAAAGAACCCCCTTGAGGTTGGATACTATCTTTTCAACCTAGCAATAGTTTAAAGAATTATAGCTTTTTTGTATGGGTATAGGTTTTCTTTCTAATTTGTAAAGGGAGAGAGTCCCTAGTTTATGATTCCTAGAATCTTTGTATTGAGAGAATTCCTTTCTTTTAGGTGCTTAGTTTCTTGGTTTCTCCTTTTTTTTGAAGGAGATGAGTTGACTAACCTTGTAGAAAGGTCGACAACTGAACCACCATAGGATCGGAGGTTAGGCTTATGTCTCCCTCCTTGTAATTTTTGCTTTATAAGTTAATGGCTGGGGGTGTTGCTAAGCCCCTGACCCCAAAACTCTAAACCCAAAACCCTAAACCCTAAACCCTAAAATCTAAACCCTAAAATAAAAACCCTAAATCCTAATAGAAAACCCTAAAATCAAAAGCCTAAATCCTAATCAAAAACCTAAATCCTAATCCTAAACCCTAAACCGTAAACCCGAAACCCAAAACCCAAAACCTAAAACCCTAATCCTAAACCCTAAACCCTAAACCCTAAACTCTAAATCCTAAACCCCAAACCATAAACCATAAACCATAAACCCTAAACTATAAACCCAAAACCCAAAACCCTAAACCAAACCTAAACCCTAAACCCCAAACCCTTAACCTTAAACCCTAAACTCTAAACCCTAAACCCTAAACCCTAAACCCTAATTCCTAACCATAAACCCTAAATCTTAAACCTTAAAGCCTAAACACTAAACCCTATACCCTAAACCCTAAACCCTAAACCTAAACCATAAACCCTAAACCCTAAAAAATAAACCTAAAACCCTAAACCATTAACCTAAAACCAGAAACCATTAACCCTAAACTCTAAACCCTAAACCCTAAACCCTAAACACTAAACCATAAACCCTAAACCCTAAAACCTAAACCCTAAACCAAACTCTAAAACACAAACCCTAAAACCTAAAACCTGAACGCTCAACCCTAAACCCTTGACCACAGACCCAAAATTCTAAACCCTAAACCTTCAACCCACAACCTGAAACCCTTCCCCCCCTCCAGTACCCTTAAACAGATTCAAAGTATTATGGTTGACTTTTTTTGGGGAAGAAGAGATGACAAGAAAAAGTATCATTGGTCATCATGGAAAAACCTCAGCTTTCTGTATGAGGAAGGGGGAATAGGAGTAAGGCAAATGAGTGATGTTTGTCAAGCATTTCAATTCAAACATTGGTGGATATTTAGAACCAAGCAAACTCTTTGGGGAGAGTTTCTTAGAGCTAAATATTGCCAAAGATCGAATCCCATAAGAAAAAAATGGGATACGGGAGAGTCTCAAGCATGGAAGGTTCTCATGAGAAACAAACTTTAGGTGGAAAAACATATCCAATGGAAAATTAAAAATGGCTCCTGTTCTTTTTGGTGGGACAACTGGTTAGGAGTAGGACCTCTTGCTCAATTCACAACCATTAGCCACAGATTAGATAATGAAACTATCGCTGATTTTATGGCAACTGGGCAGTGGAATGTCGACAAACTGATCAGGCTTGCTCCTCAGAACCAATTACCTGCAATTCTGTCCACTCCAATACAAATACAGCAAGCTCATCCGGACCTGGCAATATGGAACCTCAATTCGAATGGTCTCTTTACAGTCTCTTCTGCCTGGGATATTATTAGAGAAAAAAGAGCCAAAACCAAGTTTAACTCCAACACTTGGAATCGTAATATTCCCTTCAAATGTTACTTTTTGTTACGGAGAACAATAAGAGGCAAACTCCCTACCAACGAAAAGCTGTCTAAGTTTGGAGTCGAACCAAGTGACTACTACTACTGTCATTCTCCAGGTGCAGACACCATTGAACACATTTTTAATACAGGGAGCTTTGCCAAGAATGTTTGGAGATTTTTTGTTGTTCAGTTAGGCATCCAAACCGACTTTCTGCCTCTTAGAAATATGATCATGAGGTGGTGGAGTTCTACTCAATATAACGAAGCACACAAGCGTATTCTCCAATCTACTCCAATTTTTATTTGTTGGAATTTGTGGAAAAATAGATGCGCAAAAAAATATGGAGGCAAACAATCCAACATTGCAACAGTTAAGCACTTAGTGATTTTGGACACCTTCAAGCTGCTGCACACAACTTTTCCATATATATCTTGGCCTTTGGGATGGAACAAGCTTTGCACACTCATTGAAAAATGTACTCACGACATCAAGGTCACTGCTGTCCAGTGGATTAAACTACCAGCCATGTGGGTTAAATTAAATACGGATGGGAGTGCCTTGAGTAATCCGGGCAGCATAGGAGCATGGGGTGTGCTCAGGAATTCTTTGGGAGAAATTATCTTTGCATTTTCAACTCCATTAGGCGAGGGAACCAATAACCAAACGGAGGTGGAAGCTGCCTTATTTGGTTTATCGTGGTGTGTACAATTGAATTATATGAACGTGATCCTTGAAGTGGACTCCCAACTCCTTGTGGATTGGCTCATGAACAGCACATCAACACCGTGGTCTATCTCACTCCAAATGCAAAAGCTTCGCCAAATTGTCACTCAATTCACTCACTTCAAGTGCATTCATACTCTTAGGGAGGCAAATTTTGTGGCGGACTCACTCTCCAAACACAGCCACCAGCTCTCCAGTCCTGACGTGTACTTCAACGTCTAGCAACTCCCCAAACTGGCAGCAACTTATCCTCAGCAGGACCTCGCAAGTATGGCAAGCTTCAGAAGAAGAAAATTGAAGAGAATTAAAGAACCTCCTTAAATTTCATTGCCTAGAGCTCCAATGAAGAAGCCAGAACTTCCTCAGGATCTCTTTTGTTGGATGATCTACCAGTCACTCCTTACAGACTGTCCCTTGGTAGGAAAGATTTTTATTTAGTCTTTTTCTTGTAAAGGGAGAGTCTCCCTCATTTATGCTTTCCTAGATTCTTTGTATCGAGAGGAGTCCTCTCATATAGGTGCTTAGATGATAGGCTCGTTAGTAGTTTGGGAGAGAGTTGGAGAACCTACTAAGGTACGTAGTAGGCTACCAACTCTCATACCACCATTAATTGGAGGTAAGGTTTATGTCCCCCTCTATGTACTTTGTTTCTTTTATCTATGTTAAGGCCTGGGGGTGTAGCTAAGCCCCTGACCCCTCCAAGGGTCATTCAAATAAATAAATAAATAAAAAAAACCTGAAACCCTATACCCTAAACATTAAACTATAGAATTTACACCCTAAGCCCTAAACCGACGACCCTCAACCCTAAACCCTAAACCCTAAACCCTAAATCCAAACTCTAAACCCTAAACCCGATCGCACTCTTATTTCTAAAATGTTTTCTCTCTCTAAGTTCTCTAACTAATAAAAGCGCTCCAGCAGCTGTCTCTAACGGTTACTCACTCAACAGACGCGCACACCACTGGAATGGCGCGTGAGCCACCGATGGAGCTCATCCGGCCACCGAACCAAGGTCAATCGGAGCGCCATGGCAATGGCAACAAACCCCAATTACTCACATCCCATTATACATCCCAAAGCTCCTCGAAATCGCAAGATACAGACACGGTCAACACAGTGTTTTCGGAGACGGAGCTGGAAGGAATTACAAAAATTATTTCCTATGAAACTACTGGATCGAATTATGGAAAAGTGTTAGGAGTCATGGATTCTATAGTCCCGATCTGCAACATAGCAAAAAATCAATCGATTTCACCGTCCCAATCGATCGCAAGCACGAAGAGATTGCAGAGAGAAACGCGAATGAATCGCCTGAGTCGCGCCGTCAAATTCAAGTCACCTCTGGTCAAATTCGAACTGTATCAACCACTAGGGATTACTCACCTCAAGATGGCGTACATCTCATAGATATCTGAGTCCAAATGGATGGTGGAATCGTCAGCGGGGAGAATTCCGGTGAAAATCGATCCAAGGTCGCCGGGGTTCATGAAAAATGTGGGAATATGATTTTTTCCCCTCCAGTAGACATACATCTTTCAGAGATTTCAAGCAATCTTGATGGAGGAAATATCATTGACAATCAAGTGAATCGACCAACTGATCATCCAAAGAATGTCAATGAAGGGACTAGTAGAATTGTGCATATCAGTGAAGGAAGTGGCTCATTACCAGACAGATCTGCAGGAATTAACATCCAGTTAGATGCAAATTCTCAGCTAGGGGCAAGAACCTCACAAGACCGAGATGATGCAATGCAGGAAAACAGTTTGAATGGGCAGCAGACCAATGAGCAACACACAAAGATTCATAACTCTGAAATTTCATCGAATGAAGCTCATTCCTCTAATTTTTTATTTGGTATTAAAGGTATTTCCACTAACATAACTCCAATTCCCATTACATATGCAATGCAGGCCGCAACAATACAGGACAAGCCAACTGGTGAACTTGGACAACCACAACAATAGGAAAAGGATCGAATAAGCCAAGTGAAGCAGTCTAAGAACCATGAATTGCAGACATGTAATTCAGTTACAAAAAATAATAAACAATCCTTGGCTGATAACACCGAGGCTCATATACACAATGTGGTAAATGAGCACATCAGTAGGTCTGTTGAAGTGTCGAAACAGGTACAAAACCAAGGTCACACAGACAAAGAGCGATTTCAGGAGCAACCTAAGGAACTAAACCTACAAGGAGGCAAAAGTAGAACTTATGATAGCAATGACAAAGCCAACATGAACTACCACAACAATTTTCCTAAGATCTCTAACATTTACACTAGGTATGACTCTAATAATCAAAGGAAGGGAGATGTTATCACCAAGGTGAACAATGATATTACTCAAGACAATGGAAAACAATCAAAGGGTCAACAACAAAGTCAGGATCAAACCAATGCGAAA
Source organism: Solanum verrucosum (assembly GCF_900185275.1). Lineage (NCBI taxonomy): Eukaryota > Viridiplantae > Streptophyta > Magnoliopsida > Solanales > Solanaceae > Solanum > Solanum verrucosum. The sequence goes on along the minus strand of NW_026019914.1, from coordinate 1,554,889 downwards.
CAGAACAGAGTCCCGGAACCTGCCCCATTCACCATCGTTCAATCATTTGCTGCTCGTCTAAGGTACAATCAATCCAAAAAAGAAATCCCTATTGTTTTGAATGATCATATTCATACTACTAGACAAGGATTACCTGTTGTTCTTCTTGAAGAAACTGATTATAGTATTAAATTGGTTGAATTCTGTAAATATACTCTAGTGGTCAAATTTACCAATACCATGCCTAAAATGGAGATGATTAGAAAAAGTTTCACAATTCAGACCCAGCTAACAGGGGGAGAGAAAATTGGCCACTATAATTCTAGACATGTGTACATTGGCCTTGATAATGAATTTGATTATGTTACGGTTTGGACTAAACAAAAGACGAGTATAGAAGGTCAAATAATGAGAATTCAAGCTTGGACCCCTGATTTTACTCCTGAAGAAGAAACTCCTATAGTTCTTATTTGGGTTGCTTTACCTGAACTACCATGGCATTGTTACAATAAAGTTCTTTTGACTACTGTCCTGGAATCTATTGGATAGGTTCTATACCAAGATTCCCCTACCTCCCAAAGGACTAGAGGCAGTATGGCTAGGGTGAGGGTCCAGGTTGACCTTAGCAAAGCTAGACCTCCTCACATTTGGATGGGTTTCAAGAATGCGGATCCAAACAAAGGAAGATGGAAAAAAATTCAATATGAAGGTATCCCAGACTATTGTATGTATTGTACACATCAAGGGCACCTGGATAATGTGTGTACTATTAAAAGGAGAGATGAGGACTTCAAAAGGAGGAAAGAAATGGAAAATGAAAAACAAAACAAAACAAATAGTGGACAAGGCAGTGGTATAATAGAAACAAGTACAATGCCACAAGGTCAGCAACATATAATGCAATAAAAGGAATACAAGAATGGTGAGACCCAAAAATAAAATCAAGTGCAGCAGCAACACACAAACCAGCAATAGGCATTCAAGAAGGGACAATAGAATCAGCAGTACCAAGAAGTCACAGATCAGGAAGAGCAATGGAAAATTCAGAAAAGGAAGCAGACTAAAAACCAAGAACATCCACCTCCCAAAACAACATGGAGACCTGTATCACCACAATCTAAGACAACCAAAGCTAATATGCATCAGGCATCTTCCACAACAGGTATATGTAATATTCCTATTCACAATAATTATATTGATTTAACAATGCAGGAACAACCAAGCAAAGACACTGCTGGGGGAAGCACCAATATTGAAATATTAGACCATGGATTGCAAAGAGCTGAAGGGTTAAAAGATAACCCACCTACAGATTCTAATCACATTAAAATGAATTTGCAACATGAGTAAGTCATAGCTAATAATAATAACAAGACCACATGTATTGACTTATCTCTCCCAGTACCCCATTCCCCCATGCTATTTATGTTGATGCTGAAAACTCTAATGAAGTTTATGGAGGGATGGATGGAGGGTGTCAGGAGAATCCAACTAACTTGCAGGATGGGGTATCCAAAGGGGGGAATTTGTCTCATGTTATGCATGAGGGGGTTCACAATGACCTTAGTAGAGACCTTAGAGCCCATGCAACCAATACTCATAACAATGTCAAAGCAATCCATCATGCGCAGGAAACTCAGAAAGGTCCCCTGGTTCAGGATACTGATAAAAGTGGGTCCAAACAGGTTGCCAGTACAGTGGAACAGGTAAAGGTTCCTAGAGACTACAAACAAGCAGAAGGGTCAGAGTGATTGGCCTGCTACCAATAGCCAGATTCAGCAGAAGAAGGGAGCAGTAGGTATTGAAGGCAGGACTTAAACATTATTGAGGAAGAATTTGGAGAGAAAACTCCAAATAACAAATCTAGAGGAAAAATGGGCAAGAAAAAGAGACAGGCTATAAAAAGAAGACAACAAGCAGAAACAGGGTTACAGGGTAATGATGCAGGAAGTCAGCAGAAAAATTCAAAAGTTAACACTGGCCAAAATACTCAAGATGAAGGGGATGAATATGATATCATGCAGTCTGAAGATGAATTTGATCAAGATACTCAATCTTTGAATGAAAATGAAGAGGAAGAGGAGGAGACAAACAGGCAGCTTATTAAGGCATTTGGGTCTACAATGTTTCAACAAGAGATTCAAGAGGTGTCTAATCAACAAGGGCTATCTCCTAGAGGTAGACAAAACTCCAAGCAAGCTAATACCAACACATATGCTAATTCAAGCAGACCCAACACCAGGTTTAGAAGTAGAGGTTTTTGATGATCACAGTTCTTTGCTGGAATGCGAGGAGTATCAACTCCCAAGGATCTCTTGAAAGACTTCAAACTCTCAAGAAGCTACATAATATCACTTTGATAGCAATTCTTGAACCATTTGCTGATAATGTTCAGATTAACACTTACAAAAGTCAATTGAATATGGACCAAGTTCATTACAATAACAATGGAAAAATATGGATTTTCTGGAACACTGATGTAACTTGCACTACTTTGGAAGCTGAGGATCAACATATTACTTGTGAGTTAAATCATGTGGAATGTAGTGAAAAATTCATCATTACTTTTATTTATGCAAAATGCAAGGAGCATCTTCGAAGACCTCTGTGGGATAAACTGACTCACTATTCTAGTAAGGAGGAACCTTGGTGCACTATTAGTGATTTTAATGTGATTACTTCTACAGAAGAAAAGTTAGGGGGGCTGCCTTATAATATGAACAAAAGTTTTGACTTTCTTCGTGTGATTGAGACTTGTGGTTTGATTGATATTGGCTATAGTGGTGAACACTTCACATGGTGTAATCAAAGGGCTAAGGAAGCAAGGGTCTGGAAAAGGCTTGATAGAGCCATGGTTAATGACAAATGGCTGGAGGTGATGCCTCAGAATACCATAACCCATTTACCTTCAGTAGGATCTGATCATACACCACTACTTATGGAGCTCATTGCCAAAGAGGAGCAACACACTAAATATTTCAAATTCCTTTATTGTTGGACTGACAGTGATTCTTTTATGAAAATAGTAGAGGAATGCTGGAATAGAGAGGTGCAGGGAAACCCTATGTAGAGACTGCATCAAAAATGAAGAGACTTGCTACCACTCTTAGTGCTTGGTCCAGGAAAGAGTTTGGGGATATCTTCAGTGCTGTCAGAAGTTTCGAGGAACAGGTTAGAGCAGCAGAGGAGGAAATTATTACAAATAATTCTGAGGCCAACAGGACGAAGCTTCATTATGTCAATGCTAATTACATAAAATATCTTAAGTTGGAATCATCTATCCTTAAACAAAAGACTCAACTTCAATGGTTTAAGGAAGGTGATGCTAACTCAAAATATTTTCATGCAATCATGAGGGGACGAATGAGAAGATTATTTATTCATAAAATCAGTGATGACAGTGGTATTTGGGTCAAAGGAGACAAGGGAATTGGTCAGGCTACTAGCAAATATTTTCAAAAGATTTTTTTTGGAAAAAAAGACAGAATAGCTGACCATATTCTTCAATGCTTACCAAGACAAGTTGCTGATCAGCAAAATCAAAGCATGCAGGAGATGGTTAGTATGGAGGAGGTTAGAAATGTTGTATTTGCAATGAACCCTAACTCTGCATCTCGTCCGGATGGGTTTGTAAGTAAATTTTACCAAAGCTGCTGGGAAATTGTAAAGGCTGATCTGCTCCTAGCTATTCAATCATATTTCAGTGGGCACATAATGCCTAAATTTATGTCCCATGCTTGTTTAGTTCTCTTACCTAAGACTGAACATCCTAACAACTTCAGTGAATTCAGGCCGATCAGTTTGACCAACTTTACTAATAAAATCATTTCCAAGATTCTATGTTTAAGATTAGCCCCTATTCTTCCTAATCTTATTTATGAGAACCAATCTGGTTTTGTCAAAGGGAGAAGCATCTCAGAAATAATCATGTTGGCCCAGGAAATCACTCACTACATTAAAAAACCTCAGGAAGGGGATAATGTTGTGATTAAACTTGATATGGCCAAAGCCTATGATAGAGTGTCTTGGGCCTTCACCTGTATTGCTATGCGGACTATGGGTTTTGGAGAGGTCTTTATTGATCTAGTTTGGACGATTATGAGTAACAATTGGTATTCAGTTATTGTGAATGGATCCAGACATGGTTTTTTTCATTCCACTAGAGGCCTCAAACAAGGGGACCCTCTATCCCCTGCCCTATTAATTTTAGGTGCTGAGGTCCTATCCAGGATGTTGAACCTTCTACATCAAGACCAGAATTATAAAGGCTTCCATATGCAGATTAGAGGTCCTCAAATTAATCATTTATGTTTTGCAGATGATGTAATTATATTTACTGCTGCCACTACAGGTTCCTTGCAACTCATCATGAAAACTCTTAGCACTTATGAGGTTGTTTCTGATCAAAGCATCAACAAAGAAAAGAGTCACTTCATGATACCCACTAACACACCTATGGAAATTATTGACATGGTAAAAGATATCACTGGTTTTCATCAGAAGGCCAGCCCTATCTCATATTTGGGCTGCCCTTTATATATATAAGGCTAGACAATCATTTATTATTCAGAGTTGGTGGCGAAAATGGTGAAAAGAATCAGTGTCTGGCAAACAAGGATCTTGAGTTTTGGAGGAAGGATTACTTTGATTAAACATGTTTTGCAGTCTATTCCTATACATACCATGGCTTCTATTTCTCATCCCAAAACAACTCTCAACTACATTAAGAGAGTCACGGCAGATTTCTTTTGGGGTTGGGACAAGGAGAAGAAAAAGTATCATTGGGCTTCTTGGGAAACCTTAAGTTACCCTTATGAGGAGGGGGGCATTGGAGTGAGGAAATTAGAAGATACTTGCAAAGCTCTTCAAATCAAGCAATGGTGGAACTTTAGAACCAAAAATTTTCTTTGGAGCCAATTTTTGAGGGCTAAATATTGTCAGAGATCCAATCCCATTGCCAAAAAATGGGATTAGGGCAATCTCTTGTTTGGAAATATATGATGAAGAATAAGACTATCATTGAACCTCATATCACATGGAAAGTACATTCTGGAAACAGTTTATTTTGGTGGGACGACTGGTTGGGTGAAGGGCAACTTGCACAACACGATGACACCATCAACAACCTCAATAACATTACTGTTTCATATTTTCTGCAAAATGGGCATTGGTATGAGACAGTGTTAAGACAGGAAGCCCCCCTCCATTTGATCACAAAATATTGAGTTACAAATTTCACTACCAGCCAGGGATGCTAGATGAGGCAGTGTGGAAACCTACTGGTAGTGGTGACTTCTCATGTGCAACAGCCTGGCAGATCTGCAGACAGAAAAAAGACAGCAACAATATTAACTCCACATATGGCACAAATATGTACCATTCAAAATATCTTTTCTCGTTTGGAGGGCGTTGAGATACAAACTTCCCACAAATGAAAAGATCACTACATTTGGATCTTCTCCAGTTAACTGCTCTTGCTGTAGAAGACCTGGGAAGGACGACATTAATCACATTTTTGTGAATGGTGATTTTGCTAAATACATTTGGGAATGGTTTTCAGCTCCTTGTGGTGTTTATCACAAGCAAACATATATAAAGGACATTCTATATAGCTGGTGGGGGATGGAGAATAAAAATGATGTGCACAAATTGATTTTACAGGCAGCCCCTATTATTGTGTGTTCGAATCTATGGAAGAACAGGTGTGCTGCAAAATATGGGAGCAAACAGTCAAGTATTACTCAGTTAAATTCCTCATTACCAAAGATATCTATCTTTTGATTAACATAGCCTACTCTATATTCAGTAGCCTACGACTTGGCATGAAATGATCAAGATTATTGAGCTGTGCAAGCAGGACATCAGAATTTGGCAAATTAGTTGGGAAAAACCTCCTCAGAATATCCTAAAACTCAATACGGATGGTAGTGCGCTCAACAACCCGGGCAAGATAGGAGGAGGGGGAATCTTGAGAGATCATAAGGGTGAGCTAGTGATGCTTTTTCTATACCATTTGGGAATGGCTCCAACAACCAGGCCGAGACTCTAGCAGCCTCTCATGGTATTGAGTGGTGTTTACAACATGGCTAAAGAAAATATTGCTAGAGGTGGATTCAGAACTCCTTGTGAAATGGCTACAGCTCACTGCGAAACCTCCTGGCAGCTGCAACAATCAATTCAGGAGCTTATTAATTATACCAGGTAGCTGGATTTTTTCAGTTGTCAGCATACCTTCAGGGAAGCAAACTCCACAGCAGACTTCCTCTCTAAAAGAAGCCACAAAACCGATATAGTGCAGCACTATTACACTGTCCAACAACTTCCAGCAGTAGTCAAAGGAAGTTTTTTATTAGAACGAATGGGAATATCATATTTCAGAAGAAAGAAATTAAAGAGAATCAAGCGACCTCCATGAATCCTTTTGATACCTTTATAAAAAAAAAATCTTTAACTATTGTTAGGTTTAGCTCTCCTTAGTCCTTATTTGTCTTTTCTTATTATGTAAGGGGAGAGTCTCCCTTGTTTATGCATTACTAGATTATTGTATAGAGAGGAGTCCTCTCTTTAGGATTTTTCTAGTCTTTTTATTGTAAGGGGATGAGAGGTCTTTCCTTAGTAGGAAAGAGAACTCAGAACCACCTTAGGATCGGAGGTAAGGTTTATGTCCCCTCCTTCTATTTTTTTGCTTCATTAATGTTAAGGCCTGGGGGTGTTCCTATGCCCCTGACCCCTTCAAGGGTCATTCAAATAATAATCAGAAAAAAAAAAAAGAAAAATCCTCAACCCTAAACCTTATATACTAAACTCTAAACCCTAAACCCTAAGCCCTAATTCCTAAAACCAAAACCCTACATCCTAACCCTAAACCCTAAACCCCAAACCCTAAACCCCATACCCGAAACCCTAGCCCTAAAGCCTAAAGTCTAAACCCTAAACCCTAAACCCTAAACCCTAAACCCTACAGCTTAAACCCAAAACCCTAAACCTTAAAACATAAACCCTAAACCCACATTCCTTATCCACAAACCCTAAACACACAACCCTTATCCATAAACCCTAAACTCTAAACCCTAAACCCTAAATCCTAAATCCTAAATCCTAACTGTAAACCTTAAATCTTAAACCTTAAAGCCTAAACCCTAAACCTAAACCCAAAACCCTAAACCCTAAACCTTAAACCCTATACCCTAAAATCTAAACCCTAAAACCTAAACCCTACACCTAAACCATAAACCCAAAACCCCTTAACAATAATCCTGAAACCCTACCCTAAACCATAAACCCTAATCCTTATATCCTAAATCCTAAACCATAAACCCTAAGCCCTAAAACCTAAACCCTAAACCAAAACTAAACCTAAAACCCAAAACACTAAAACCTAAACCCTCAACCCTAAACCCATAATCACAAACCCAAACCCCTAAACCCTAAACCTTCAACCCAACATCCGAAAACCTATACCCTAAACCTTAAACTATAGACTATACACCTAATCCCTAAACCAAAGACCCTAAATCCTAAACACTAAACCCTAACCCTAGTGCCAAATGCCTAAACCCAAAACCCTAATTCCTAACTCTAAACCCTAAACCCTAAACCTAAACCCTAAACCTAAATCCTAAACTCTAAACCCTAAACCCTAAACCCTAAACCCTAAAATCAAAACACTAAATCCTAACCCTAAACCCTAAACCCTAAACCCTAAATCCTAACGCTAAACCCTCAACCCGAAACCCTAAACCATAAACCATAAACCATAAACCCTAAACCCTAAACCCTAAACCCTAACCCTAACCCTAGACCCTAAACCCAAAACCCTTAACCTTAAAACCTAAAGCCTAAACCCCAAAGCCTTAACCATAAACTCTAAACTCTAAACCCTAAACCCTAAAGCCTAAATTATAGCCGTAAACCCAAAAGCCTAAATCTATAAACCTATACCCTAAACCCTAAACCTAAACCATAAACCCTAAACCCTAAACAATAAACCCAAAACCCTAAATCCTAAACCATAAACCATAAACCCTAAACCCTAAACCCTAAACCCTAAATCTTAAACCCTAAACCCTAAACCCTAAACCCTAAACCCGAAACCCTAAACTTAAACCCTAAATCCTTAAACCTAAACCCTCAACCCTAAACCTTTAACCACAAACCCAAACCCGTAAACCCTAAACTCTAAACCTTCAACCCAAAACCCTATACCCTAAGCCTTAAACTCTAGACTTTACAACCTAAGACCTAAACAGAAGACCCTAAACCCTAAACCCATCACTTCCCCATTTCACAACTGTTTCTCTCTCTAATTTCTATCTCTAAGCTTAACGCTCCTAAATTTCCAGCCCTAGGCTTAACTTGGTGTGCTCATTTGAATTATAACAGGGTCATTCTCGAAGTTGACTCCCAACTTCTTGCGGACTATTTTTTGAACAAAACAGCGACTCCGTGGTCCGTTTCTGGCCAAATGCAAAGGCTACAACAATTCTCCTCCAATTTCCCTCAGATTAAGTGTATCCATACACTTCGAGAGGTCAACTTTGTAGCAGATAGACTCTCCAACAACAATCATTAGCTGACCAGCCCACTTGTTTATTTCAACACACAGCAGCTCCCCAATCTAGCAGCAGCATACCTTCAACTGGACATGGTAGGCATGGCAGGTTTCAGAAGAAGGAAGTTGAAGAGAATTAAGGAACCACCTTAATCCATTTCCAGTAAAGAAGGATTTGTAAGGAGCTTGAACTCAATCAAACCCTTCTTTGATGATCATCCAATCATCAACACTTTGGCTACTCTGTTGTTAGGATAGTCCTTAGTTGAGTCATTTCCTTTACATTACTTGTAAAGGGAGAGTCTCCCTCATTTTTGCTTTCCTAGATTCCATGTATAGAGAGGAGTCCTCTCACATAGGTGCATAGAAGATAGGTTTCTTTTCTAGTTTGGGGAGGAGTTGGAGAACCTACTAAGGATGCTTAGTAGGCTACCAATTCTTGTACCACCATTAAGCGGAGGTAAGGTTTATGTCCCCTTCCTTGTAATTTTGCTTTTATTAATGCTAAGGCCTGGGGGTGATGCTCAGCCCCTACACCTCCAAGGGTATTCAAATAATAATAAAAAAACCATAAATCTTAAACCCTAAAACTTAAACCCTAAAACCCAAACCCTAAATGAAATCTTAAATCCTAAACCCTAAATACTTAACAAAAAACACTAAACCTAAACCCTATAACCCTAAAACATAAACCCTAACCCTAAACTCTAAATCCTAAACCCTGAAACCTAAATAATGTTAGAAGTGATCGTCCTCCAGCTAATCCTCCTAATCTTCCCAAAACGGATCCTTTGGCTGCACCGGCCCTTTATACATTGGTGCAAACCTATGCTGATAGACTTAGATATAATCAGGCTAAATGTGATGTTCCCATTACTTTGATTGCTCCTGAAATTACCACCAAACAAGGCCTTCCTGCTGTTTTGTATGTGAAAGAAGAGGTGATGAGAGATTTAGCAGTAGCCTTCAAATTTACTCTCATTGGGAAATTTAGTTACACCATGCCTAAGTTAGAACTTATTAGGAAGAACTTCATCTTGCAAACTCAATTATTGGGTGGAGTTAAAATTGCCCATTTTAGTTCTAGACATGTGTACATTGATCTTGATAATGAGCTTGATTACAATATGGTTTGGACTAAGAAAAGAATGAGTATAACTGGATAGGTGATGCGAATTCAAGTATGGACTCCTAATTTTAAACCTGCTGAAGAAACTCCTATTGTCCCTATCTGGATTTCGCTGCAAGAACAACCTTGGCATTGCTATAATAAGGAGTTTGTGACTGGATTGCTCTCACCTATTGGTAAAGTGTTATACTTAGATTCTGCCTCTATTAAAAATACTAGGGGTAGTCAAGCTAGGGTGAAGGTACAAGTTGATCTTACACAAAAGAGACCGCCTTATATATGGATGGGTTATATAGGGGAGGATATCACGGATAGGAGATGGCAAAAAATAGAATATGACAATATTCCAGATTACTGTGTTTACTGTAAGCGTCAAGGACATTTAGAAAGTGATTGTACCATAAGGCAAAGGGATGAGGATAACAAGAAAAAAGATATGGAGGCACTGAGAAAGAAGAATTATAAAGAGATGGACAAAAATACTCAACCAAAGAGTCAAAAAGAAGGTGATCGGAAGGAAGGTACTAATCAAAGTATAATAAACAAAGAGACCAGGAACAAAAGCAATATCAGCAATACGATCAATGGCAAACACAAAAAAGGAGGAACAATAATCAATTACAGGCACCTAGAGGCAATCCTAAACATGCAGAACAGGCCACCAATCAGGCAGGTATAACTAATATTCCTACACAAAATACATATATTAATCTTGATGTGCAGGAGTCATCACATAGTCTAGAGGTTCTGGGCAATTACAAAGGCACCAAATGAGATAGCAGACCTCATACAGCAACAACAAATCAGAAGGGTCAAGATGAGTGTAACAGGAAAATAGAAAATGTTGGAAAGGACATTACCAAGCAATTACAGGTGGATATAATTTCTAAACAGGTAACAGAGATCAATAAAGGAAAGGAAGTATATACAGGAAGATGGTACAATATTGACTCAATGCTCCCATCCCCTAGTGTCATTGATAATGTTGATAATATTATTGCTGAGGTAGGTGTTGGAGGTTTGGATGGGAGGGAACATGAGACACATCCTGACTTGCAGGAAGGCGTGTCCAAAAGGGAGGGGGGAACTGACTCCTCTTAGACATAAGGAAGTGGAATTTGACCGTAGTGGAGACTCTAGAGCCCCTGCTACCCCTTTCAATAATCAACAGAAAATTACAAATGTACAGGTCACAGATACAGGGCAGATTTAATAACAAATCAGGAGACAGATTAAGAAAAAGAAAAGAGAGGCTATAAAAAAGAGATTGCAACAGAGTATGGGTATAAACACAGCTAGGATTGATACAGGTCAACAGACTGATCCTGATGATTATGGGGCACTTAACTCTGAGGATGACCTGGATCTTGATAATCAATATCTCAACAACCTATTACAAACAAGTCTGACACCTCTAGGAGACCCATAACTAGGTCCAAATCAAAAGGTTATTAATGATTACAACCATTTGTTGCAATGCTAGGAGTATCAATACCAAAGGGTCTTTGGAAAGGCTTCAAACACACAAAAAAATTCAGCATTTATCTATTATTGCTATACTGGAACCTTTTACAGACAATACTCATATTGACTTGGTAAGAAGTCAATTACAGATGGATCATGCAGTCAGTAACCCTAATGGGAAAATTTGGGTTTTTTGGTCTAATAAAGTAACTGGTCATATTCTGGAAAAGCATGCTCAGCACATCACTATTACTTTTAAGCACACAGATATTTCTGAGAAATTTATGATGTCTTTTAGCTATGCTAAATGTAAGGATTATATGAGGAGATCTTTGTGGGACAGGTTAATCTTTTATGCTAATATGGATTTACCTTGGTGTACAATTGGTGATTTCAATGTTATCACTTTTATAGAGGAGAAGCTTGGGGGAATACATTATAATATGAATAAGAGTTTTGACTTTATTGGAGTGATAGAGGCATGTGGATTGACTAACTTAGGATACACAGGGCTTCCATTTACTTGGTGCAATCAAAGAGATGCAGAAGCTAGAGTTTGGAAAAGATTAGATAGGTCTATGGTTAATGATAAATGGCTAGAGGTTATGCCTCAAACTACTATAGAGAATCTATCTTCTGTTGGTTCAGATCACAGTCCCCTGCTAATGGAAATGACTAAGGTTAATGAGAGCCACATCAAATATTTCAAATTCTTACATTTTTGGGTCGACAATGAAACTTTTTTGAAAACAGTACAACAGTGCTGGGAAAAGGGAGTTACTGGCAACCCAATGTGGAAATTACATCAGAAATTGAAGAAAGTAACAGCTACCCTTAGTAACTTGTCTAAACATGAGTATGGAGATATCTTTCGTAAGGTCAAGGAGTTTGAAGAAACTATCAGGAATTCTGATGCAGAACTTATGACAAACAACAATGCAGCTGTTAGACAGAATCTACATCAGCTGAATGCAACTTACATTAGGTACTTGAAAATGCAAGAGTCTGTTCTTAAACAAAAGACACAACTTCAATGGTTTAAAGATGGTGATGCTAATACCAAGTACTTTCATGCTTTGATGAGAAGTAGAAGAAGGAGGTTATATTTACATAAAATTTGTAATGCAAATGAGGTGTGGATACAGGGGGAGGAACACATTGCTCAGGCAGCCTGTGACTATTATCAACAAATGTTTACTAGTCCTATTGATAGAATAGATGAAAGAATTCTTCAACTCATACCTACAACAGTCACTCTTGAACAAAATGAGATGTTGCAAGCAATGCCTAGTATAGAGGAACTCAGACAGTTGTGTCTGCTATGAACCCAAACTCAGCTGCAGGACCTGATGGTATAGGAGGTAAATTTTATCAAGCTTGTTGGGGTATTATTAAAGATGATTTGTTGGCAGCTGTACAATATTTCTTTTGTGGTAATATTATGCCTAAGTTCATGTCTAGTACATGCTTGGTTTTGATTCCAAAAACTGAACAGCCTACAAGATTCACTGATCTTCGACCTATCAGTCTTAGTAACTTTACCAACAAGATAATTTCTAAAATTTTGAGCATGAGATTGGCTACTGTTCTGCCTTTATTGCTGTCAGACAATCAGTCTGGGTTTGTAAGAGGTAGAAGTATAACAGAAAGTATCATGTTAGCACAAGAAACTCATGGTATTAAAAAACCAAACACAGGTAAGAATGTGGTTATCAAACTTGATATGACCAAGGCATATGATAGAGTGTCTTGGGCATTAACCTGTTTGGTCCTAAGGAAATTTGGTTTTGGGGAGATATTTATTTATTTAGTTTGGAGAATTATGAGTAACAATTGGTATTCTATTATCATTAATGGTCATAGGCATGGTTTCTTTCATTCCACTAGAGGACTTAAGCAAGGTGACCCTTTATCCCCTGCCCTATTTATTTTAGGAGCAGAGGTACTGACCGGGTTACTTAATTCCTTACTTCAGCATCCAAGCTATAGAGGCTTCTTTATGGTACCTAAAGGACCCCAAATCAACCACTTGAGTTTTGCAGATAATATTATTATTTTTGCTTCTACTGACAGACATTCCCTAAAACTCATTATGGACAATTTAGGGGCATATGAACATACTTCTGGCCAGTTGATTAACAAAGAAAAAAGTCATTTTATGGTTCCAGACAATACATCACAGGACACTATCCATACCATTCAAGAAGTTACTACTTTTTCCCAGAAAAGTAGCCCTATTACTTATCTAGGATGCCCTCTGTATATTGGTCGACAGAGGATTATCTATTATTCACATTTAGTTGAGAAAGTCTCCAAAAAAGTATGTGGTTGGCAGGCAAGGGTACTTAGTTTTGGGGGCAGAATTACTTTGATCAAACATGCCTTGCAATCTATACCTATACATATTATGGCTGCAATTTCTCCACCTAGTACTACTATCAAATACATTGAGGCCATTATTGCTGATTTTTACTGGGGAAGGGATCAAGATAAAAGGAAATATCATTGGGCTTCTCTTGACACCATGAGTTTACCATATACTGAAGGAGGGGTAGGGATCAGAAGACTATCAGACATTTGCACATCCTTACAATACAAACAATGGTGGAATTTCAGAACAAAAGTAACTTTATGGAGTCAATTTCTTAAAGCCAAATATTGCCAAAGAGCTCATCCAATTGCAAAAAAGGTGGATACTGGAAATTCATTGATGTGGAGATACATGATGAAAAACAAAATTAAAGTTAAAGAGAATATAGGCTGGAAAATTAACTCTGGCAGCTACTCTTTTTGGTGGGATGATTTACTAGGAGGGGGTGCCCTAGCTAATTATACTACTGATATATCAAGTCTTAACAAGGCTACCATTGCACACTTTCTAGTAGATGGAAAATGGAATGAAAAAAAATTGCGACAACAGGTTCCTCCTCTCCTTATCCCTTCTATTATAAATACTAATGTGCAGCTAGTGCAGGGACTTCAAGACAGTGCAATCTGGTAAATCACTGAAGATGGAAAGTTCACCTGTAAATCAGCTTGGGGAATTTGCAGAAAGAAGAAGGATACTGCTGTTATTAATTGTCACGACCCAAGCCTAGGGCCTAGACGTGACATGGCGAATGAGGAACCCGAAGGAACCCCAAACAAGCCTCTCAAACTTGTCATCACACTTCATCGGTCGCGGAAGTACATTCAACATTAATTAACGGGAAATAGGGACTAAGGCAAACCATTTCAAAATGACATCATAGAATAAGAGTCAAGCTCGTTTACAAAATACTTGTCCAACTCACACCTCTACATACATAGATAGGACGGGGGCCATGACATATTACCGGCTCCCCTCATAGTTAAAATACAATTGCAAGCTAAAGTCTCAAAACATAGGAGTAAGAAACATAACCTAGCCCTCGAATTATTGAGGACTCACCAACAAACTCGGATAAGCGTCGTACTAGCCACGTGAATGGAGAGAAGGATCAAGAGTAGCTCCGGTCCCTACATGGTGACATTATGTAGGCAAAATATGCGTTAGTACTTGGAATGTACTAAGTATGCGGGGTGCAACACAACAATAAACAAGGACACAATCGAAATACAAGAAATAGTTTCATAGGCATTATGAATAACAATATGAGGATGCATGATCAAAGTGAAGTCAAAACATGTTTAAGTAAATCTATACTAATAGTAGATATCATATGTGTATGCATGATCCAACCAATCTATAACCCCAACTTAGGATGGGGGATGCCGTTCACACCCGGACACCCTGGTGGCAAGGTATAAACCCCTCACATGGTTGATGTTGGTCACACCCCAAGCATCCTAGGTGGTGAGATATAAACCTCTCACATGGTTGATGTTGGTCACACCCCAAACATCTTAGGTGGTGAGATATAAACCTCTCACATGGTTGATGTTGGTCACACCCCAAACATCCTAGGTGGTGAGATATAAACCTCTCACATGGTTGTCCGGTTCTTTTCCCCCGGACCGGGCATGGTCATGCAACACTTTATATAGGAAATTCTCATTAGGCTCTAATGCAATCTCACGTATGGAATGAACATATACACAAGCTTAGTTTGTCATCAACACATCTTTGAAGTTCCATACATCTCATAACTCAAGCTTTAAAACATCAATTTATCAATTCTCCATAGTTGGACATTTTGTCAAACACCTTGAAGGCATGTAATGAAATCAAAGAGCATGGAAATTAGGGTAGTAATTATGCAACCAAAACAGTGAACAACCTACAACAACACCTTTACATTCATAACATGATCACATTATCTTCATTGGATTCTCATTCATATAATGTCATGATAACACTCCAATTTCTCATACTATGCCTTTAAGGCCATAAGCCTCACATACCAATACACCAACAATACACCATAAAATAAGCATGGGTAATGACATACTTCAACAATCTAAAGACCTTTAAACAAGTTTGATTCATATACATTCATTATCTAGCAACCACTTCATAAAGGCATAAACTAGGAATAGAGAGAAATCATGGGTTCATGGAGTATTTTCATCTTAAATCGTCAATACAACAACAATATAACCATAAAGTGTCATTAGAAACCTTTTAAAACCATTTGATGGAAGAACCCATGAGATTGAGTGAAAACCTAGATTTTTCATATTTTGAAGTAACTTTGGATTTGGCTCCTTGTATGGAAAATTAGACAAGGATCAAGACCCCCATACCTTTGCTATGATCTCCCACGAAAATTGATGAAGAAAGCCTTGAATCCAAAGCCCTAGCTCCCACTTCTTCTTCTTCTTAAATGGAGGATTGTAGAGAGGGAAATGTTTTTTTTTGGGATGGGAATTGGATTATGGTATCTAGGAATTAATATAAGTCCTTTGAAAAAAAGGGTCCAACACTTAGAAAAAAAAACAGGCGGGTGAACAGTAGATGAACAGTAAAATCAGCTACTGGAATTTGGATTTTCTGCCGGACAGACTTTACGAAAATGGGCATAACTTCTTCGTCCGAACTCCGAATAAGGTGAAACGAAGTGAGTTAGATAGCTAACTCAAAGGGCTTTCCATGGATATATTATTGGCCACCAAATAATTTGTGTGCTAGGAGATATGACCCTCCAAAGTAGACCCTCGAAAAAGGCTTCACTTGGAAATTTTGGATTTTGATACGGTTGCTCTAAAATTTGGGTTAGACCCATTTCCCACTCAATTTGACCCCCTAAACAAGAATATGAAGTCGGATTTTCGAAAAACGAAACGAATTTTGAGATATATGGAAATTACAATTATAGGTGTTTCCGAAGCACATTTTCGGGCATTTTTTGGGGTCGTTTCAATATCTCCCCCTTGGGAACATTCGTCCCCGAATGTGGAAGAGACGTACAAGGCAAGACTTAGTAAGAACATATCAGCCCCAACATAAATGCAAAAAATTTATTTAAACATCACTTCAAGATTTCAAAACTTAGTGTAAAGCATCCATAACTCATCAATTTAAACATATATGCACATTAATGATTCAGAGGCTGAAATGTAGGACTCGATGGAGTACAAAGGACTTGATTTAATACCTTAGGCTTGAGTAGAGTTGAATAGATAAGGATAACGTCTTTGCATGTCCGCTTCGGCCTCCCAAGTAGCACTCTCCACTTGTTGATTTCTCCAAAGCACCTTAACGGACGCCACTTCTTTGTTCCTCAACCTTTTAACTTGTCTATCTAAGATCTGAACCGGGACTTCTTCATACGTCAAATTATCTTCTACAACACCCACAACCTCAAGAGGTACAATAGCGTTAGGATCACCAACACATTTCCTCAACATCGATACATGGAATACCGGATGAACTAATTCCATCTCCTTGGGCAACCCCAACTCATAGGCTACTTTACCAACCCTTTTTATTATCTCATAAGGACCGACATACCTAGGACTTAATTTCCCCTTCTTACCAAAACGAACCACACCTTTCATTGGAGAAACCTTCAAATAAACCCAATCACCCACTTTGAATTCAAGATCCCGTCTCCTCACATCGGCATAAGACTTTTGACGACTTTGGGCTGTTTTCAACCTCTCCCTAATCATCCTTACCTTCTCAAGAGCATCCATGACCAGATCCGGACCCAACAAGGCCACCTCTCCGACTTCAAACCACCCAACCGGTGACCTACACCGTCTACCATAAAGTGCCTCAAAAGGAGCCATACCGATACTAGAATGATAACTATTGTTGTATGCAAATTCAATCAAAGGAAGATGATCATCCCAACTACCTTTCAACTCCAATACACAAGCTCTAAGCATATCCTCCAAGGTTTGAATTGTTCTTTCGGCTTGGCCATCCGTTTGAGGGTGGAAGGCCGTGCTAAGCTTTACCTTTGTACCAAGACCCCTTTGGAATGACTTCCAAAAGTGAGAAGTGAATTGGGCACCACGATCCGAGATGATAGACAAAGGAATCCCATGCAACCTTACCAATTCATGAATGTACAACTTGGCATACTCTTCAGCCCCGTAAGTAGTTTTAACCGGTAGGAAATGAGCCGACTTTGTCATCCGATCAACCACCACCCAAACCGAATCAAAGCCTCTTCTAGCCTTGGGTAAGCCCACTACAAAATCCATGTTGATTTCTTCCCACTTCCAAGTAGGTATCTCAATGTCTTGAGTTAGGCAACCCGGCCTTTGATGTTCAGCCTTGACTTGTTGACAACTATGGCAACCCGAAACAAATTTTGCAATGTCCTTCTTCATACCGCCCCACCAATACACATCCCTCAAGTCTCTATACATCTTTGTTGACCCCGGATGAATAGAATAAGAAGAATTATGAGCCTCATCAAGGATTCTTTCCCTCACACCATCCACACAAGGAACACATAATCTACCTTGGTACCTAAGGGCACCATCTCCCCCTTGGGAGAAAACCTCCACCTTACCACTACTCACCGAAGCCTTTAATTCTACCAAAGAAGGATCAAGATCTTGCTTGACTATCACCTCATCAACCAAGGAAGATCTTGAACCATCAACAACAACTACTCCTCCACTATCCACCCCTTCTAACCTAACTCCCAATTTGGCCAACCGATGGACCTCCTTAGCCAACTCTTTACTACCTTCCTCCACATGAGCCAAGCTACCCATGGACACTCTACTCAATGCATCCGCCACCACATTAGCTTTCCCCGGATGATAGTGAACACTCATATCATAATCCTTAAGGAATTCTAACCACCTCAAAAGAATCAAGGTAGGGTTTGAAAACCCTATTCATCAAATCCATAAAGAGAGCCGGAGCATTAGTCAACCCGAAAGACATCACCACAAACTCATAGTGCCCATACCTAGTACGAAAGGCCGTCTTGGGAATATCACACTCCCTCACCTTCACTTGATGATACCCTGACCGAAGATCAATCTTAGAGAAGTGACTAGCCCCATGCAATTGGTCAAATAAATCGTCAATCCTTGGAAGAGGATACCTATTCTTGACGGTGACCCTATTAAGTTGTCGATAATCAATACACATTCTAAGAGACCCATCTTTCTTCTTCACAAACAAAACCGGAGCACCCCAGGGAGAATGACTAGGTCTAATAAATCCCTCTCTAACAAATCTTTTAATTGCTCTTTCAACTCTTTCAACTCTGCCGGGGCCATACGGTAAGGGGGGATAGAAATAGGTTGAGTATCGGGAAGGAGGTATATACCAAGATCTATCTCCCTTTCGGGAGGGACACCGGGAAGGTCTTCTGGGAAGACATCTAGAAACTCATTAACAACCGGAATAGACTCAACAGGAGGGACTTTAGACTCCACATCATTGACTCTCACAATATGGTACAAGCACCCTTTGGAAATCAACCTATGGGCTTTAATGCAAGAAATGAATTTCCCCTTCACCACAACATCCCGGCTCTCCCACTCAAGAACGGGTTCATTAGGAAATCGGAACTTGACTTTACGAGTCCTACAATCAATAGAAGCATAATATGCATGCAACCAATCCATCCCAAGAATAACATCAAAATCCACCATGTTCAACTCAATAAGATCGCAAGGCAACAACTTATTCAATATGCAAACCGGACAATTTCTATACACTTTTCTAGCAACAATAGAGACACCAATGGGAGTAGATACTTCATATGACTCATGCAACAATTCCGACTCAACATGAAATTTTCTAGCAACTAAGGGGGTAACAAAGGAAAGGGTGGCACCCGGATCAATCAAAGTATAAACATCAAAATCAAAGATTTGCAACATACCGGTCACCACATCCGGGGTCTCATTAACACCTTGTCTACCATGCAAAGCATAAAATCGATTGTTCCTTGGGGCACCACTTTGAGAAGCACCTCTACCCAAAGGAGTAGTGTTAGCACTTCGGACCTTGTTGCGGATCTTGGGACATTCAAACCTCTTATGACCCACTTCTCCACATTCAAAGCAAGCACCCGAACCCTTCATGCAAGGACCACCATGCTTCCTCCCACACTTAGGGCATACATCCATAGAACCCACTTCACCTCCCCCTTGAGGTCTAGGAACATTGATAGCAAATCCCCGGTTGACATGAGGGTTTCCTCGGCCTTGATGAAATCTAGCACCCTTAGGGAACCTATTCTCCAATCGGGCCCTCTTGGCCTCGTGCCCCCTTCTCTTCCTCAATTTCTCCTCCTCCATTTGCTCGGCATAAGTCATCAACCGAGACAAATCCATATCTCCAATGAGCATAGCGGACCGACACTCCTCACTAACCAAGTCGGATACACCCATCACAAATTTGTTCATCCTCGACCTAGAGTCGGCCACCAAGTGAGGTGCATACTTGGAGAGTTGGACAAATTTGAGGGCATACTCCCTCACACTCATGGCTCCTTGCTTCAAGTTCATGAACTCCACCAACTTTGCCTCCCTAAGCTCAAGAGGGAAGAACCTATTAAGGAAAGCAATTTTAAACTCCTCCCACAACACCACATAGCCATTACCTTTCTCATCCTTCCATTGATCAAACCAAATATGAGCAACCCCCTTGAGTTGGTAAGCCGCCAATTCCGCCTTCTCACAAGCACCAACATCCATAATGGTCAAGATTTTGCATACCTCATCGATGAACTCTTGCGGGTCCTCATCCACCTTTGAACCATGGAAGACCGGAGGGTTCATCCTCATGAAATCTCTCACCCTTTCCCCCGGGGTGGTAGTTCGAGGAGCTTAGGCTCCTTGTTGCACTTGGTTAGATACCACTTGTGCAAGCATGGTGAGTGCATCACGGAGCTCACCATTGGTGGGTGGCTCTTCCGGTGATCGGGCCCGTCTTCCCCTCATGTTTGGCATGATGATCTAGCAATCAAAGAACAAGCGTTAGGGAGGAATCACCTTATCACACTCTAAGCACGACATAGAACATGAAGAAGGGAAACCTTTCCTAAAACGTTTTGTAGCCTCCCATTCATAGTCGTGGCGCGCTTCACAACCATGATTAGGACTCTACTCAACGCGGTGTGTTGGACTCCGAGGATTTAACAACCTAGTGCTCTGATACCAAGCTTGTCACGACCCAAGCCTAGGGCCTAGACGTGACATGGCGAATGAGGAACCCGAAGGAACCCCAAACAAGCCTCTCAAACTTGTCATCACACTTCATCGGTCGCGGAAGTACATTCAACATTAATTAACGGGAAATAGGGACTAAGGCAAACCATTTCAAAATGACATCATAGAATAAGAGTCAAGCTCGTTTACAAAATACTTGTCCAACTCACACCTCTACATACATAGATAGGACGGGGGCCATGACATATTACCGGTTCCCCTCATAGTTAAAATACAATTGCAAGCTAAAGTCTCAAAACATAGGAGTAAGAAACATAACCTAGCCCTCGAATTATTGAGGACTCACCAACAAACTCGGATAAGCGTCGTACTAGCCACGTGAATGGAGAGAAGGATCAAGAGTAGCTCCGGTCCCTACATGGTGACATCATGTAGGCAAAATATGCGTTAGTACTTGGAATGTACTAAGTATGCGGGGTGCAACACAACAATAAACAAGGACACAATCGAAATACAAGAAATAGTTTCATAGGCATTATGAATAACAATATGAGGATGCATGATCAAAGTGAAGTCAAAACATGTTTAAGTAAATCTATACTAATAGTAGATATCATATGTGTATGCATGATCCAACCAATCTATAACCCCAACTTAGGATGGGGGATGCCGTTCACACCCGGACACCCTGGTGGCAAGGTATAAACCCCTCACATGGTTGATGTTGGTCACACCCCAAGCATCCTAGGTGGTGAGATATAAACCTCTCACATGGTTGATGTTGGTCACACCCCAAACATCCTAGGTGGTGAGATATAAACCTCTCACATGGTTGATGTTGGTCACACCCCAAACATCCTAGGTGGTGAGATATAAACCTCTCACATGGTTGTCCGGTTCTTTTCCCCCGGACCGGGCATGGTCATGCAACACTTTATATAGGAAATTCTCATTAGGCTCTAATGCAATCTCACGTATGGAATGAACATATACACAAGCTTAGTTTGTCATCAACACATCTTTGAAGTTCCATACATCTCATAACTCAAGCTTTAAAACATCAATTTATCAATTCTCCATAGTTGGACATTTTGTCAAACACCTTGAAGGCATGTAATGAAATCAAAGAGCATGGAAATTAGGGTAGTAATTATGCAACCAAAACAGTGAACAACCTACAACAACACCTTTACATTCATAACATGATCACATTATCTTCATTGGATTCTCATTCATATAATGTCATGATAACACTCCAATTTCTCATACTATGCCTTTAAGGCCATAAGCCTCACATACCAATACACCAACAATACACCATAAAATAAGCATGGGTAATGACATACTTCAACAATCTAAAGACCTTTAAACAAGTTTGTTTCATATACATTCATTATCTAGCAACCACTTCATAAAGGCATAAACTAGGAATAGAGAGAAATCATGGGTTCATGGAGTATTTTCATCTTAAATCGTCAATACAACAACAATATAACCATAAAGTGTCATTAGAAACCTTTTAAAACCATTTGATGGAAGAACCCATGAGATTGAGTGAAAACCTAGATTTTTCATATTTTGAAGTAACTTTGGATTTGGCTCCTTGTATGGAAAATTAGACAAGGATCAAGACCCCCATACCTTTGCTATGATCTCCCACGAAAATTGATGAAGAAAGCCTTGAATCCAAAGCCCTAGCTCCCACTTCTTCTTCTTCTTAAATGGAGGATTGTAGAGAGGGAAATGTTTTTTTTTGGGATGGGAATTGGATTATGGTATCTAGGAATTAATATAAGTCCTTTGAAAAAAAGGGTCCAACACTTAGAAAAAAAAACAGGCGGGTGAACAGTAGATGAACAGTAAAATCAGCTACTGGAATTTGGATTTTCTGCCGGACAGACTTTACGAAAATGGGCATAACTTCTTCGTCCGAACTCCGAATAAGGTGAAACGAAGTGCGTTAGATAGCTAACTCAAAGGGCTTTCCATGGATATATTATTGGCCACCAAATAATTTGTGTGCTAGGAGATATGACCCTCCAAAGTAGACCCTCGAAAAAGGCTTCACTTGGAAATTTTGGATTTTGATACGGTTGCTCTAAAATTTGGGTTAGACCCATTTCCCACTCAATTTGACCCCCTAAACAAGAATATGAAGTCGGATTTTCGAAAAACGAAACGGATTTTGAGATATATGGAAATTACAATTATAGGTGTTTCCGAAGCACATTTTCGGGCATTTTTTGGGGTCGTTTCATTAATTCTCAACTTTGGCATCAAAATATTCCTTTCAAAATGTCCTTTCTCCTATGGAGAGCAACAAGATATAAATTGCCAGCCAATGAAACATTAGCTAATTTTGGAGTGGAACCTGTTAAATGCTATTGTTGCATTCAGCAAGGTTGGGATGAGGTTGATCATATCTTCATTCAAGGACATTTTGCAGGCCATATTTGGAAGTTCTTTGCACGGAGTTTGGGTCTCAATTTTCAACAGATTTCTTTAACTAACAAGCTAATGTGTTGGAGTGGTATTGCAGGGAACAGATCATACAAGACAATTGTTCAAACACTTCCTATAGTAATTTGCTGGAACCTCTGGAAAAATAGATGTTCAGTCAAGTATGGAGGGAAAACATCAAGTAGCCACAAAGTTAAATATTTGATTATTGAAGACATGTTTTTAATGCTTAATTATGTTTTTCATTATCTTCATCTGCCTGTAATATGGCCAGAAGTCATGACTTACATTGAAAAATGCAAACAGGATTTAAGAGTTACTTTAGTTATGTGGAAGACTCCTACTTACAATAGATACAAGTTGAATACGGATGGTAGTGCTATACCTAATCCAGGGAAAATTGGAGGGGGAGGCATTTTAAGAGATGATCAAGGGAGTATGGTATATGCCTTTGCAGTACCTCTTGGTGAAGGGACTAATAATCAAGCTGAGATTCAGGCTGCAGTTTTTGGCTTAAATTGGTGTATACAACATTGTTAAATTAGTATTATCTTAGAGGTTGATTCTGAATTATTGACTAAGTGGTTTTTGCAGGTAATTAATCCCCCTTGCAGGATACACAAGTATATACAGGAACTGCTTATTTTAGCTAACCAATGTGTGTCTTTTCAATGTGTGCACACATACAGGGAAGCAAATGGTACAGCTGATCTCTTGGCCAAACATAGTCATCAACAAGACATTGTACAAAATTACTACACTCATCATCAATTACCTCAGACAATTAAAGGAAGCTATCTATTGGAGAAATTGGGAGTTCAAAATTTCAGACGTAAGAAGTTGAAAAGAATTAAACAACCTCCTTGAAGAAGTATGAGACATTTTCCGAGAAGACAGTCAATTTCAAAGGATTTTGTTTACAAAATTGCTTGTCAAAGTATAACAACATTCCTTTAAATATGATTAAGACATATTACAATGTCTTAATTGTTTCATGAGATACATACTAACCGAACTACTCTGTCTTAGGCATAGTTATTTGTTTAGTCCTAGTTTATTATTTCTTGTAAGGGGATAGTCTCCCTTATTTATGTATTATTAGTAACTTTGTATTAAGGGAGGAGTCCTCTCTAGGTGCTCAGTTTAAATAATACGTCTTATTTTATAGGGTGGAGTTGACTAACCTTACCAAGTAGGTTGACTCTTGGCCAACCATAGGATTGGAGGTACGGTATATGTCCCCCTCCTTGTATATTTTGTTTTTATATATGATAAGGCCTGGGGGTGTTGCTCAACCCCTGACCTCCCCAAGGGTCGTTCTATTAAAAAAAACAAAAAAAAACTTGAAATCTTCTGACGACCCGTAAAACGTATAGGTGAAACTTGATGCAATACAAATTTCATCAAGGCCATTTACTAGAATCCAAGCTCAAGACCTTCAAAGGATGTAAGAGTTATTTATTAAGATGGAGGTGCACAAGATGGTGTTGCTGACAAGCAAGGACTTTCATGCCTTGAAGATTACATAGGAAGGCATTGTTGGCGAGCAGGGCCCACATGGCACATTGCCCAAAGGCTTAGGAGATGGTCCCAGTTCGCCTAATGCTCTAGAACATGACCATGGTTGAAGATCACGCAGAGAAGCTCGCCAACCATGTCGGTGCATCGCGCAACCCACTTGGCGACCCGACCCAGCTCATCCATTATCATTCCGAGTCCCTTTTGGGCCCTTTCATCTAAAACATATAAATATCTAGCTAGGGTTCATTTTAGACTTAGATGCCATTTATCAAGAGGCACATTAGGAAGAGGAATCATATACTGAGTCTGGAGAAGAGTAATATCCATTCACTGTTGATCATCCACCATAATAAACTTTTTGCACACTTCATCATTCTTTTGTTCCCCTTGTTGATCACTCTCTTGCTGCTTGTTCTGTCTTTTTTTAGCTGCTTCTCTCTTTTTCATACTAGGCTTGTTTTTGCTCTTGGGAGTGGTTCCTTGGTGACTAGTACTTGTTTTGTTTCCCATATATTTTGCCATTGCTCCCTTGTTCTGACTATCAATTTTTCTTTCCTCAACTTGCTATTTTCCCCTGACATTTTCTGTAATAGTCTGTTGTTGTACCCCTGAGTGTTTTTGTTGTTGTACCTGTTGAAATCTTGGATTGTGTTGTTGTGTTTTAGTAGTACCAGACGCTCTAGGGTCTAAACTATGGTCAATGTGTATACCCCCATGTAGAACATGAGCCAGATTACCCCCTTTGGACACCCCTTCCTGCATGTTAGTATGTTTCTCCTGACTTCCCCCATCCATCCCTCCTTCTACTTCAACATTACAGTTAAAAGGTGAAATACTGGGGTTTGTGGGGATTGGGAGCACTGAGTCAATACATGTGCTCTTGTTGTTGTCCTTGTTTCTCTTTTGTATGCCCTATGCTTTTTGGCTATGGTCTATTTTCTGTTTGTGTTGTGTTCCTTGTGTTCGTGTTCCTCCATTGTTAGTGTGCTTCTAACTATCTACATTTTTTTTCTACTGTATGTTCAGATTAGTAAAAGAATTATGGTTATAGATGCTATATGTACTTATTTGTTGTTGTGTTTGTTGATGATACCCCTTTGTCATCCTGTCTTGTGATGAGATTGGTCTCCATGTTGCTTTCTGTTCTTTGTCATCTTCTTGCTTGTTATTTCTCTTTTTCTGTACTTGCCATTCCTGTTCCTTTTGTTGGTCCAGTTGTTTTTGGTTGTTCCCTTCCTTGTTATTTTGGTTTTGCTTTTCTTCTTGTTCCCTTGTCTTGGTTTGTTTGTTATCCTTTCCCTGTTGCACCTGCTCACCTTTATTTTTGTCTTTCTTTTCAGTCTCCAACTCTTTCCTTTTCCTGAACTCCTCATCCCTTATTTTGAAGTTGCCCTCGTCTATCATGTGGCCTTGATGTTTGCAGTAGTCACAGTATGGAGGGATATTTTCATACTCAATTGGTTGCCATCTTCCTATAGTGAGATCATCATCATCCAGCCCAATCCAGACATGTCTAGGTCTTGCCTTGGTTAGGTCTACTTGGACTTTTACCTTGGCCATACTACATCTGGTTCTTTTAATGGATGATGTATCCAGGTATAGGACTTTGCCTATAGATGATAAGAGGGGTGTTATAAACTCTTTCTTGAAGCAATGCCATGGCAGACCTAGTAGTAATACCTATATAGGAACAGTAGGGGTTTCTTCTTCAGGTCTAAAGTTAGGAGTCCAGGTCTGAATTCTCATAAGCTTGCCCTCAATGGTCATTCTCTATTGTGTCCACATTGTGTTATAATCTAGTTCATTTTCCAAGTCAATGAAAACATGTCTTGCATTATAATGGGCTATGTTGACCCCTCCATTTAGTTGAGTTTGCATAATGAAACTCTTTCTGATGAGTTCCACTTTTGGCATGGTGCTACTGAATTTTCTTATCAAGGTATATTTGCAATCCACAGCCAAAGTAGTCATGAAATCTTCCATGTCATAAATAACAACAGGGAGACCCTGTTTGGTGGTATGCCTGGGAGGTACCAATTCAATGGGAGCTGCATTTTTTGCATGACATTGTCTTAGTCTTGTAGCCATAGTTTGAACAACTGTATAGGGTGCAGGCTCTATGATCTGCTCCTGTTTAGTATTTTGAACATCATTAGGCTTGGTGTCACCATTCGGTTTATTAGGGTGACTGATTTGCTGGCTTTTTTGGCTGAGGGGAATGTGTTTCTCAAAATTACTGGAGATTTTAGGGAAAGCATTATGTAGCTATTGGGATCAGAAATTCTGCTTTGTATAACCTGTTGAGTTTGAATCATTTTGTCCTTCCTATTACCCTGGTTCTGAGTAGCCTACTGATGGAGGTTATTGTCCCTCCTTCCCTGCTCCTGTACAAGTAAATTACCTACGTTTTGCCCCTTTGCATTTACATGTATATGACATCACTACTACTCAGACTTTCAACATTGTGACTAGAAGAGGAGTTAGTCGACTTATTTGATTGAGTGCCCTCAACATTAGGATCTTGGCCAACTGATCTGTTGTTCCTAGCCTGCTGCACATGCACATGATTGGTATCAATATCAAGATTAGATTTAGTATCCTTACCTGTATTTCGTTGTCCTTCATTGCGTGGAGCTGCATTAGTGGGTTTAACTCCAAATGAGAATTGAGAGGAACTCTCTACCTTCACCACTTCCATAATTGAGTAGTCAGCATTACCCTGATGATCATTTTGACCTTGTAATCCTTGATCTTGTTTCCTATATTGCACTTCAATACCATAATCATCCTCTGTTTGTTGAACTTGCTTTTGACCATTTGAGTCCTCATAATTATGGGAGGGGCTCCCTCGTTGATTGGTCCCTTGCCTGTGTGTTTGAGATTCCGGCTGGCGGTTGGCTGTGGATTGAGCTTGAATTCCAACCAATCTTACCGGAATTTCTTCATGAGCTTGTTCTTTAGTTAAATTAATGGATATGTCAGTAAGATGGACTTCATTATCAGTAGGATAACTCCTTTCAATTGTGTCACCATCATTTCTCACGTTTGCCACTATCATACCACAAGAATTGTGGTCACCGACGATTTGACCATCCAAATTGCTTGAAATTGCTGTGAGGCATACCTCTTTACTTCGAGAATAATCCCTAGTGCTCAAAGCCTAACGAATTTGTTGGGGAGATGCTCGAATTTGAAGGCGCATCTTAGGCGATTTGACGGCAATTCGCGCAGAACTCACCTCCACAAATCTCTCGACTGGCAAGAGGGAATCACTTGATTTTTTAGTATGTTGTAGCTCTTGATTAAGAGATTCATTCCCACTAAACATATTTGCATAAGCCGACCTAATGTGATTTGGGAAATAATTTTTGACTCCCATCTAATTCCCTCTCCGAAATCACGACGTTCGTTGCTTCATTGTTACGCGAATTCACAGAGTTATTGATGGAATTAGTGGGCGATTCTTGGTGGGTTTTGTTGCAATGATTCCAGCGCCCCTGTTGGGACTGGTCCGGCCGCTGGAGAGACCTATCGGCGGCTCACGCACCATTCCTGCGGTTCCACTAGCCGTTACAGTTGTAGCCGTTAGGTTGGAAATTTGGGAGCGTTCAACTTAGATATAGAAATTAGAGAGAGAGAGAGAAAATGTGAAATGGGGAAGCGATGGGTATAGGATTTAGGGTCTTCGGTTTAGGGCGTAGGGTGTAAAGTCTAGAGTTTAAGGCTTAGGGTATAGGGTTTTGGGTAGAAGGTTTAGGTTTTAGGGTTTAGGGTTTTAGGTTTGTGGTTAAAGATTTAGGGTTGAGGGTTTAGGTTTTAGGATTTAGGGTTTAAGGTTTAGGGTTTATGTTTTAGGGTTTAGGGTTTAGGATTTATGGTTTATGGTTTATGGTTTAGGGTTTATGTCTTATGGTTTAGGATTTAGGGTTTCGAGTTTATTGTATAGGGTCTAGGGTTTATGGTTTAGGTTCAGGGTTTAGGATATAGGTTTTTGGGTTCAGGCTTTAGGGTTTACAACTAGAATTTAGGGTTTATAGTTTAGGGTTTATGGTTAAGGGTTTGGGGTATCGGGTTTACGTTTTAAGGTTAAGGGTTTAGGGTTTAGGGTTAGCATTTAGAGTTTTGATTTTAGGGTTTAAGGTTTAGGGATTAGGGTTTAGGGTTTAGGGTTTGGGGTTTAGGGTTTAGGGTTTAGGATTTAGGGTTTAGGTTTTAGGGTTTAGAGTTTAGGATTTAGGGTTTAGGTTTAGGGTTTAGGGTTTAGGGTTTAGGTTTTAGGTTTTAGGGTTTAGGGTTTAGGGTTTAGAGTTTGGAATTAAGGTTTAGGGTTTAGGCATTTGGCTTTAGGGTTAGGGTTTAGTGTGTAGGATTTAGGGTCTTTCGTTTAGGGCTGAGGGTGTACAGTCTAGAGTTTAAGCTTTAGGGTATAAGGTTTCGGATTTCGGGTTGAAGGTTTAGGGTTTAGGGTTTTCGTTCTGTGGTTAAGGGTTTAGGGCTGAGGGTTTAGGTTTTTGGGTTTTGGGTTTAAGGTTTAGGGTTTTGTTTAGGGTTTAGGTTTTAGGGCTTAGGGTATATGGTTTAGGATTTAGGATATAGGGTATAGGGTTTATAGTTTAGAGTTTAGGGTTTATGGTTTATGGTTTATAGTTTAGGGTTTCAGGATTATTGTTGAGGGTTTTGGGTTTAGGGTTTAGGGATTTTTTTATTTTATTTTTATTTTAATACCCTTGGATGGGTAGGGGCTGAGCAACACCCCCATGCCTTAACATTAATTAAAAAACAAAATTACAAAGACGGGGACATAAACCTTAACTCCGCTTAATGGTGGTGCAACAGTTGGAAGCCTATTAAGCATCCTTAATAGGTTCTCCAACTCTTCCCAAGTAAAGGAATCCTATCTTTTATGCACCTATGTGAGAGGACTCATCTCGATACAAGGAATCTAGGAAAGCATAAATGAGGGAGACTCTCCCTTTACAAATACCATAAGTACCGTAAAAGAAGAAGACTCAATTAAGGACTATCCTAACAAGAGTGTAGCAAAAATATTGATGATAGGATGATCATCAGAAGGAAGGACTTCTTTGCAGTAAAAGGATTAAGGTGGTTCCTTGATTCTCTTCAACTTCTTTCTACTGAAACATTTCATGCCTACCCTGTCTTGTTGAAGATAAGCTGCTGCTAATTTGGGAAGCTGCTGATTGTTGAAATAAACGAGAGAGCTGGTCAGTTGATGACTGTTCTTGGAGAGCGTATCTGCTACAAAATTGGCCTCTCGAAGTGTATGGATACACTTAATCTGATGAAAATTGGAGGAGATCTACTGCAGCCTTTGCATTTGGGAAGAAATGGACCGAGGAGTTGCTTTGTTGTTCAAAAACCAGTCCACAAGAAGTTGGGAATTAACTTCGAGAATGACCCTATTATAATTTAAATGAACACACCAAGTTAAGCCAAATATTGCAGCTTCGACTTCAGCTTGGTTGTTGGTGCCCTCACCTAAAGTGACTGAAAAGGCAAAAAGGAGTTCTCCCGTCTGGTTTCTGAGTATACCACCAGCTCCTATGTTGCCTGGGTTACCCAAGGCACTCCCATCTGTGTTTAATTTAACCCATTTTTGGGTGGTTTAAGCCACTAAACTGCTGTAACTTTGTTGTCATGGATGCAGTTCTCCAGATGTTTGCACAACCTGGTCCAGTTCAGAGGCCAAGAGATGTATGGAAATACAGTGTGCGGCAGTTTGAAGGTGTCTAAAATTACAAGATGTTCGACCCTTGCAATATTAGATTGCTTACCTCCGTATTTCTTTGCACATATATTTTTCCACAAATTCCAACAAATAAAGATTGAAGTAGATTGAAGAATAATTTTGTGTGCCTCATTGTGATAAGGAATACTCCACCATCTCATGATCATGCTCCTCAATGGCAGAAAATCAATAGTAATGCCCAAGGAATTAGCAAAAAATTTCAATACATTTTTAGCGAAGTTCCTGGAGTTAAATATATGTTCTATTGTATCAGCAACTGGAGAATGACAACAATAACATTCACTTGGTTCAATGCCAAATCTGGTCAGCTTCTCATTGGTAGGAAGTTTACCCCTTATTGCTCCCCACAACAAGAATGAACATTTGAAAGGAATGTTTCGATTCCAAGTGTAGGAGTTAATCTTGGTTTTAGCTCTCTTTTCTCGAATACTATCCCAGGTCGAGGAGACAGTGAAAAGGCCATTCGAGTTGAGGTTCCAAATAGCCAAGTCTGAACTAGTATGCTGTAATTGTATTTGAGTTGACGGAATTGTGTGCAGCTGGTTCTGAGGAGCAATCTGGATCAGTTTGTCTACATTCCACTGCCCATTTGCCATAAAATCAGCAATAGTTTCATTGTCGAGTATGTGGCTAGTAGTAGTGAATTGCGCCAAAGGTCCTACTCCTAACCAGTTGTCCCCCCAAAATGAACAAGAACCATTTCTAATTTTCCATTGGATATGATTTTCCACCTTATGTTTGTTCCTCATAAGCAGCTTCCATGCTTGAGACTCTCCCGTGTCCCATTTTTTGCCTATGGGATTTGATCTTTGGCAATATTTCGTTCTTAGAAAATTTCCCCAAAGAGTTTGCTTGGTTCTAAAGATCCACCAGTGTTTGAATTGAAAAGCTTGACAAATATCGCTCATTTGCTTTACTCCAATTCCCCCTTCATCATAAGGAAAACTGAGATTCTTCCATCACGACTAATGATATTTTTTCTTGTCATCCCTCCATCCCCAAAAAAAGTCAGCCAAGATACCTTTAATCTGCTTAAGTGTAGTAGAGGGGGGTGAAATGGCAGAAAGAATATGAATAGGCATGGATTGTAGAACATGCTTAATCAAGGTGACTTTGCCCCCATAAGTTAGCATCTTAAATTGCCAGCCAGTGATTCTATGCACTATCTTGTTGATGAGATCAGAAAAATAAATAAGTCTAGGCTTTCCAATGAAGAGTGGACAGCCTAGATATGTAATAGGAGCCTCTTTCTGATGAAATCTAGTGTACCTTTTGATTCTATCAGAAGTAGTTCTGAAGGCATTAGGGTGGAGCAAACCCTGACTCTTGGCTTTGTTGATGAGTTGACCAGAGATCCTTTCATACGTAGCCAACGTCTGCATGATGAGCTTGAGAGAATCCTTCCTCCCAGAAGTGAAAATTATGATATCATCCGCAAAACTCAAGTGGTTAATCTGAGGTCCTCTCATTTCCATATAGAATCCATGATATAGAGTATGTTGGTGGAGTCTATTTAATGATCTATATAACACCTCATCACCTAAAATAAATAGGGCTGGGGATAAAGAATCACCTTGTTTAAGGCCTCTAGTTGAATGGAAAAAACCATATCTTCTACCCGTAAGAATGATAGAGTACCAATTGTTGGCCATAATTCTCCAGATCATGTTAATGAAAACCTCCTCAAAACCCATTTTTCTCAAGATCAAACAAATATATGACCATGAAACCCTGTCATAGGCTTTTGCCATATCAAGTTTGATCACCATATTACTTCCAATGGTAGGTTTCTTAATTTGATGGATAACTTCTTGAGCTAACATAATGTTCTCTGATATGCTCCTGCCATTGACAAAGCCTGATTGATTTGGAGAAATCAAATTAGGCAATATAGGAGCTAATCTGAGGCATAAAAGCTTAGAAATAATCTTGGTAATGAAGTTACTCAAGCTGATGGGCCTAAATTCATTGAGTCTCTTAGGGTTCTTCACTTTGGGAAGGAGGACAAGACAGGCATGTGAAAAATATTTAGGAATCATCTGGCCATTGAAAAAGGCAAGAATCACATCTATCAAGTCATTTTTGATAATAATCCAGCATTTCTGGAAGAAATAACCATTCATACCATCCGACCCTGCAGCTGAATTGGGATTCATAGAATAAACTACCTCTTTAAGCTCATCAATGGTAGGAAGTTCCTTTAGTCTGGCATTGTGTTATTGGCTGACCATTCTTGGAATACAGTTCATGGGAGTTTCATCAACCAATTTTTCCTCTCCTGTGAAGATATCTTGAAAGTGATCGCATGCAGCCTGGGCTATATGTTCATCCCCTTGTATCCATTCATCATCCTCATTGAGGATTTTATGAACAAATAATCTTCTCCTCCTTCCTCTAATCAATGCATGGAAATATTTGGAATTGCCATCACCTTCTTTAAACCATTGTAACTAAGATTTTTGTTTAAGGATAGAATCTTCCAACTTCATGTATCTAATATATTCAGCATTAATACCATGAAGTTCATCTCTGTGCTTCTCTGTGTTGCTCTGAAGGAGGTTATCTTGTACAACCTTGACTCTTTCTTCAAACTCAGACCTTAGCATAACTATCACCAAATTGCATCTTGGACCAAGCACTAAGTGTGAAAGCCAATCTTTTCATTTTTTGATGGAAGGTCCACATAGGATTTCCTTCACAAGGTCTGTTCCAGCAGGCAGTGACAGTCTCCATGAATGAAGGTTGGTCAACCCAACAATTAAGGAACCTGAAGTATTTGATGCAGTTGTCTGGCCTGTCATTCATTTCAAGAAGTAGGGGACAGTGATCATATCCCACAGAAGGGAGGTGGGTGATGCAAATGTGAGGAATGTTTTGCAACCAATTATCATTGACCATAGCCCTATCCAACCTCTTCCAAATTCTGAAATTGATACCCATTTGATTAGACTAAGTGAATTTAGGTCCATTAAATCCCAAGTTCATGAGTCCACAGGCTTCAATAACACCAATGAACTCTAGACTTTTTCTCATATTGTATGGAATACCTCTCAATTTTTCATCAATATTAGTTATAACATTAAAGTCACCAACTGTGCACCAGGGAGTGGTATCTCTAGTATCAGCAATATGAAGTAATCTGTCCCAAAGTGGCTTCCTGAGATGATCTTTGCATTTGGCATACACAAAAGTCTTGATATAAGTACCCTGAACTTCTGTGTGGCTGATTTCACAAGTAACCTATTGTTCATCAGCTTCTAATACTGTGCAAGAAATATCAATGTTCCAGAAGAGCCAAATTTTTCCATTGATGTTACTAGTAGCATGATCCATGGCAAGCATACTTTTAAACATGTTGATATGGTTGTTATCTGAGAAAGATTCTAATACAACAATCATAGACACGTGATGGATATTTTTGAGATTTTTGAGTCTTTCAATAACACCTTGGGTATTGATTCGTCTAGCATTCCATATGATTGTACTAATCATTGGGATGATCTAGAAGTGAAGAGCCTAGCGTTTGGTCTTCCTGCAGTCATAGGAATAGGGGAATCAGGTTTTTGGAGAGGGAGTTTTTCAAGGTGGATGCCTCTGGGGGAAAGGCCTTGTTCATTGGTGACTTGTTGTAGCTCTTTTTCTAGCAAACTATCATTGCTTGGACTAAAGGCTTTCATTAGTGATTAACTAATCTCACCATCTTCATCTTGATCATTCATAGGTAGGTTATCAACATCAATTTCATCCTCAGAATTATCCACATCATAGTCATCTCTAACAGTAGCCCTGGACTGATCTGGAGGCTTTCCAGGGTTAGGTGTGTCATATTTAGCTTTAAGGGGAACCACATCCATAACCTGGTCCATCATTATGAATTCTTTGCAGGGATTTTCTTCAAGATTACTGTCATTAGGAGCCTGTTCTTGGTGTTTCTGTTCTGCCTGTTTTCTCTTGGTAGCTTCCCTCTTTTTTTTTCTAGGCTTATTCTTACTTTTAGGAGTATGAACTTGTTTACTTGTACCTTCCTTGTTTCCCATATCCTTGGCCATAGAACCTTTGGGTTGATTGTTACCTTCCTTACAAATATGAATTTGCTGATTTGGTGTATCTTTGCCTTTTTCACTGGTTTGGTGAACCTTTTTTTGGTGTTGAGAAGTATCATTAGGAGTGGTAACAGGGGCTTGAATAACCACCCTTCCCCTAGGATCCTCTTCCTGCAAATTAGTATTTTCCTCATGTCCATCCAACCTCCCTCCAATAACTTCAGCAGCTACAACCAGTGGGGATACAGGGGCTGGGATATCATTGTCATCACAATGATCATCAACATCAACAATTACAGGGGATGGGAGTGTTGAAATCTGATCACCATATTTCTCATTCACAATTACAGGGGTGTTAAGAAGTCATACCTGATTTTTACAATTTTTGTTGTTCCTTTATATTGTTGGCCTGCTGTTTTTGTACCTGTGTATAATGTTTTTTTACCATGGTCTTGATTTTGTTGGTGGTGCTTATTTTTCTTTTTGGTTTGAATTTGCCATTGCTCCTCCTTATTGGTAGTATTCTCCTCAGCATGCTTCCTGTCAGTGGCTTGTTGGAATGGTTGTATGTTCTCCTTGATTTGAGGCCAGTTGAACACCTTTGGGATTTTGAATGTTCTGTTTTTCCTATATTTTCTTGGCAGCCTCCAGATCTTTGTTTTTCTTGATCTCCTCATCTTTTTGTTTCAGGGGGCATTTTCCAATTATATGACCTTGATGTTTACAATATATGCAATATGGTGGGACATCTTCATATTCAATTATTTGCCATTTGCCTAAGTTAGGGTCCTTTTCAGAAAAACCCAACCAAACATGTTGAGGTCTTTCTTTAGTAATGTCAATTTGAACTCTAACCTTAGCAACACTTACCCTAGTTTTTTGCATGGTTGCAGAGTCCAAATATAAGGCCTTACCAATAGGGGATAACAGGGGGGTTAGAATGTCCATATAATGACAGTGCCAAGGGATCTCAGGCATGCTAATCCAAATGGGAACTATGGGTGTTTCCTCCGCCGATTTGAATGTTGGAGTCCACATTTGTAGCTTTATTGATTGACCTGCAATAAACATCTTTTGCTTTGTCCATACAGAAATATGATCAGCTTCATTATCCAAGTCAATGTAAATATGCCTTGAATTAAAATGGGCTATCTTGACACCACCCGTAAGTTGAGTTTGAGCAATAAAACTCTTCCTAATGACTTCCATTCTAGGCATTGCATTGATTAATTTGTCAACCAAGGTATACTTACATCTTCCCGGCATCATTCCTAGGAAATCTTCTTCATAAAAAGTGATAGAATGGTATCCTTGACGAGTGGTAATAATAGGTTGATCAATGATCATGGGCGTAGCATTTTTGAGCTGGTTAGCTCTAAGTCTGGTAGCAAGTGATTGAGTCACAGTGGGAGGGGCAGGATCAGGGATTTGATGGTTGTTGATCCTGTTGACAGAATTGTTGACATAAGGTTTTTTCAAGTTTTGTTCAAAGTTGTTTTGACTAGTTTTTTGCTGGACAGGTCGATAAACATCAAAGTTGGATGAAATCTTTATGGGGGGAGGGATTTTAGAACTCATTTGGTTATGGTCTTTATGGTTATTCTTTTCATGTTGTGCAACTCCACCTTCTCTACTACCTTGCATCAACGAACCACCTTTCTCATGCTCATTTTGATTACTATTACTATTATGATTAAGATTAACAGACTTACCTACCTCCATGCTGCTGTAGTTTTGTTGATTTAATCATTTCTCTTTGCTTTGTTGCATAGTATCGTCTTTTGGGTTGTTTTTGTCCTTTACTTTCCAGATGACATTCTCCCCATTGTTGTGTTGTTTATCCATTGATGTTCCAGCCTGATGATTAGTCTTTGGCAAGTTCCTTATATGGTTTTGCTTAGCTGCTGCAGATTGATCACCTTGCAATTTTCTGTGCACATTTCCATTTGTGATTGCCTTGGCGTTCCTTGTCGTTTGTTCTTGATTCATAACTTCTAATATTTGATTTGGGGTACGTTCTTTTATCCTGATTGTTTCCTAGGTTCAACATGCTCGTCATCCTACACTACTAGAAAATTGGCCTATGGGAACACATCGAAAACCGTTGCAATAGATAGTAACACCGTTGCAGTAGGTCTATTGCAACGCAAAACAAATCGACCCATCTGATCGTGTTACAATAGATCTATTGCAACGGTTCTCTAACCGTTGTCATAAGTCATATATGGCAACGGTTATTTGGCAAATGCAACAGTTCAAAACCGTTGCAATATCATTTTGTTCAACATTCTTTAGGACTACAGCAACACTTGGTAGGAAATATTGCAACCGTTATTTAGAAGCTATTGCAACTGTTCACTTACCTATCGCAACGGTCTATAGATGTTGCAACAACATAATCATAATAATAAATTAATTATATAATATGTATACTACATTAATAATAATAATAAAAGGAATGCATTAATCATAATTCAAAACATTTCAAGTTGTATAAAACTATAATACAGAAAATAATTTCATAATTCAAGAGTCAAAATACATATGTTTACAAAAGAATTTATAATAATAGATTTCTAGAATATGTAAAAGTCTCGTAAACGATCAACCAATACTAGGCAATGTCTTCATGCTTTCGTATCTCCGTCGTTGTTTTTTTTCCTGCAAAAGAGATGATAAAAAATTGACTTATCAAAAATATTCTACAACATATACACCCACATATATACTCAGACTAATAAGTGTTGTCTGTGATTAACAAGGGCCAAAAGTGCAGTATTAAAAATCATAGAAGTTAGAACGATATTATCTTCTATTGCAAATCATAACAAAAATTTCATCCAAATCTGATTCAAGATGTTATAGGAATATAAACAAATGCAATACATGCAATGAACCGCCCAAAACATTTCAATCAACTAAATGAACACTCACTTCAATTGAATTGATCAAACACTTGAAGTGAAACTTAGGACTGGTGCTACCTCTGGATCTAAGAATCATGGAAGACGTAATTGAAATATGCACCTGAAGTATATTTCGTATGCCCAAAGATACCAATGAAAAATTGAAAATGAAAGAATCCAAGAACATAACATTTTAATTGATTTTCACATATGGAAAAAAAAATTCACAACACAACTCACTGATCTTTTCCCTTAAAGCACTTCAATGATTTTCACATTTTGACATTATGGCATCTTTTACAAAAGTGCCAGCACCATTATTGATATATACCTTCAACACCCATCACAAGAATTATCAAATACAAATTGTTGTATCTAATCAAGTTCCTACATGATTTAGTACTAGCAAAATTAGCATTAGTGACTTAAATAAGTTTCTATTACCCTACAACTCAGTGACTATCAAATCGAGAGTGAGAACTTATAAATTAGAGAATTATGGTTCGTATAATATTGCTTCAGTAGGAAGAAATTGCTGAAAGAGGAGAAATTTAGAGCATAAACATGAACCACTATAAATCTAAAATAAAA
Source organism: Solanum verrucosum (assembly GCF_900185275.1). Taxonomy (NCBI): domain Eukaryota; kingdom Viridiplantae; phylum Streptophyta; class Magnoliopsida; order Solanales; family Solanaceae; genus Solanum; species Solanum verrucosum. Next base: position 1,516,902 of record NW_026019914.1, on the reverse strand, counting down.
TTTTATTTTAAATGTACACAACACCTGATGTGAGTTATATTATTTACAAATATATGCAGAATCTAAAATAAAATATAATTTTGCATTTCTTAACATTTAAAATGGGAAAGCATATAAAATAACCATTGGCTCTAGTGCATTGGATGGACAGAGAGCATGTAACACAAGGTGAGACAACCATGTAGATTTCGTTTCAACTACGAGATGATGTTTTTCAGTCTTTGAGTACTCCCAACTAGATTGTGCAGTCGTGTTGCAAGAGTATAGAACCTGGATTTAGAGCATTCCTAACTAGTTTTTAAGAGTTGTTTAAAATAGGACTTGCTTTAAAAAACATCTTCCACATAGTACTTATTTCTAATCAAAGAAAAAGTCGCATATATATATATATATCATTACCTATGAAGCAAAATACTGTAATCATGTTTCAAATAAAAGTTTTATGCATATATACTCCGGCAGAAAGGGTGTTATTCACACGGAAAGAATCCCACAACTTCCATAAACTATAACAAACTAATAATTCTAAGAAAAAATTTTAGCAACTGTATTTGATCTATAGATTCAGCTTTGATCTATACATTGTCACCTTAATAGGTATTATTCCATTAGAGAGGCAGGGAGTCCAAAAACCTTCAGCATTACATCAACATTGACAGAGAAGTCTCATCGCAAAAAATTATCGAACTTTGAATACATTGATTAGCAGTTCCTATCATGTTCAAGTCCCGACACGATAGATATTATGTAACTTAACTAACATATAATTCACGTAGACCAACAACAACATACCTAGTGTAGTATCGCAAGGGGAGTGTGGGGAGAGTATAGTGTATGCAAACTCTCCTCCTATCTTGGGAGGTAGAGTGATTGTTTCCAATAGACCCTCTGCTTAAGGAAATTAGTTAGAAGAGTCGTCATTTGACTTACAGATGGTTTTGGGATCAGGATCTTGTATTTTATTGGGGATAAAATCAACTTGAAGCAGAATGAAATTTATATTAGGTATCTCTATGCCACACCAAAAAAGAAGATGTAGTACCATTACACCTCACCATATATAAGGCAACTTGAAATTATATTATAGGCAAGATATTTTCTAATGACAACTTACTTTCACCCACTGAGCCACTGCATATTGATCTAGGATCTTGACACATTAGCAAAAGGTTCACTAACAATTTTGAAAGGACGATATTGATCCAAACTAAATGAGGGATTATAAGCTTTATACAATACACATGATATACTGCTCTATATATACAGAAAAAAAAGAAGGCCATAATGGGGACAAAACTTATCAGATCTGTTGTAAATAATATAAAACCAAAATAATGCTTCTCTAATAAATCAAAAGTAAGGGAGAACAATTGTGTTTAGATGTGCTTTGCAATTTGAATTTGATAAATTAACAAGCAACTTCTGTGAACCTGTTAAAATAATTCCGTAGCAAAATAAATTTAGTTTCTTTATCATCTCACATCAACAACAATACAAAATCTAGTCAAGATTCAAGGTGTTAGAAACAAGGTGCTCAGCTAATTTCCTACTAAATGAATGAGCTGAAAGACACAACAGTTAATTCATAGGTACCTCTCACAATGAAAAGATTAAAATGATCCAAATCAACGGATAGACAAATACAAGGACTTGCATAAAAATATATATTAACCTTGTACCAAATGCTACTTTTACATAACTTGCCCCAACAACAAAATGGGTAGCATATAACCAGTAAGGAAGATTACCTTGACACAAAACATCCTTTTAACACAGAACATGACTGAGAAGAGACAAATCTCGAACGGGATTTTGTATGCTTTGATAATTTAGCCTAAGGATATTTGCTTCTGCTCCAGCTACAATTGTATCTTCATCTGCGGCTTTGACTACCACTCATTACCATGAAATAAGAATGGTTGCGGCCTATAGAATCATGTTCTTTAACTCGAATTGTTGAATGAGAAAAAACTTTTTGAGACTCAGATTCATGAATCTTTTATAACATATTTCATATAGTTATAGTTAGTCTATATCAAGGAATTTCTTTGTGTCAAAGTTATGAAACATGAAAGTGGGCTATTATGACATATAACATATGAAAATGGGTTGGAAAAGGTCAAAGTTTGATCAATTAGTTTAATACAAAGTGAAGGATCTTCATACAACAATCTAATACACTAAACACTAACAACTAAAACAAAATAAATTTTAATTTTTTTAAGCAAAAAGATGAAATTTAATCTCAAATCTTTCAAAATAAAAAAAAAACCCTAACAAAACTGCTCAGACCATTTTGAACCTTCAAAACAATGAAGTAGTGAAATGAAAAAATTTTAGTTATAGAAAGAGATGGAGTCGAATCGGTGCAAATCAATAAGACCCATAAGCATAAGTCGCACATACCTCACCAAATGAATTAATGACTACATAAAACTACAAATAACCACAATAAACACTAAAATAATATATAGCATAAATACCTTCTAGGTTCTCAGTATAGACAGAAGAGAAAATCGAAACTTATGATGAGAAACAGAGGCATTGTTTTTGTAGATGTACCTTGCCAGAGATGCGGGTTTTGCCAGAGCATCTTCGATTATTTCTTCTTCGATGAGCTTGATCATGATGTTTGTCGGAGAGGGTGTCTTCTTGAATGTGGTCGATGAAAGTGAAAGAGAAGAAATAGATCTAATGATGTGTTCAGATTTCTTTTAGACTTTTGTAAATCAAAAAAAGAAAGAAAAAAGGTGGGGGAAAAAAGAGGGGGGGAAATCGTTGCCATAGCCAATTTTTGGCAAGAACCGTTGCGATAGAGGTACCTTTTGCATCTGTTCTCCTAACTGTTGCAATAAAAACATCTATGGCAACTATAATTAAACAAATGCAACGGTGAATTTTTTCAAGCGTCCTTATAGGGTTGATAGTCTATTGCAACGGTTATAACTGTTGCAGTAGATGCTCTGTTGCAACAGTTATATAATTGTAGCTAGAAAAGCATTGCAATAGGTCTAATTTCTAGTAGTGCTATTTGATTCTTGTTCTTCTTCACTATTTTTCTCCTCTATTTGTGATACAACTTTACCCTGCAAAGTAGAGGAATTGCAAATGTTATTTTCTTGTTGTGTAATTGGTGTTGTTACCTCACGGTTGTTGTCCTTGTCACACTGAGTCATTTGGTGTCCAGCTTTATCTCCATTGATGACCAGAGCTCTGGTGACTTTGTCGGAATTAGTGTGGCCAGCTATTTCACCTTCAAATCGATTCGAGATTTCAGTAAGATGTACTCCAAGAGCTGGGGAAGAATCCCCAGTGGTCGAAATCTCTTTAATTTCACCGGAAGTTGTTCGAATTTGACAGCGCATCTGAGGTGATTTCTCGGTGATTTCTCCAGAAATCGCCTTCACAAATCTCCCAATTTGTGCGATGGAATTGTTTGATTTTGGTTTGTAGCTAGATCTTTAGATGAAGATTCATTATTCCTGGTTGAATTAACATGAATCAAGCCAGATTGCTCTAAGGAAATAATTTTGCGTGCCCAGTCCAATTCCTCTTCCAAAATCGCGACCTGGATCGCCTCAATGCGCCGGATTTTTGAAGAATTGTCTGATGAATCTGATGAAGCGGCCTGTTGGGGTTTGTAGCTGTTGGAATTACGCTTCGAATGAACCTAGTCCGGCGGTCAGAGCTGCTTCTCCGGTAGCTCTATGGCCATTCCGGCAGACTGCTGTTCCTAGCGCCTTAGAGAGAATTTTTTAGAAAGTCAATTTTTAGGGAGAGAAAAAAATTAGGAAATGGGGTGGCGATGGGGTTTAGGGTTTAGTTTTTAGTGTTTAGGGTTTAGGGTTTAGGGTTTTAGGTTTTGGGTTTAGTTTTAGGGTTTAGGCTTTAAGGTTTAAGATTTAGGGTTTACGGTTAGGATTTAGGGTTTAGGGTTTAGGGTTTAGGGTTTAGAGTTTATGGTTTATGGTTAAGGGTATAGGGTTTAGGGTTTAGAGTTTAGGGTTTATGGTTAAGGGTTTAGGGTTTATGTTAGGGTTTAGGGTTTAGGGTTTATGGTTTATGTTTTAGGGTTTAGAGTTTAGGGTTTAGGGTTAGGGTGTCGGGTATCGGGTTTAGAGTTTAGTATTAGGATTTAGGGTTTTGATTTTAGGAATTATGGCTTAGGGTTTAGATTTTAGGACTTAGGGTTTAGGGTTTAGGGTTTAGAGTTTGGATTTAGGGTTTGGGCTTCAGGGTTAGGGTTTAGGGTTTAGGGTCTTCGGTTTAGGGCCTAGGGTGTAAAGTCTAGAGTTTAAGGTTTAGGGTATAGGGTTTTGGGTTGAAGGTTTAGGGTTTAGTGTTTTGGGTTTGTGGTTAAGGGTTTAGGGTTGAGGGTTTAGGTTTTAGGTTTTAGGTTTTAGGGTTTAAGTTTTAGGGTTTGGTTTAGGGTTTAGTTTTAGGGTTTAGGGTTTACGGTTTAGGGTTTAGAGTTTAGGGTTAAGGGTTTCTGGTTTATGGTTTATTGTTTAAGGTTTATGGTTTATGGTTTAGGTTTAGGTTTAGGGTTTAGGGTTTAGGGTATAGGGTTTAGGCTTTAAGGTTTAAGATTTAGGGTTTATAGTTAGGAATTAGGGTTTAGGGTTTACGGTTTAGAGTTTAGGGTTTATGGTTATGCGTGTGGGGTTTAGGGTTTAGGTTCGGTTTAGGGTTTTGGGTTTATAGATTAGGGTTTAGGGTTTAGGGTTTACGGTTTAGGATTAGGGTTTTAGGTTTTGGGTTTCTGATTTAGGGTTTAGGATTGGATTTAGGGTTTTGATTTTAGGGTTAAAGATTAGGATTTAGGATTTTAATTTTAGGGTTTAGGATTCGAATTTAGTATTTTGAATTTGGGGTTTAGGGATTAGGGTTTAGGGTTTAGAGTTTAGGATATATGGTTTAGGGTTTTGCGTTTAGGCTTTAGGATTTGGATTTGGATTTAGGGTTTAGAGTTTAGGGTTTAGGATTTTAGCTTTAGGGTTAGGATTTAGGGTTTAGGGTTTAGTATTTTAGCTTTAGGGTTAGGATTTAGGGTTTAGGGTCTTCGGTGTAGGGCTTAGGGTGTACGGTCTAGAGTTTAAGGTTTAACGTATAGGGTTTCGGTGTAGGGCTTAGGGTGTACGGTCTAGAGTTTAAGGTTTAACGTATAGGGTTTCAGGTTTTTGGTTGAATGTTTAAGGTTTAGGGTTTAGGGTTTTTGGTTTTGGGTATGTGGTTAAGTGTTTAGTTTTTTTTTTTTTAAATGACCCTTGGAGGGGTCAGGGGCTAAGCAACACCCCCAAGCCTTAACTTATAAAGAAAAAATTACAAGGATGGGGACATAAGCCTAACCTCCAATCCTCTGGTGGTTCTGTCTTCGACCTTTCTACAAGGTTAGTCAACTCATCCCCTTACAAAAAAAGGAGAAACCAAGAAACTAAGCACCTAAAAGAGAGGACTCCTCTCAATACAAAGAATCTAGGTATCATAAACTAGGGAGACTCTCCCTTTAAAAATTAGAAAGAAAAGCTATACCCATTCAAACAAGCTATAATTCTTTAAGCTATAGCTAGGTTGAAAAGATAGTATCCAACCTCAAGGGGGTTGTTTGATCCTCTTAATCTTCTTTCTCATGAAGCTTGCCATTTCCAGCATGTCTAATTGATGGTAAGCTTTTGCTTTCTTTGGCAATTGTTGACTGTTAAAGTATTGTTGTGGGCTAAGGAACTTGTGATTGTGTTTTGCAAGGGAATCGGCCACAAAGTTGGCTTCTTTGTAGATATGTTTACACTTGAATTCATGTGCCTTCCTAGTGAGTACTTGGAGTCGTTGTACCTGCTTGCTACTGCTCCATGGAGGGTTTTGTTTTGATCTTGATCCAATCCACCAGAAGCTATGAGTCTACTTCTAAAAGGATATTCTTGTATCCTAGTTCCAAAAATCATGTCATCCCAAAAATAGGTGTTTCTAATTCGGCTTGGTTGTTAGTTCCCTCCCCTAAGGGAGTGGCAAATGCTAGTATCATTTCCCTTGTATGATCCTTAGTAAACCCCTTGATCCTATTCTGCCTGGGTTGCTCAAGGCACTGCCGTCAGTGTTGAGCTTCACCTACTGATCTGGTTGTTTGAGGGTTTAGGGTTTACAGTTTAGGGTTTATGGTTTAGAGTTTAGGGTTTATGGTTTAGGGTTTAGGGTTTACGGTTTTGGGTTTTTTGTTTAGGGTTTTGGGTTTATGGTTTAGGTTTAGGTTTAGGGTTTAGGGTTTAGGGTTTAGGGTTTAGGTTTAGGGTTTAGGCTTTAAGGTTTAAGATTTAGGGTTTATGGTTAGGATTAAGGGTTTAGGGTTTGTGGTTTAGAGTTTAGGGTTTATGGTTTAGGGTTTGGGGATTAGGGTTTATGTTTTAAGGTTTAGGGTTTTGGGTTAAGGGTATATGGTTAGGGTTTAAGGTTCAGGGTATATGGTTTATGGTTTAGCGTTTAGGGTTCAGAGTTTAGGGTTTAGGGTTTAGCATTAGGGTTTTGGGTTTCAGGTTTCGAGTTTCGGGTGTAGGGTTTAGGATTAGGATTTAAGGTTTTTATTTTAGTGTTTAGGGTTTAGGGTTTCGAGCTTAGGGTTTAGGGTTTAGAGTTTATGATTTAAGGTTTAGGGTTTAGGGTTTAGGGTTTAGAGTTTTTATTAAGGTTTAGGGTTTAGGCTCTAGGTTTTAGGCTTTAGGGATAGGGTTTAAGGTTTAGGGTTTAGGGTTTAGGGTGTAGGGTCTTCGGTTTACGGCTTAGGGTGTAAATTTTAGAGTTTAAGGTTTAGGGTATAGGGTTTTGGGTTAAAGGTTTAGGGTTTAGGGTTTAGGGTTTAGGGTTTAGAGTTTAGGGTTTTGGATCTGTGGTTAAGGGTTTAGGTTTTAGGGTTTAAGGTTTAATGCTTAGGGTTTGGTTTAGGGTTTACAGTTTAGGGTTTACAGTTTAGGGTATAGAGTTTAGGGTTTAGGGTTTAAGGTTCAGGGTTTTGGGTTTTGGGTTTATTATTGAGGGTTTAGTGTTTATGGTTTAGGTTTAGGGTTTAGAATTTAGGATATTAGGTTTAGGGTTTAGATTTTAATATTTAGGGTTTAGGGTTTATGGTTAGAGTTTGGATTTAGGTTTTAGGGTTTAGGCTTTATGGATAGGATTTAGGGCTTAAGGTTTAGGGTTTAGGTTTTAGAGTTTAGGGTTTTGAGTTCTTGGTGTAGGGTTTAGGGTTTAGGGTTTAGGGGGTTAGGGTTTAGGATTTAGTGTTTAGTATTTAGGGTTTAGGGTTTAGGTTTAGGGTTTAGGCTTTAAAGTTTAGGATTTACTGTTTATGGTTAGGGTTTAGGGTTTAGGGTTTAGGGTTTAGGGTTTATGGTTTATGGTTTATGGTTTAAGATTTACGATTTAAGGTTTAGAGTTTAGGGTTGAGGGTTTAGGGTAAGGGTTTAGGGTTAAGGGTTTAGTGTTATGATTTAGAGATTTGATTTTAGGTTTTAGGGTGTAGGGTTTAGGGTATAGGGTTTAGGGTATAGGGTTTAGAGTTTAGGATTTAGTGTTTAGGGTTTAGGTTTTAGGGTTTAGAGTTTGGATTTAAAGTTTAGGCTTTAGGCTTTAGGCTTTTCCCTTTAGGGTCTTATGTTTAGGGTTTAGGGTGTACAATCTAGAGTTTAGGGTTTAAGGTTGAAGGTTTAGGGTTTTGGGTTTTGGTTTAAGGTTAGAGTTTGTATTTAGGGTTTAGGGATTAGGGTTAGGGTTAAGAGTTTTTTTTTTTGTTTTTTTTATTTTAACAACCCTTGAGGGGGTCAGGGGCTTAGCTACACCCCCAGGCCTTACCATATATAAAACATCAAAAATACAAAGAGGGGGACATAAACCTTACCTCCACTTAATGGTGGTATAAGAGTTGGTAGCCTACTAAGTATCCTTAGTAGGTTCTCCAACTCCTTCCCAAAATAAAAGAGGACCTATCATCTATGCACCTATGTGAGAGGACTCCTCTCGATACAATGATTCTAGTAAAACGTAAATTAGGGAGACTCTCCCTTTACATAAAAGATTACACTATTCTAACCTACCAAGGGAAAGTCTATATGGAGATGACAGACGGATCATCCAAAAAAAGGCCTGAAGCAGTTCTGGCTCCTTCCTAGGTCCTTAATGCTTGTGAGTAGATCAGGGGGGTTCCTTAATTCGTTTCAACTTTCGTCGTCTGAAGTTGGCCCTTTCTGCCAGGTGTTGCTGCAGGTATGCTGAAGTTAGCTTAGGGAGCTGCTGGATGCTGAAGTATAACTGGGGGCTGGTCAGCTGGTGGCTGTGTTTGGAGAGTGAGTCTGCAACAAAATTGGCTTCTCGGAGAGTATGAATGCATTTGAAGTGTGTGAATTGAGTGATGAGGTGTTGAAGCTTTTGCACATGGGATGAGATGGACCATGGAACTGCTGTGTTGCTCATAAGCCAGTCTACCAGAAGTTGAGAATCAATTTCAAGGATTACCTTCTTATATTTCAAGTGTACGCACCATGATAAGCCAAATATAGCTGCTTCTATCTCAGCTTTGTTGTTCGTTCCTTCACCTAAAGGAGCTGAAAAGGCAAATATAATATCTCCAAAATGATTCCTAAGAATCCCTCCTGCACCTGTGCTTCCCGGATTGGACAGTGCACTCCCATCAGTGTTTAATTTAGTCCATCTGTCCGGGGGTTTAATCCACTAGACAGCAGTCACGTTGATGTCGTGGGTACACTTCTCAATGAGTGTACATAGCTTACTCCATTCCCATGGCCAGGATATGTAGGGGAAGACTGTATGCAGCAGTTTGAAGGTGTTTAAAATCACAAGATGTTTGACCCTTGCCATGTTGGACTGTTTTCTACCATACTTTTTAGCGCATCTATTTTTCCATAAATTCCAACACATAAAGATTGGAGTAGATTGTAGGATGAGCTTGTGTGCTTCATTGTTATGATTCGAACTCCAGCACCTCATGATCATGTTTCTTAGAGGTAAGGGATCAGTTTGAATGCCTAAAGCGGTTGCAAAAAACTACCAAACATTCTTGGCAAAATTCCCTGAATTAAAGATATGTTCGATGGTATCTGTACCTGGAGAATGACAGTAGTGACATTCACTAGGTTCGATTCCAAAGCTTGCGAGCTTCTCATTAGTAGGGAGTTTTCCTCTGATTGCTCTCCAAAGCAAAAAAGAGCATTTGAATGGAGTATTTTTCTGCCAGCTATAGGTGTTGATCTTGGTTTTTTCCCTTTTTTCTCTAATACAATTCCATGCAGATGACACAAAGAACTGGCCACTGGTATTGGGAATCCACACTGCCAGATCAGGCTGTCCATTTTGAAGGTGTAGCTGAATAGAGAGGATATTGTGTACCTGACCTGGAGGGGCTGACTGGATCACCTTATTCATGTTCCATTGACTTTCATCGATAAATTCAGAGACTGGTTCGTTGTTGAATCTGTTGCTAGCAGTGGTGTATTGAGCCAACGGGCCTACTCCTAACTAGTTATCCCACCAAAAAGAACAAGACCCATTTCTGATTTTCCAATGAATGTGACTTTCCACAATATGTTTGTTCTTCATCATCAGTCTCCAAGCTTGGGATTCCCCAGTGTCCCATTTTTTACTTATAGGATTGGATCTTTGGCAATATTTTGCCCTTAGAAAATACCCCCCACAGTGTTTGCTTGGATCTAAATGTCCACCATTGCTTGAATTGGAATGCGCGACATACATCACTCATAAGTGGAACTCCAATTCCTCCTTCATCATAGGGAAAACTTAAGTTCTTCCATGAAGACCAATGGTATTTCTTCTTGTCATTTCTCCACCCCCAGAAGAAGTCAGCCATAATGCCTTGGATTTGCTTCGTAACAGTTGAAGGTGTGGAAGTAGCTGTGAGGATGTGGATAGGGAGTGATTGTAACACGTGCTTAATCAAGGTTGCTTAGCCCCCAAAACTCAATAGTTTTGATTGCCATCCTGTGATTCTGTTAACGACCTTGTTGATGAGTTCCGAGAAGTAGATTATCCTAGGCCTGCCAACAAATAAAGGGCATCCTAGGTATTTGAGAGGAGCATCTTTCTGATGAAATCCCGTATATTTTTTGACCCTGTCACTGGTTGAATGAAGCATAAAATGACTTTTTGCTTTGTTAACGAGCTGGCCAGATATCCTCTCATAAGTAGCCAAAGTATGCATAATAAGTTTGAGAGAATGTTTCCTCCCCGAGGTGAATATAATGATGTCATCTGCGAAACTCAGATGATTAATCTGAGGACCTCTCCTTTCCATATGGAAACCATGGTATAGGGGATTCTGAAAAAGTCTATTTAAGGACCTTGACATCAACACCTAAAATAAATAGGGCTGGGGATAGGGGATCTCCCTGCTTAAGGCCTCTGGTGGAATGAAAGAAGCCATGTCTCTTGCCATTAATAATAATAGAGTACCAATTGTTTGCCATAATTCTCCAAATCATGTCTATGAAGACTTCATCAAAACCCATTCTCCGAAGGACTAGACAAATATATGACCAAGAGACCCTGTCATAAGCTTTTGCCATATCAAGTTTGATTACTACATTGCTTCCAATATTGGGTTGTTTGAGCTGGTGGATAATTTCTTAGGCTAACATAATGTTCTCAGAAATGCTCCTACCCTTAACAAAGCCGAATTGATTAAGGGAAATCAGGCTAGGTAAGATAACAACCAGTCTGAGACATAATAGCTTAGAAATGATCTTGTTGGTGAAGTTGCTCAAGCTGATGGGTTTAAACTCAGTGAGTTTATTGGGATTTTTCACCTTGGGAAGAAGAACTAAGCAGGCATGTGAGAAGTATTTGGGGAGCATTTGACCACTGAAAAAAGCATGAATTACTACCAGCAGGTCTTTTTTGATAATACTCCAATATTTCTGGAAAAAACATCCATTCATTCCATCAGGTCTAGCAGCTGAGTTGGGATTCATGGAGTAGACTACCTCCTTTAGTTGCTCCATAGTTGGTAATTCCTTCATCCTATCATTTTGCACCTGATCGACCATTCTTGGAATACAATTAATGGGAATTTCGTCAATAAATTTTTCCTCCCCTGTGAAGATATTCTGAAAGTGCTCGCAGGCAGCCTTAGCAATATGTTCATCTCCCTGTACCCAGTCAGCATTGTCATTGAGGATTTTATGAATAAACAGCCTTCTCCTTCTACCACTAATCAACGCATGAAAGTATTTTGAGTTGTTGTCCCCTTCTCTAAACCAATGCAACTGAGTTTTTTGTTTAAGAATAGAGTCTTCCATCTTCATGAATCTGATATATTCTGCATTGATACCATGAAGTTCTGCCCTCTGCTCCTCTGTGTTATTGTGGATGAGGTTGTCTTCAGCCTCTTTGACTCTTGCTTCAAATTCTTTAACCTTAGCATAGATATCACCAAATTGCATTTTAGACCAGACACTGAGAGTAGATGCCAGTCTCTTCATTTTTTGATGAAAGGTCCACATGGGATTTCCTTCTATAGGCCTTTTCCAGCAGTCTGTAACAGTCTCTGTAAAGGAAGGTTGATCAGCCCAACAATTGAGAAATCTGAAATATTTAGTGTGGTTATCAGGCCTGGCATTCATTTCCATCAGAAGTGGACAGTGATCAGACTCCACAGAGGGAAGATGAGTAATGTTAGTATGAGGCATATCCTTCAACCATCTATCATTAGCCATAGCCCTGTCCAACCTTTTCCAGATTCTAAAATTAATACCCCTTTGATTAGACCAGGTGAATCTAGATCCATTAAACCCCAAATCCATGAGTCCACAAGCTTCAATAACTCCAATAAATTCTAAGCTTTTCCTCATGTTATAGGGGATGCCACCCAGCTTTTCATTAGTATCAGTTATAACATTAAAATTCCCCACTGCACACCAAGGAAAGGTATCATTAGTATCAAAAAGATGAAGAAATCTATCCCAGAGTGGTTTTCTGAGATATTCTTTACACTTGGCATACACAAAAGTCGTGATGTAGGTCTCAGGAGCTTCTGTGTGGGTAAGCTCACAAGAAATCTGTTGTTCATCAGCTTTAATCACATTACAAGTGATATCATTAGTCCAAAAAAGCCAAATTTTTCCATTGATGTTACTAATTGCATGATCCATGGCAAGCAAACTTTTGAACAGATTTATCTGGGTATTGTCAGAGAATGGTTCCAACACTGCAATCATCGATACTTGGTGAATATTTTTGAGATTTTTGAGTCTTTTGATAACACCTTGGGTGTTTATTCCTCTAGCATTCCATATGATTGTCCTAATCATTGAGATGATTTAGAGGTGAAAAGTCTAGTGTTTGGTCTTCCTGCAGTTACAGGAGTGGGTGGAGATGGTTTTTTGAGAGGAAGCCTGTCCAAATGTATGCCCCTGGGAGAGAGTCCCTGCTTGCTGGTGACCTGCTGTAACTCCTTGTCAAATTTTGAGTCCTTATTAGGACTAAAAGCTTTGATAAGTAGTTCACTAACTTCATCATCATCATCCTGAGCATTTACAGGTAGAGTATCTTCATCTATTTCCTCTTCAGAAACTTCCACCTCATACTCATCTCTTACAGTTATCTTGGCCTGATCAAGGGGTTTTCCAGGAGTAGGGGTGTTGTATTGAGCTTTAAGAGAAACTACATCCATTACCTGCTCCACCATGATGAATTTTTTGCAAGGGTTTAATCCTTCATGATGGTTGTCTTTAGGATTGTTTTCTTGGTGTTGTTGTTCAGTCTTTTTCCTCTTGGTAGCTTCCCTTTTTTTCTTACTAGGCTTGTTCTTGCTTTTAGGAGTGTCCACCTATTTACTAGAGCTTGCTTTGTTGCCCATATCCTTTGCCATAGAACCTTTGGGTTGATTATTTGTCTCTCTAGTATTGTGTACCTGTTGACTGACATTCTGTTCTTGATGTTGTTGGACAACACTTACAGTGGTAGCAGGGGCTTGAGGGTCAATCATAAGGTCAGTCGTTTGGTTCTCATGCAAAACATGAGACAATTCCCTTCCCATATGTTCCCCTTCCTGCATGTTAGTAGTTTTCTCCTTTACATCCATCCTCCCTCCAACAACTTCATCAGCCACAACAGAGGGGTTACAGGGGTAGGGACTTCATTGTCAACACAATGTTCAACTACAACAATTACAGGGGATGGGGGAGCTGAAATCTGATCACCAGATTCCTCAATTTCAATCACAGGAGTTACAGAATTCATACCTATTTTCTGCATTGCTTGTTGGTCATGAGGAGTTCTGGCCTGCTGTACCTGTACCTGTGGGATATGTTTCTTACCTGGAGCTTGGATTTGCTGTTGAGTTTTATTTTTTCTCTTAGTTTGAGTTTGCCATTGTTCCTCCTTTTGCATAGTATATTCCTCTGCTGGTCCTCCTTTATTGGTTTGCCTGTTGGATTGTGTTTTTGCTTTGTTATCCTCATGTTGCTGATTACCTTTCAATGTCTGATTCAGCTGCTTCTTCTGTCCTTTCTTACCTGCTTCCTCATTTTTTCTTTTTTTAATTTCCTCATCTCTTTTCTTCAAGGGGCATTCTCCAATTTTATGGCCCTGGTGCTTACAGTACAGGCACTAAGGGGGAACATCCTCAAATTCGATGATTTGCCACTTGCCTAAAGAGGGGTCCTTCTCAGGAAAACCCAACCACACATGTTGAGGTCTTTCTTTGGTGATATCAATTTGGACCCTCACTTTTGCAACACTACCCCTAGTTTTTTGCATGATTGCAGAATCTAGGTATAGAGCCTTACCAATAGGGGACAACAAAGGGGTGAGTATATCCATATAGTAGCAGTGCCATGGAAGTTCAGGTAGGGTGATCCAGATGGGCACTATAGGGGTTTCCTCAGCAGGTTTAAAGGTAGGGGTCCATACCTGTAGCTTCATTAAATGACCTGCAATGAACATCCTCTGCTTTGTCCAGACTGAAATGTGATCAACTTCATTGTCCAAGTCGATATAAATGTTTCTTGATTTGAAATGGACAATCTTGACCCCTCCAGTGAGTTGAGTTTGTGCCATAAAGCTCCTTCTAATAACTTCTATTTTGGGCATAGCATTGGAGAATTTACCCACCAGAGTATACTTACACCTTCCTGGCATCTTAAGCATGAAATCCTCTTCATGGAAGGTTATAGATGGATAACCTTGTCTAGTGGTAATGATAGGGGAGGTTATATCCAAAGGGGTGTCATTTTTAATTTGGTTGGCTCTAAGTCTAGTAGCTAAAGATTGGGTCACAGTTGGGGGTGCAGGGTCAGGAATTTGGTGTGTGACATTTCTGGTGGAGGGGTTATTGACGGGAGTTTTATTTTGAGTCTGTCTGGGGCTGTTTTTGTTGTTTATTTGGTGGATGGATCTGTGGATGTCGAAATTAGAGGAGACCTTTATGGGAGGGGGAATACTAAAGTCTATATCAGGGCCTTTTTGAATGTTGTTTGCAGGTTGCTCTTTCGCCCTATTCTGCATAAAAGGATGGCCTTTCTCATGCACATTTTGGCTACTATGACTATTATTGTAAGGTGGGAAGTGATGATCATAATTATTTGGAGAAAAGTTAGTTGACTTACCTGCCGCCTCCTTGATGGTGCTAGTTGGTTGTGTCCCTCCATACTCTTTGCTTTGCTGCATAGTATTCTCATTGGAGTTGATCTTATCCTTCACCTTCGAAACAGCTTTCCCTCCATTGCCTTGTTGTTGCTCCTGTGGTGCCCTTGTTATTGCCTTAGTGATCGTATGTTGTGCTTCCTGAGTGTGATGAGGTGCTGCATTTCCATCTCCCTGCATTTGCCTTGGCCCATTGACATCTACAGTCTCTTTTATGCTCAACTGCTCCTGATCAGGCTGCATTGGTTCCATCATGTGATTTGGAGTGCGTTCCCTGTCCTGATTGTTTTCCTGATTCAATAGACCTGTAATTCGAACTGGTTCAAGTCTCTCCTCACTGATATGATCATCCATGGTTGCTGTAATTTGTCCCTGCAATTCAGAAGACGAATACACATTAATTTGCTGTTAGATTAATGGTTTTATTACCTTAGGAATGTTGTTCTCTTCGCAGGGAATCTTTTGGGATGGCTCTGCATCGCTGTCATTGCCCAGAACTCCGGCGATTTTGCCGAAATTTATGTCGCCGGAGATTTCACCGTCAAAAAGGTTCGAGATTTCAGTAAGATGTACTCCTAGATGTGGGGAAGATTCCCCAGTGGTTGCAGCTTCATTTCTCTCATCGAAAGACGATCAAAATTGAAGGCGCACGTTAGGCGATATCGCGGTGATTTCTCCAGAATTCGCCTTCAAGGATCTCTCAATTTGTGTGATGGAATCGTTTGATTTTTGGACTGGAGATAGATCTTTTGATGTAGATTCATGATTCTCAGTTGAATTAACACGAATCATTCCATATTGTTCGAGGGACATAATTTTTCGAGCCCAGTCTAACTCCTCTTCAGAAATCGCGACATGGATCACTTCAATTCTTCGCAATTTCGAAGAGTTACCTGATGATTCTGGTGAAGCGCCCAGCTGGAGTTTATCAATGTTGGAATTGCGCGTCGATTAGGCCTAGTCCGGTGGTCGGAGCACCATTCCCGGCGGCTCTGTGGCCATTCCGGTGAACAACTATTCTTCCGCCTGTTGAGAGCGTTTTTTGAGAGCTGTTTTTTAGAGAGAGAAAAAAATTGGGAAATAGGAAAGCGATAGGGTTTAGAGTTTAGGATTTTAGGTTTAGGGTTTAGAGTTTAGGATTTTGGGTTTAGGGTTTAGGGTTTACGGTTTAGAGTTTGAATTTAGGGTTTTGGGTTTGGGTTTTGGGTTTTGGTTTTAAGGTTGAGGGTTTAGGTTTTAGGGTTAGGGTTTAATGTTTAGGGTTTGAGTTTTAGGGTTTAGGGTTTAAGGTTTAGGGTTTAGGGCATATGGTTTAGGTTTTAGGGTTTAGAGTTTAGGGTTTATGGTTTAGGGTTTAGGGTTTATTATTTAGGTTTTATGGTTTATGGTTTAGGTTTAGGGTTTAGGGTTTAGGCTAGGGTTTATGTTTTATGGTTTTTTTTTAATTGAACGACCCTTGAGGGGGTCAGGGGCTGAGCAACACCCCTAGGCCTTATCATATATATAAAACTAAAATTATACAAGGAGGGCGGCATTTACCTTACCTCCAACCTAAGGTGGGTCCGAAGTTGACCTACCTACTAAGGTTAGTCGACTCAACCCAATACAATATGATATATTATTTAAACTAAGTACCTAGAGAGGACTCCTCTCTTAATACAAAGTTCCTAATAATACATAAACAAGGGAGACTCTCCCCTTACACGAACTTGAAACAAAGCCTACTCAAACTACTATACCTAAACATAGTAAATGAGAGGATAATGTAGCTCATGAAAATGGAGACAAAGGACAAATCTTTATGATGTCTATTTGGCCTACTGTTGTCGAGCAACTTGATAGAAAACTAACGTAAATCATTTGTCATTTATATACTGAGTTCCCGTCATGGTTGATAGATAGTCAAGGTGGTTGTTTAATCCTTTTCAACTTCTTCCTTCTGAAACATTGTACCCCCATTTTCTCCAAGAGATAGCTTCCTTTTATTGCATAGGGCAATTGAGGATGAGTGTAATAATTATGCAAAATATTGTGTTTGTGACTGTGTTTGGCCAAGAGGTCTGTTGTACCATTAGCTTCGCTGTACGTATGAAGACACTGAAAAAAACACACTGTTTAGCAAGAAGCTGTAAATCCTGTATGTACACCTGAATCTTCCAAGGAGGCGCAACAACCTGTAATAGCCATTTAGTTAGTAATTCAGAATCAACTTCTAATATAATATTATTGTAACCATGTTGTATACACCAATTTAAACCATAATAGGTTGCTTGAACCTCTGCTTGATTATTTGTTCCTTCACCAAGAGGTATAGCAAAAGCAAAAATTATGATCCCTTGTTCATCTCTTAGATTGCCTCCCCCTCCAATTTTCCCCGGATTGTGCAAAGCACTACCATCCGTATTCAACTTATATCTATTAGGAGGAGGAGTCTTCCACATGACTAGTGTAACTCTTGTCTCTTGATTGCATCTTTCAATGCTTTCCACTACTTCTGACCAGTTCGCAGGCAACTGAAGGTAAGGAAAAACAGAATAAAGAAGTAAAAACATATCTTCGAAAATCAAATATTTAACTTTGAAAATACTAGATGTTTTTCCTCCATACTTAGCTGAGCATCTATTTTTCCATAGATTCCAGTATATGACTATAGGGAGAGTTCTAAGAATTATCGCGTGTGCAACATTCTTCCCTGTAATACCATTCCAGCACAGTAGCTAGTTCACCAGTGCAGTTTTCTGAAAATTGACCCCCATGCTACATGCAAAAACCTTCCAGCTATGTCCTGCAAAATGTCCCTGAATGAAGATACGATCCACGTCATCCCATCCCTTTCGAATACAACAAAAACATTTCACTGGTTCCACTCCAAAGATTGCTAATATTTCATTAGTTGGCAATTTATATCGTATTGCTCTCCATAAAAGAAAGGACATTTTGAAAGTTATATGTTTATGCCAAATTTGAGAATAATTGACGGTAATGGCCTTCTTAGTTCTGCAAATATCCCAGGCTGAGGCACAAGTGAAATTGCCTGCCTCCATCTGCTTCCAAATGGCACTGTCTTTAACCCCCTGCACAAACAAAAATTTAGTGTTTAAAATATAGGGAATAAGGAGAGGTGGACCTGTTGCCTTAATTTCCTTTCATTCCATTTTCCATCTACCAGAAAATGTGCAACAGTAGCATTATTGAGACTTGATACAGAAGTAGTATAATTAGCTAGTGCACCCACTCCGAGCCAATCATCCCACCAAAAGGAGCAGCTTCCAGAGTTGATTCTCCAACCAATATACTCTTCCACCTTGATCTTGTTTTTCATCATGTATTTCCACATCAAAGACTGTCTGGTCTCCACTTTTTTTGGAACTGGATGAGCTCTTTGAAGTATTTAGATTTAAGAAAGTGGTTCCATAAAGATGATTTAGATCTGAAGCTCCACCATTGTTTGTATTGTAAAGAGGTGCATATATCTGTTAATCTTCTGAGTCCTAGCCCTCCTTCAGCACATGGTAAACACATGGTACCTAGAGAAGCCCAATGATATTTCTTTTTATCCAGATCCTTTCCCCATAAAATATCTGCAATAATGGCCTCAATGTATTTAATAGTAGTGCTGGGGGGAGAGATAGCAGCCATAGTATGGATAGGTATAGATTGCAGGGCATGTTTGATCAATGTAAGCCTGCCTCCAAAACTAAGTATCCTTGTCTGCCAACCACAAACCTTTTTGGAGATCTTCTCAACTAGATAATAGTAATAAACGATCCTTTGTCTACCAATATAGAGGGGACAACCTAAATAAATAATAGGACTATTTTTCTGGGAGAAACTAGTTACTTCTTGAATGGTATTGATAATGTCCTATGAGGTATTGGCTGGAATCATGAAATGACTTTTTTCTTTGTTAATAAGCTGGCCAGAAGTATGTTCATAATCCCCAAACATGTCCACGATGAGCTTCAATGAATGTCTGTCAGTGGAAGCAAAAATAATAACATCATCTGCAAAACTTAAATGATTGATCTGAGGTCCTTGAGGTTTCATACAAAAACCTTTATAACTTGGAATCTGATGTAAAGAATTAAGCAATCTCGACAGTACCTCTGCCCCTAAAATAAACAGGGCAGGGGATAAAGGGTCACCTTGCTTAAGTCCTCTAGTGGAATGGAAGAAGCCATGTCTGTGCCCATTAATGATAATAGAATACCAATTGTTACTCATTATCCTCCAAACTAAATCAATAAAGACTTCCCCAAAACCAAACCTCATTAGTACCAAACACGTGAATGATCAAGACACTCTGTCATATGCCTTGGTCATATAAAGTTTGATAACAACATTAGTACCTATGAGAGGTTTTTTAATATCATGTGTAATCTTCTGTGCAAGCATGATACTTTCTGTAATGCTTCAACCTTGAACAAAACCTGACTGATTATCTAAAAGTAGTAGGGGCAAAACAGTAGCCATTCTAATACTCAATAATTTGGAGATTATCTTATTAGTAGAATTACAAAGACTGATAGGTCGAAGATCTTTGAATCTGATAGGTTGTTCTGTTTTGGGGAGCAAAACGAAACATGAATGAGTCATGAACTTAGGCATAATGTTACCACAAAAGAAATATTGAACAGCTGCCAACAAATCTTCTTTAATGATACTCCAACAAGCCTGATAAAATTTGCCCCCTATACCATCCGGACCTGCTGCTGAACTAGGATTCATAGCAAAAACAACTTGTCTGAGTTCCTCTAAAGTAGGCATGGCTTGCAACATCTCATTCTGTATAGGAGTGACTAAGGTAGGAATATGCTGGAGAATTCTGCCATCTATTCTATCATTCTGACCAGTGAATATTTGTTGATAATAATCACAAGCTGCTTGAGCTATTTGCTCATCACCTTATACCCATACTTCATTTTCAGTACAAATCGTATGAAGAAATAGCCTCCTTCTTTTACCTCTCATCAAAGCATGGAAGTATTTAGTATTGGCATCACCCTCCTTAAACCATTGTAGTTGTGTCTTTTGTTTAAGAATAGATTCCTCCATTTTCAAATACCTAATATAAGTTGCATTCATTTGATGAAGTGTCTGTCTAAGAGCTTCAGTGTTATTATTCATAAGTTCTTCCTCAGATTGCCTGATAGTTTCTTCAAACTCCCTTACCTTAGTAAAGATATCTCCATACTCTCTTTTAGACCAATTACTAAGTGTAGCAGATACTCTTTTCATTTTCTGATGTAATCTCCACATTGGATTGCCAGTAACTCTCTTTTCCCAACACTGTTGTACTGTCTTCATAAAGGTGACATTTTCAACCCAAAAATGTAAGAACTTGAAATATTTAATATGACTCTCATTGGTCTTAATCATTTCCATCAACATGGGACTATGAACAAATCCAACAAAGGATAAATTTTCAATAGTGGTTAGAGGCATAACCTCTAACCATTTATCCATAGATCTATCTAATCTCTTCCAAACTCTAGCTTCTGCATTCCTTTGATTACATCATGTGAAGAAGTCCTGTGTATCAAAGATCAGTCAATCCACATGCCTCTATCACTCCAATAAATTCAAAGCTCTTATTTATATTGTAAGGTAATCCCCCCCATCTTCTCCTCTATAGAGATGATGACATTGAAATTCCCAATTGTACACCATGGTAGTTCCATATTAGCATAAAGCAGTAACCTGTCCCACAGAGGTCTCCTTAGATAGTCCTTACATTTAGTATAAATAAAGGGCATTATGAATTTATCTAGAATATTTGTATACTTAAATGTTACTGTGATGTGTTGATCATGTTGTTCAAGAATATGACCATTTACTTCATTAGACCAAAACAACCAAATTTTCCCAGTAGGATTACTGGCTGCCTGATCCATTTGGAGCTGAATTCTCACCATATCAATCTGAGAATTATCTGCAAAGGGTTCAAGGATAGCAATAATAGATAAATGATGGAGTTTTTTGAGAGTTTGTAGCCTTTCCAATGATCCTTTGGTGTTGATACTCCTAGCATTCCAACAAATGGCCTTAATCATTAGTAACCTTTTAATTTAGACCTAGTCATGGGCCTGCTTGAAATATCAGACATACTGGTGAGAGGTTGATGAGGCTTGTGTCTAGTTTGTTTCCTTCCCCTAGGGGACAAACCCTGTTGTTCTGTCATTCTTTGAACATCAGAACATTTGTCCTGAAAGGTAGAACCAAGAACTTGACTTGTATGTTGCATGGTGTCCTCAATATCCTCATCAGAATCTATAGACTGATTATCAGGATCCAACTCATCCTCAGAGTTAATTACCCCATAATCATCAAGAGTGAACTTACCGTTTTTGGTATTATTGGCAACCTGTTCATCAACATGAGTTTCAAGTTGTTTACCTGCAGCTGTTTCATCTGGATCCTGACCAGTACTCTTTTTCCATTTCTTTTTTAGAGCCTCTCTTCTCTTTTTACTTAATCTATCCCCAGATTTGTTAGTGAATCTGCCTTGTTATTGACCTGTATCAGTAACTGGTCGAGGACCAGTTTTTTGCTGAGTCGTGACAGGGGTAACAGGGGCTTTAGAGTCTCCACTACGGTAAAAATCCACTTCCTCAAGTCTAGCATAAGTCAGTTCCCCCCTCCCTTCATGGACCCCCCTTCCTGAAAGTTAGTAGGTGTCTCCTGTTCCCTCCCATCCATACCTACAACAGCTTCCTCAACAACAATAATAGTTTCAAGGGGTTGAGGGACTAGGAGCATTGAGTCAATACTTGTAACAACTTGCCCTTTAATCACTTCTTTTCCTGAAATGATATCAGTGTTTTTGGTTACATGTCTGCTCTGCTTACCTTGTGCCTGTTGTTGATTTACAGCTGGCTGAAGCCTGCTATCCTAATTTGCTGCCATTATGTATGTCCAGTTCTTCTAAAGGAGGTGGTAACTCCTGCACATCAAGGTTAATATATGTATTTTGTGTAGGAGTAGCAATTATACCTGCCTGTTTGGTGGCCTGATTCGGTTGTTTGGTGGTACTCCTTGGTACCTACTGCTAATTATTATTCCTATTCCTTTGTATTTGCCACTAATCCACTTGCTGCCCCTGTTGTTGACCTTGATCTCTTTGTTGGTAAAGAGTGGTAGGATCAATTTTAGGATCAGAATCTTTGTAACCTTTAAACTGTTGTTGATTGTTATCCATATCTTTATTATTCTTGTTTCTCACATTGTCTATCTCATTTTTCCTTTTCTCTTCATCCCTTTGTCTAATGGTACAATCATTTTCCACATGCCCTTGATGCTTGCAATAGAAACAATAATCAGGGATATTGTCATATTCAATTTTTTGCCATCTCCCATCAGTGATATCCTCCCAAATATAACCCATCCAAATATAAGGAGGTCTCTTGTGAGTGAGATCCACTTGAACCTTCACCCTAGCTTGACTACCTCTAGTCTGTTTAATAGAAGCAGAGTCTAAGAATAATACTTTACCTATAGGTGAAAGCACCCCTGTCACAAACTCTTTATTATAACAATGCCAAGGCAATTCCGGTAAAGAGATCCAAATAGGGACTATGGAAGTTTCTTCATCAGGCTTAAAACTAGTAGTCCATACTTGAATTCTCATCACTTTGCCAGCGATAGTAATCCTTTGTTTAGTCCAAACCATATTATAATCAAGCTCGTTATCAAGATCAATATAGACATGACGAGAATTAAAATGTGCAATCTTAACTCCACCAAATAATTGAGTCTATACGATGAAATTATTCCTAATAAGATCCACTTTAGGCATAGTGCTGCTAAACATCCCCATGAGAGTATACTTACAAGCAGCAGCCAAGTCTTTAATAATCTCGTCTTTAACATACAGAACAGCAGGTAAACCTTGTTTAGTAGTAATTTCAGGGGCTGTCAATGTAATGCTAACATCACTTTTGGCCTGATTATTTCTAAGTCAATCAGCATATGTCTGCACTACTGTGTAAGGAGCAGGCTCAGCTACTGGATGAGTTCTAGAAGAATTGGGAGGTGGAAATTGAGGACGATCAATTCTAGCAATATTAGCATTAGATTTAGGTACATGTCAATCAAAATTGCTAGATATTCTAGGAAAAATTAGGATGATAATCCTGTTGATGATCAGTGCGAGTATAATCCCTACATTGATTACTTTGACCCTGCCTTATAACAGTAGGATGATCCTGTTCTTTAGCTACCCACACTTTCGAAGGATGATTCTTAGTTCTATGTAACTTAGTATCAGAATTATATGCAGGAATCACACTTGAACGAGAATTATCAATTGGAATCGTACCTATGTCCTTGCCCTGTTTCTTGACGAAATCGTCCAAATGAGAAGAACTAGATTGACCCAATTCTTGAAGCTTTTCTTTGCCTGCCCTATGTGCATTTTGTGTTTGTGATAAACTCTGCATATCCTCCTTTTGTGGCAAATTTACCAGAACTCCTGTAGATTCACCAGAATTATCGTTGCCGGTGATTCCACCATGGAAATTGCCTAACCTTTCGGTGGGATGTCCTCCACTACCAGTGGTACAAACACCAGTAACTAATTCCGCTCGAATCACCTCATCAATACTACAATTTTGATGGCGCTTTTGGGACGACTAGCCTAAGTTTTCCGCCGCAGTCGCCTGCAAATTTCTCACAGATGGGACGGTGAAATTCTCTTGTTGCGTTGGGATCCTTGTATCGAGAAACTGATGCAAATCCTCCATAGAAATGTTTGTACTAGTTCCGTCCAACTCCTGTTCTAGAGCAGTGTGAATCGTCTCTTCTCTCACCTGCGAGGAATTGTAGGATGAGTCTGAGGTCGATTCTTGTATGGTTGTATGTATATCATGCATACTCATCCCTGTAGCAGGATCCGGTGGCCTAAATCGATCATCTGTTGGCGCACCAGCCGTACTACTACCTTTGAAATCGTGAATCAATTAGCCGAGATAGCTAATTTCCTTGAAGAATTCTTGAAGAATTCTAGAGAGAAATTTTAGGTTTGAAGCTTGAGCGAATAAGTAACTACTGAAGTGGTTTAGGGTTTAGTGGTTACGGTTTATGGTTTAGGTTTTATTTTTAAGAGTTTAGGGCTTATGTTTTATGGTTTACGGTTTTAAATCTAGAGTTTATGTTTTAGGGTTTAGGGTTTAGGGTTATGGGTTTAGGGTTGAAGGTTTACGATTTAGTGTTTAGGGTTTAATGTTTTGAGTTAGGGTTTAGGATTTAGGGCTTGGGGTTTAGGGTTTAAGGATTAGGGTTTAGAGTTTAGGATTTAGGGTTTAGGGTTTAGAGTTTGGATTCAGGGTTTAGTGTTTAAGTTTTGGGTTAAGTGTTAAGATTTAGGATTTAGGGTTTAAGGTTTAACATTTAGAGTTAATGATTTAGGGTTGAGGGTTTAGGGTTTAGGGTTTAGGATTTAGGCTTTAGGGTTTAGAATTTGAATTTAGGGTTTAGAGTTAGGGTTTAGGGTTTAGGCTCTAGTGTTTAGGGTTTAAGATTTAGGTTTTTTTTTATGGGTTTAGGGTTTAGTATTTAGTGTTTAGGGTTTAGGGTATAAGGTTAAGGGTTTAGAGTTTAGGGTTTAGTGTTTAGGGTTTAGGGTTTAGGGTTTAGGGTTTAGGGTATAGAGTTAAGGGTTTAGAGTTTAGGGTTTAGGGTTAAGGTTTAGGGATTAGGGTTTAGGGTAGTTGGTTTAGGGTTAGTGTTTATGGTTTAGGTTTAGGGTATAGGGTTTAGGGTTTATGTTTTAGGTTTTATGGTTTAGGTTTTATGGTTTAGGTTTTAGGGTTTAGGGTTTTTTGTTTTGGGTTTAGGGTTTAGATTTTTGGATTTGGGGTTTTATTAAGGGTTTAGGGTTTAAGGTTTAGGGTTAGGGTATAGGTTTTAAGGTTTAGGGTTAGGGTATAGGTTTTAAGGTATAGGGTTTTGAGTTTAGAGTTTAGGGTTTAGGGTTTAGAGTTTATGGTTTAAGGTTTAGTGTTTAGGTTTAAGGTCCAGAGTTTTGGGTTTAGGGTGTATGGTTTAGGGTTTAGGGTCTTGTGTTTAGGGTTTAGAGCTCTGGGATTAGGTTTTTAAGTTTAAGGTTTAGGATTTAGGGTTTAGGTTTTATGGTTTAGGGTTGGGGTTTATGATATATGGTTTAGGGTTTAGGGTTTAGGTTTTGGGTTTAGTATTTAGGGTTGGGGTTTAGGGTTTAGGGGTTAGGGTTCAGGTGTAGGGTTTAGGGTTTAGTATTAGGATTTATAGATTTGATTTTAGGGTTTAGGGTGTAGGGTTTAGCGTTTAGGTGTAGGGTTTAGGGTTTAGGATTTTGTGTTTAGGTTTTAGGGTAAAGGGTTTAGAATTTGGATTTACAGTTTAGGCTTGAGGATTTACTCTTTTGGCTTTAGGCTTTAAGGTTAGGTTTCAGGGTTTAGTGTTTAGGATCTTAGGTTTAGGGTTTCAAGTGTACAGTCTAGAGTTTATAGTTTATGGTTGAGGATTTAGGGTTTGTGTTTAGGTTTTGGGTTTAGCATTTAGGGTTAGGGTTTATGGTTTAGATTTAGGGTTTAGGGGTTAGGGTTAAGGTTTAGGCTTTAGTGTTTAGGGTTTATGTTTAAAGTTTAGGGTTTACGATTAGGGTTGAGGGTCAAGGGTTTAGTGTTAGGATTTATAGATTTGATTTGAGTGTTTAGGATGTAGGGTTTAGCGTTTTGGGTTTAGGGTTTAGAGTTTAGGATTTAGTGTTTCGGTTTTAGGGTTTAGGGTTTAGAGTTTGGATTTAGAGTTTAGGCTTTAGGATTTACTCTTTTATCTTTAGGCTTTAGGGTTAGGCTTTAGGGTTTTGTGTTTACAGTCTTAGGTTTAGGGTTTAGGGTGTACAGTGTAGAGTTTATGGTTTAGGGTTTAAGGTTGAAGGGTTTAGTTTTAAGGTTAGAGTTTGTATTTAGAGTTTAGGGACTAGTGTTTAGGGCTTAGGATTTAGGGTTTAGGGTTTAGGGTTTAGGGTTTAGGGTTTAGGATTTAGGGTTTAGATTTAGGGTTTTGGGTTTAAGTTGAGGGTTTAGGTTTTAGGGTTTACGGTTTAAGGTTTAGGGTTTGGGTTTTAGGGTTTAGGGTTTAAGGTTTAGGGTTTAGGGTATATGGTTTAGGCTTTAGGGTTTAGTCTTTATGGTTTATGGTTTAGGGTTTATTAATTATGGTTTAGGGTTTATGGTTTATGGTTAAGGGTTTAATATATATGGTTTATTATTTAGGGTTTAGGGTTTATGGTTAAAGGTTTAGGGTTTAGGGTTTATGGTTAAGGGTTTCAGGTGTATGTTTTATCACTTAGGGTTTTAAATCTAGGGTTTTTGTTTTAGGGTTTAGGGTTATGTGTTTAGGGCTTAATGTTTTGAATTAGGGTTTAGGGTTTAGGGCTTAGTGTTTAGGGTTTAAGGATTAGGGTTTAGAGTTTAGGATTAGCGTTTAGTGTTTAAAGTTTGTATTCAGGATTTAGGGTTTAAGGTTTAACATTTAGAGTTTAGGATTTAGGATTGAGGGTTTAGGATTTAGGGTTAGGGTTTAGGTTTTAGTGTTTAGAATTTGATTTTAGGGTTTAGGAATTAGTTTTAGGGTTAGGGTTTAGGGTTTAGGGTTTAGCGTTTAGGGTTAGCATTTAGGGTTTAGAGTCTAGTGTTTAGGGTTAATGGTTGTTATTGTTTTTGTTTATTTTTTTATGGGTTTAGGGTTTAGGGTTTAGGATTTAGGGTTCAGGGTTTAGGGTATAGGGTTAAGGGTTTAGAGTTTTGGGTTTAGTATTTAGGGTTTAGTGTTTAGGGTTCAGGGTTAGGGTGTAGGGTTTAGGGTAGATGGTTTAGGTTTGGGGTTTATGGTTTAGGTTTAGGGTTTTGGGTTTAGGGTTTACAGTTTAGGGTTTATGGTTTAGGTTTTAGGGTTTAGGGTTTAGGGTTTATGGTTTAGGGTTTAGGTTTTGGGTTTAGGGTATAGGATTAAGGGTTTAGTGTCCAGGGTTTACGGTTTTGGATTTAAATTTAAGGGTTTAGGGTTTTGAGTTGAAAGTTTAGGATTTAGGGTTTAGGGCAAGGGTTTAGGATTTATGGTTTATGGTTTAGGGTTTAGATTTTAGAGTTTAGGATTTATAGTTTAGTGTTTAGAGTTTAGATTTAAGGTTTAGGGGTTTTTTTTTTATTATTATTTTTATTTGAACGACCCTTGGGGGGGTCAGGGGCTTAGCAACACCCCCAGGCCTTACCATAAATAAAAGTTCAAATGAGCTCAAAAACGTACAAGGAGGGGGACATAAACCTAACCTCCGATCCTATGGTGGGTCACAAGTCGACCTACCTACTAAGGTTAGTCAACTCAGTCCCATACTATAATGGAAAACCTAGAACTATGCACCTAAGGAGAGGACTCCTCTCAATACAAGGGTTCTAGGAAAACATAAATAAGGGAGACTCTCCCCTTACAATATCCAAAAACAAAAAAAAAGAACCTAAACCTATTCAAAGAAACTATAATTTCAAACCATAGCTAAAATGAGTAGGCTATGCTCATATTCAAGGAGGTTCTTTGATCCTCTTGAGTTTTCTTCTTCTGAAACTTGCCATCTCGATCTTGTCTAATTGATAGTAGGCTCTTGCTTCTCTTGGTAGTTGTTGGCTGCTGCTATATATTTGAGGACATGTGAATTTATGACTTTGTTTAGATAAGGAGTCGGCCACAAAGTTGGCTTCCCTAAATGTGTGTTTGCATCTAAAAGAATGTGTTTGTCTGAAGAGCTGTTGGAGCTGCTGTAGCTGTGTGTTGATATTCCATGGAGGTTTGGTTTTCTGCATGATCCAGTCCACCAGTAGTTGTGAATCCACTTCCAGCACGACACTCTTGTAGCCCAGTTGAAGTACCCATGTCATTCCAAAAATGGCTGCTCCTATTTCGGCCTTATTGTTGGTTCCATGTCCTAGCGAGGTCGCAAAAGCTAAGATCATTTCACCATTGTGTTCTCTAGCTATACCTCCTGCACCTATTCTCCCGGGGTTACTTAACGCACTACCATCTGTATTTAATTTCACCCATTGTTCAGGAGGTCTCTGCCAATACACCTTAAGCACCTTGGTCTCATGAAAACATTTCCTTGCCTGTTTGATCAATTCTGTCCAGTTCGAAGGCCAGCTGATGTAGGGGAAGGTGGTAGTCAGAAGATTGTAGTTGTCCTTATATACTGCATACATAACTCTAGAGACGTTAGACTGCTTCCCTCCATATTTCCTCGCGCACCTATTCTTCCATACATTCCAGCAAATTAATATTGGAGTAGCTTGGAGAGTTAACTTGTGAGCTTCATTGTTGGATTAGTCGACCACCATCTCATGATTAGATGAATAAGAGGGGTGTGGTCTGTTTGGATTCCAGCATGTCGAGCGAAGTACCTCCATACATGTGTTGCAAAGTGAGCAGTGTTGAAAATATGATCGATAGTATCCCACCCAAGTCTGTCGCAGCAGAAACAGGCTACTGGTTCTTTCCCAAAGCTGGTAATTTTTTCATTAGTAGGTAGTTTGCCTTTTAATGCCCTCCATAGTAAAAATCAGCACTTAAAAGGGGATGTTTTTATGCCAAATAAAGGCATAAAACTGAGACCTGCTCCATTTTTCCCTGAGTTCATTCCAGGCAGAAGAACAAGAGAAATTTCCATCAGC
Source organism: Solanum verrucosum (assembly GCF_900185275.1). Classification (NCBI taxonomy): domain Eukaryota; kingdom Viridiplantae; phylum Streptophyta; class Magnoliopsida; order Solanales; family Solanaceae; genus Solanum; species Solanum verrucosum. Next base: position 1,488,544 of record NW_026019914.1, on the reverse strand, counting down.
ATTAAGTTTCCACACGGCCTGGTCTGGTATACCTTGCTGGTATTGAATGTGAGTATCTAAGATGTTTGCTACCATGCTGTGAGGGGCCTGCTGTATCACCAGTTCGAGATTCCAGTGGCCCTCAATCAAGAAATCAGCCATAGTGTTGTTGTTGAACCTATTGCTTTCATTAGAGAAATGTGCTAGAGGCCCAACTCCTAACCAATTATCCCACCAGAAAGAACAAGTTCCAGAATTGATTGTCCAATGTATGTGCTCCTCGATCTTTATTTTGTTATGCATTAAATGTTTCCAGGTAGGGGAGTCACCAGTGTCCCATTTCTTGCTGATAGGATTGGATCTCTGACAATATTTCGCTCTCAAGAATTCACCCCAAAGAGTGTGTTTTGATCTAAAAATCCACCATTGCTTGTATTGGAAAGCCATGCACACATCCTTTAAATTCCTCATACCAATACCTCCTTCCTCATACGGAAAACTCAAATTCTTCCACGAGGACCAATGATATTTTTTCCTGTCATGTTTCCATCCCCAGAAGAAATCTGCCATAAGGCACTGAATTTGCTTGATAACTGTAGAGGGAGGAGATATAGCAAAAATAAGATTAATGGGGAGGGATTGTAACACATGCTTGACTAGTGTATTTCTGCCTCCATAGCTCAGGATTTTTGCCTTCCATCCTGTGATCCTATTAACCACTTTGTTGATAAGATCGGAAAAGTAAATAATTCTTGGTCTGCCAATGTACAGGGGGCATCCAAGATAGATAATAGGACCTTCCTTTTGTTTAAAACCAGTAACTCTCCTAATTCTGTCCATAGTGCTGTTGAATGCATTGGAATGGACCATAAAGTGGCTTTTGTCTTTGTTCACTAGCTGTCTAGAAGTCTCTTCATATATCTTCAGAGTATGCATAATCAATTCAAAAGAATTTTTCCTTCCTGAAGTAAATATGATAATATCATCCGCAAAGCTAAGGTGATTAACTTGAGGACCTCTCGTCACCATAAAGAACCCATGGTAGATAGGATTGTTGTAAATATTGTTCAATGATCTAGAGAGGACCTCAGCCCCTAAAATAAATAGGGTAGGTGATAGAGGATCACCTTGCTTTAGGCCTCTAGTAGATTGAAAGAAACCATACTTTTTTCCATTAACAATAATTGAGTACCAATTATTTGCCATGATCCTCCATACCATGTCAATGAATATCTCATCAAAGCCCATTTTCCTTAATACCAGACATATATAAGACCAAGAGACCCTGTCATAGGCCTTTGCCATATCCAATTTAATGACCACGTTGCTCCCAATATTAGGCTTTTTGATCTGGTGGATGATCTCTTGAGCTAGCATGATGTTTTCTGAAATACTTCTCCCCTTGACAAAGCCTGATTGGTTGAGAGAAATCAGGTTTGGTAAGATAGGTCCCAATCTCCGGCTTAATAGTTTAGAGATAATTTTACTGGTGAAATTGCTTAAACTAATAGGCCGGAATTCAGAAAGTTTATTAGGATTGTTCACTTTGGGCAACAAGAAAATGCAAGAGTGGGAGAAATATTTGGGAATTATCTGCCCACTAAAGAAAGCTAGGATGACTTCTAGTAGGTCGTGTTTGATAATCTGCCAGCATTTCTGGAAAAAACAACCATTCATGCCATCTGGTCCAGCTGCTGAGTTAGGGTTCATGGAAAAAATCACCTCTTTTAATTCTTCCAAAGTAGGCTTGGCAGTCAATTTATCATTGTCTTCCAGATTAACCATTCTAGGGAGACATTCAAGAGGCCCTGCATTGATGAACTTATCTTCACCTGTGAAGATTTGTTGGAAGTGCTCACAGGCTGCAGTTGCAATATTCTCCTCACCTTGTATCCAGTCCCCATCCTCCTTTAGAATTCTGTGTATAAAAAGTCGCCTTCTTCTCCTTTAGAATTCTGTGTATAAAGGACTGAACATGAGTATTGTCCGTGAAAGGTTCCAGTATAGATATAATGGAAATATGATGCATCTTCTTGAGCATTTTGATTCTTTCCATAACACCTTGGGTGTTGATCCCTCTTACATTCCGTACGAGTGTACTGATCATTGAGCTGATTTGGAAGTAAAGAGCCTTGTGTTTGGTTTGCCTGCTGTAGCAGCATTTGGATTCTGCCCTTGTTTGGACAGGAACTTGTCATAATGTAGTCCTCTTGGTGATAATCCTTGTTGATTAGATACTTGGTGGATTTCCTCTTCTAGATCATTGGTAGTGTGAGGACTAAAGGCATTAATCAATAGTTCACTAGTCTCATCATCATCATCCTGATCTTGAAGGGATTGATTATCTATATCTAGCTCATCTTCAGAGTTCTCCACATCATATTCGTCAATAACCGGAACATAATTTACCTTTCATGCTGCAGCTCTGTCTGGAGGATCCTTGTGAGGGGGAGTAAGATATTGAGTTTGAAGTGGAGTGATATCCATACCCTGCAGATCATCCACCATAATAAACCTCTGACAGTTGCTGTCCTGATCCTTCTGTTCCTCCTGCTGTTTTTGGTCCTTGTCTTGTTGTGCTTGTAATTTTTTCTTAGTTGCTTCCCTCTTCTTTTTACTAGGTTTATTCTTGCTCTTTGGTGTGGTCCCTTGTTTGCTAGTACTGGCTTTAGATCCCATATCCTTTGCCATAGCTGCCCCTCTAGGACTGTAATTCTCCCCTTTGCCTGCCTGTTGGGTGGATTTGTCAATCTCGATTACTTCATTGTTCTGAACATCATGGTTCTTCTGCCCTGTTTCAGCAGTGTTACCCTGGTGCTCCTTTATACATTTTGCATTTTCTTTCTGTTGCTGCTGCAATTTCTGCTGTTGTCGTGTGTTGTATTGTTGAGCAATAGTGGTTGCAGAGGCTCTAAGGTCTAGACTATGGTCAGTGTGTACCCCCTCATGCAAAACATGAGTCAAATTCCCCCATTTGGATACCCCTTCCTGCATGTTAGAATGTTTATCCTGACATCCCCCATCCATCCCTCCTTCAACTTCTTCATTGCAATCAATAGACACATTATTAGGGGTTGTGGGGATTGGGAGCATTGAGTCAATACCTGTGCTTTTGGTGTACATTTTGTTTCCCTTTTTTAGTGCCTGAGTTGCTTGGTTCTGGTCTGTTACAGACCTGTCCTTTGCTGCTTGTGTTTGTGTCCTCATATTTCTGGTAGGCTCCTCCCTGTCTTCCTGTTGAACTTCCTGCATGCTTAGATTAGTAAATGAATTATGATTAGAGTTATTTGTTATACCTGTTGGTTGGATGTTCTTCCTGTTCTGTGGTGAGGTAGGTCTCCAGACTGCTTTCTGATTTTTTTCCTCATGCTGTTTGTTGTTTTTTCTTTTTTGTGTTTGCCACTCTTCTTCCTTTTGCTGCACAGTTTGTCCTTGGTGTCTACCTTCTTTGCTGCCTTGGTTTTGCTCATCTTCATAATCACGTGCCTTGGTTTGTTTGTTGTCATTGGCCTTTGGCATTTGTTCCCCTTTACTTTTGTCCTTCTTCTCGATTTCCAGTTCCTTCTTTTGCTTGAATTCCTCATCCGTTATTTTGAAGTTGCATTCATATATCATGTGTCCTTGATGTTTGCAATACTCACAATATGGAGGAATACTTTCGTATTCAATCGTTTGCCATCTCCCTATAGTAAGATCTGCCTCATCTAACCCAATTCATACATGTCTAGGTCTAGCCTTAGTTAAGTCAACTTGGACTTTTACCTTAGCCATGCTAGCTCTGGTTCTCTTAATGGAAGTTGTGTCCAGGTACAAGACTTTGCCTATAGGAGATAAAAGGGGTGTTATGAACTCCTTTTTAAAACAGTGCCACAGTAGCCCTGGTAGGAGTATCCATATAGGTACAATGGGTGTTTCTTCCTCAGGTCTGAAGTTTGGAGTCCAGGTCTGTATCCTCATAAGTTTCCCTTCGATAATCATTCTTTGTTGTGTCCACACTGTGTTATAGTCGAGTTCATTTTCCAAATCAATAAACACATGTCTTGCATTGTAATGAGCTATATTGGCACCGCCCGTTAGTTGAGTTTGCATGATAAAGCTCTTTCTGATGAGTTCCATCTTAGGCATAGTGCTGCTAAATTTTCCTATCAAAGTGTATTTGCAATCCACAGCCAACTTTGTCATAAAATCATCCATATCGTAAATGACAGCCGGCAGTCCTTGTTTGGATGTAATTTTAGGAGGCACCAGCTCTATGGGAATTTCTTGTTGGGCTTGATTGTGCCTAAGTTTAGCAGCCATGGTTTGCACAACTGTGTAGGGTGCTGGTTCACTAGTCTGGTCCTTTTTGGTATGGTGAATGTTACTGGGATTGGTCTGATCATTGGATTGATTTGGGTCGTTAGTATACTGACTTTTTTGGTTCAGAGGCACATGTTTCTCAAAGTTATTGGAAATCTTAGGGAAGGCGCTGTGATAACTACTAGGTTCAGAACTCCCCCCTGGGTTGTAAGGCTGATTGTGCACCAGATTATCAGTTCCCTTGTTCTGGTGTTGATTCACTTGATGATGGGGTCTAATGTCTCCCCTTACCTGTTCCTGTACAATTAGGCTACCTGCCTGTTGCCCCTTTGCATTCATGCGTAATTGATCTTCACTATCACTCAGAACTACAGAATTGAGAACAAGCTTGGAGTCAGCTGACTTACCTGTTTGAGGTCCCTTTGCATTTGGAGTGTTGTCCTGCGACTTGGTGTGTCTGGCTTGTTGTACCTGCAGATGATCAGAACTAGTAACATCATTCAAATTGACCTCTTTACCTGGCTTTTGCTGTTCCTCATTGTTTGGATTTGTATCCACAATCTTAACTCCAAAGGAGAATTGGGATGAGCCTTCCACATCAATTACTTCAATAGCTTTGTTGCCTTCAGTCACGAGCTGAGCATTTGGAGCTGGCCCTGTTCTTTGTTCTTGCTCTTTGGATTGCACTTCAATTTCCCTTTCCTCGATTACTTGTCGAGATGTTTTTTGGCTATTCGATTTTCCTTGATTATGGGACGAGTTCCCTTTTTGAATGAGTCTATGCTTGCTCATTGACTCTACACTTTCCGATTGGTGCTTGTCTATTTGTTGTGGTTGAATTCCGATCAGCTCAGTCGGAGTTTCCTCTTAGACCTGCATTTGAGTTAAATTAGCAGAGGTAGTAGTAAAATGAGTCTGATTACCTTCGGAAAGACTGTCTTGAAGATCATCGTCGTTGGCTTTTTTATGTGTCATTTCTCCACCACCCAAAACATGGTCGCCGGCGATACGAGCATCCATTTCACACGAGATTTTAGTGAGGTGTAGCTCTTCATCTGGGGAGTAAACCCCAGTGCTCAAAACATCTCGAATTTGCTGGGAGGATGTTCGAATTTGAAGGCGGGGCTCAGGCGATTCCTCGACAATTTGCCCAGAATTTGCTTCTTCAGATCTTGCGATTGGAACGATAAAATCCGATGATTTTATAGTATGTTGTAGATCTTTACTAGGAGAATCATTCCCCCTGAACACATTTTCATGAATCACATCAGTATGATCCGAGGAAATATTTTTTTGAATCCCATCTAACTCCCTCTCTAAAATCGCGACATTGATCGCCTCATTAATTCGCAATTTCACAGAGTTGCTGGATGAAGTAGTGGGCGATTGTTGGTGGGTTTTGGTCCTCAGGTCCATGCGCTCCTGATGGGATTGGTCCGGTGGCCTGGACAGGCCCTCCGGCGGCTCACGCGCCATTTCCAGGTGGTATAGTAGCCGTTGGAACTGTAGCCGTTTTTCAGAAATTGAGAGAATCCCGCGTAGAGAGAGAAATTAGAGAGAGAAAAAATTTGGGAAATGAGGAAGCGATCGGTTTAGGGGTTAGGGTTTAGGGTTTAGGGTTTAGGGTTTAGAGTTTGGATTTAGGGTATAGGTTTTAGGGTTTAGTGTTTAGAATTTATGGTTTAGGGTTTAGGGTTAGAGTATAGGGTTTAGGGTATAGGGTATAGGGTTTAGCATTTAGCGTTTACAGTATTGGGTTTAGGGTTTAGGGTTTAGGATTTTAGGTTTAGGGTTTGGAGTTTAGAGTTTAGGGTTTAGGGTATAGGGTTTGTGGTTTAGAGTTTAGGGTTTGGGGTACAGGGTTTAGGGTCTAAGGTTTAGGGTTTAGGGTTGATGGTTTAGAGTTTAGGGTTTAGGATTTATGGTTTATTGTTTAGGGTTTAGGTTTTAGGTTTAGGGTTTAGGGTTTAGGGTTTAGGGTTTTTGTTTAGGATTTAGGGTTAGGGTTTAGGGTTTAGGGTTAGCATTTTAGGGTTTAAGGTTTAGGGTCTAGTGTTTAGGATCTACTGTTTAGGGTGGGTTTAAGATTTAGTTTTATGGCTTAAGGTTTAGGGTTTCAATATAAGATTTTGGGTTCACGATTTAGGGTTTCGGGTTGAAGTTTTTGGGTTTAGGGTTTAGGGTTTTGAGTTGTAGCGTTAGGGTTGGTTTAGGGTTTAGGGCTTAGGGTGTATAGTTAGGGTTTAGGGTTTAGGTTTGGATTTAGGATATAGGGTTTAGTGTTAGGGTTTAGGGTTTAGGGTTTAGGGTTTAGGGTTTAGGGTTTAGGGTTAGGGTTTAGGGTATAGGGTTTAGGGTTTAGGGTTTTGTGTTTACTATTTAGGGTTTAGGTTTATGGTTTTTGGTGAAGCATTTAGGGTTTAGGAGTTTTAGGATTTGGTTTAGGGTTTAGGTTTTAGCGTTTAGGTTTTAAGTTTTAAGGTTTAAGATTTAGAGTTATTGTTTAGGATTTAGGGTTTAGGGTTTAGGGTTTAGGGTATATGGTTTAGGGTTTAGCGTTTAGGGTTTAGGGTTTAGGGTTTAGGGTTTAGGGTTTGTGTGTTTTGGGTTTAGGGTTTGGGGTTTAGAGTTTAAGGTGTAGGGTATAGGGTTTAGGGCTTAGGATCTAGGGTTTAGGGTTTAGTGTTGATGGTTTAGTGTTTAGGGTTTAGGATTTAGGGTTTAGGGTTGAAGTTTAGGTTTTAGGGTTTTAAGTTTAGCGTTTAGGGTTTAGATTTTAGGGTTTAGGGTTTAGTGTTTAAATTTTAGGGTTTTGGGTTTTGGGTTTAGGGTTTTTTTTTAAACAAATACAAGGAGGGGGACATAAAACCTTACCTCCGAACCTATGGTGGTACATGAGTCAACCTTCTACTAAGGCTAGTCGACTCATCCCCGTACTATAAAAGGAACCTACTAACTATGCGCCTAAAGGAGAGGACTCCTCTCCGTACATTATAACTAGTAAGCAATAAACTTGGGAGACTCTCCCCTTACATGGAGAAGAATAAAAGACCTAATCTAGAGTCTATCAAAAACTCAAGGTGGTTGCTTGATTCTCTTTATTTTCTTCCTTCCGAAATTGGATACTCCCATCCTCTTTAACAAGTAGCTACCTTTAGCAACTGTAGGAAGCTGATGATGAGTGTAATATTGTCTGAGTTGTGGCTTCCCTTTGCAAGGAAATCTGTTGTATTGTTAGCTTCCCTGAAGATGTGCTTGCATTCAAAAAATTCTAGTTGTCTAACAAGTCTCATCAGTTCCCTGATGTGTTGTTGAATTTGCCAGAGAGGTTTAGATTTGTAGCTGATCCAATTAGCCAACAGCTTTAAGTCAACTTCTAAGATGATCTTCTTAAAACTATGTTGAACACACCAGTAGATACCCTGTTGAGCTGCAAGTGTCTCTGCTAAATTATTTGAGCCAATTCCAAGGGGAATGCTGAAAGCATATATCATGTTACCTTGATGATCCCTCAAAATTCCTCCGCCCCCAATTTTGTCCGGGTTGTTCATTGCACTACCATCCATATTGAGTTTAAAATTATCGGTGGGAGGAGTTTTCCAATTAACCTGAATGATCTTGATCTCATGTTTGCAAGCCTCAATATAATTGATCAAGTCATGCCAGGCCACATGCCATTGCAAGTATGGAAAGGCAATATGGAGAAGCATTATGATATCCTTCTGAATAAGGAATTTAACTCTGATGAAGCTAGATTTTTTGCCTCCATACTTAACTGAACATCTATTTTTCCACAGATTTCAGCAGGTTATAATAGGCAATGAGTGCAGAAAATGTTTATGTACTGCATTTTTGTGTTCTGTTCCCCACCAGGCAGTCAGTAGGTTTCTCAGAGTGTTCAGATTGTGGGAGAGGCCAACACTTGTTGCAAAAAAAATCCATATGAAGCTAGCAAAATTACCATTAACTAAAATATGGTCAATATCATCAAGTCCAGGCCTGCTGCAGTATAAGCAGTTGGCGGGTTCAGCTCCAAAGTTGGTGATCCTCTCATTTGTTGGGAGTTTGCTCCTAATTGCCCTCCAAAGAGAAAAGGACATCTTGAAGGGAATGTGCTTGTGCCAAAGTCATGTGTTGATGATGCTTTTTCCCTTCTTCTTTCTGAATAAATTCCAGGCTGAGGAACATAAGAAAACACCACTATCATTGGCCGTCCACACAACTTCATCAGGGACTCCCTCTTGCAAATGCAAATTGGTGCTCAAAATTTTGGGAACTAGTGGAGGAGGAACTCTTTGTCTGATCATAGTCTCATTCCATTGTCCATTCAACAAAAATTGGGAAACTGTGGTATTATTATGACCGGTGATAGCATTATAGTGTTGGGCTAAATGTCCATCCCCCAACCAGTTATCCCACCAAAATAGGCAGGTTCCAGAATTGATCCTCCAAGTGATGTGAGGTTCCATGCTGGTCTTGTTCTTCATCATGTACTTCCAGACCAAAGATTGTCCTGTGTCCCATTTCCTTGCCACCGGATTAGATCTTTGACAATATTTTGCTCTCAAGAATTGACCCCATAGAGAATTGTTGGCTCTGAATTTCCACCACTCTTTGTATTGCATTGACATACATACATCTTCAAGGTTTCTCACTCCGATGCCTCCTTCATCATAAGGAAAGCTGAGAGTTTCCCATGAGGCCCAATGATATTTCTTTCTGTCTTTTTCTAGCCCCCAAAAGAAGTCAGTTGTCACCCTTTTAATATAGTTAAGAGTGGTTTTAAGGGCATATATAGCTTTCATGGTGTGAATAGGTATAGATTGCAAGACGTCTATGTTTAACTAAAGTGACTTTGCCCCTAAAGCTTAGGATTCTAGAATGCCATCCACTTATTTTCTTCACCACTTTTGCCACTAATTCAGAATAATAGACAATCCTTTGACCCCCTATATACAGAGGGCATCCCAAATAAGAGATAGGACTATATTTCTGAGAAAAACCATTAATATCTTGAATTAAGGACATAATATCAGGTGGAGTGTTGGAAGGGATCATGAAGTGACTTTTGGATTTGTTAATAAGCTGATCTGAAACTGCTTCATAGGTACCCAAAGTCTTCATAATCAATTGCTAGGATGCCCTAGTCCCAGAAGTAAAGATAATTACATCATCAGCAAAACTAAATGGTTGATCTGAGGACCTCTAATTTCCATCTGGAAGCCTTTATAATTGGGATCATAATGCAACAGGTTGAGCATTCTTGACAGAACTTCAGCTCCTAAAATAAATAGGGCTGGAGAAAAGGGGTCACCTTGTTTGAGGCCTTTTGTTGAATGAAACAAGTCGTGTCTAGTACCATTGACTATGACTGAGTACCAGTTGTTGCTCATGGTTCTCCAAACACAGTCAATAAAGACCTCACCAAAGTCCATAGCCCTCAACACTAAACAAGTGAAGGACCATGACACTCTATCATAGGCCTTGGCCATGTCTAGCTTGTTTACCACATTATCACCTTCCTTAGGATTTTTAATGTTATGAGTAATCTCTTGAGCCAGCATAATGTTTTCAGAGATGCTCCTTCCCCTAACAAAACCTGATTGATTCTCCGAGATGAGATGGGGCAGAATGGGAGCCAATCTGAGACAAAGAATTTTGGAAATAATTTTATTGGTGAAGTTGCTAAGACTAATAGGTCTGAATTCATTGAGCCTATTAGGGTGCTCCACCTTAGGAAGTAACACTAAGCAAGAGTGAGACATGAACTTAGGCATTATGTGACCACTGAAATATGCAAGTACTGCTTCCAATAGCTCATCTTGGATAATGTCCCAACAAGCTTGGTAAAACTTCCCTCCAAAACCATCCGGACCAGGTGCAGAATTAGGAGTCATAGAATAGACAGCTTGTTTCAATTCTTCTCTGGTAGAGAGTGCTTGTAAATTCTGGTTCTGTTCCTCTCTAACCATTCTTGGAATACATTGAAGAATATTCTCTGCAATTCTATTCTCGTGCCCTGTAAAGGTCTCCTAAAAATTAACACAGGCAGCCTTGGGAATATTTTCATCACCCTGAATCCATTCTTTGTCATCAATACTGATTTTATGGATGAAAAGCCTTCTCCTTCTTCCTCTCATGATAGAATGAAAGTACTTTGAGTTGGCATCCCCATCCTTAAACCATTGGAGCTAAGTCTTCTGTTTAAGGATAAAGGATTCCAACTTAAGGTACTTTATATATTTAGCATTACAGTGGTGAAGATTAGCTCTATTGGATTCTGTATTGTTCATCATCACCTCTTCTTCAGCCTGTCTCACCTGTTCTTCATAGTCTTTAACAACTGTAAAAATATCCCCAAACTCTCTTCTTGACCAGTCACTAAGGGTAGAAACAAGTCTCTTCATTTTTTGGTGAAGTTTCCACATTGGGTTGCCCTGTACTTCTCTTTCCCAACATTCCTTAACAGTGTGCATGAAGTTTTCATTTTCAACCCAACAATGCAAAAACTTAAAATATTTAGTCTGATGACCTTCTCTAACAACAATTTCCATTAGCAAAGGGTTGTTATCAAACCCTACTGCAGGTAGATGAGTTATAGTGGTCTGAGGCATGTGTTCAAGCCATTTATCATTGGTCATAGCCCTATCCAATCTCTTCCAAACCCTGGCTTCAGCAGCTCTTTGGTTGCACCAGGTAAAGTGATGACCACTGTACCCCAAATCCATTAAACCACAGGCTTCTATAACACTAAGGAAATCAAAGCTTTTGTTCATGTTGTAAGGAACCATTCCTTGATTTTATTCAGTAGAAGTGATCACATTGAAGTCTCCAATAGTGCACCAAGGAATGTCTTTATTTGAAAATTGCATGAGTTTATCCTAAAGGGGCCTTCTGAGATGATCCCTACATTTTGCATAGATGAAAGAGATCATATATTTCTATTTTCATTCTACATGATTCAGCTCACAAGTAATATGTTGATCCTCATTTTCTAGAATTTGACATTGAATATCAGCATTCCAGAAGATCCAGATTTTCCCATTTTGGTTAGAACAGGCCTGATCCATTCTAAGTTGAATTCTGTAGCTATTTATATAAACTTGATCTGCAAAAGGTTCCAAGATTGCAATCATGGATATGTTGTGCAATTTCTTGAGAGTTTGAACTCTTTCTAATGAACCCTGAGTGTTAAGACTCCGGGCATTCCAAAAGAGAGTTGTAATCATTAAAAACCTCTACTCTTAGACCTGGTATTGGGTCTGCTAGAGTTAGCAGATGTGTTGTTGCTGGCCTGTTTGGACTTTAATCTGCCCCTAGGAGACAGACCCTGTTGATCAGTGACCTCTTGGAGTTCTTCCTGGTGTAAAGTTGATCCAAATGCTTTGATTAGGTGAATGCTAGTCTCATCTTCCTCATTATTATTTTTCCCCAAGGAATGAGTATCTTGGTCAAACTCATCCTCAGATGGAACAATATTATACTCATCATTGTCTGTAGTTTCATGAGTTTTCCCTGGAGGATGAGATTTGTGAGCAGTGCCTTCATTTAATCCCTGCCTAACAGCTTCTGCTTCTTGTCTTCTTTTAATTGCATTCCTTTTCTTCTTACTCATTTTGCTTTGAGACCTGTTGTTAGGAGTTTTCATTTGAGCTTCATTCTAATCTTGCAGATTCCCTATTGTACCTTTTCCTGACGGATCAGTATTATTCTGTATCTGACCTGTGACCAAGTTCTGAATTTCAGTACCCTGGTCAACCTTCTCTTGTTGTTGATCCTTGAATCTGATTTGAGTCTGCTGGCCATTCTGATTATAAGTATGGGTTACCTAATCTGTGGGGTCTTCTGGATCATGCTAAACTTGACCAGTGTCAACTATCTGCCCTTTGTGATTTTTGTTAACATTTTTTGGAATATTCTGAGAATTTTGAAATGATATAGGGGTAGCAGAGACTCTAGGGTCAAGCCTATGATCAGTGTGGACAACCTCATGCAGAACATGAGTCAAACTCCCCCCTTTGGTAACCCATTCCTGCAAATTAGTAGGTTTCTCCTAACACCCTTCATCCATCCCTCCACAAACTTCATCAGAATTTTCAGCATCAACATAGATAACATTGGGGGAATGGGGTAGTGGGAGAGATAAGTCAATACATGAAGTCTTGTTATAACAATTATCTGTGACATGATCTTTTAGCATATTTGTTATATTATGATTCGATTCCACAAGTGAGTCATCTCTTGACCCTTCAATTGTTTACACTTCATGATCTGTTTTTCCTTTATTGGTGCTATCCCCAGCAATATCTTTGTTTGGTTGTTCCTGCATTACTAAGTTAGTATAATTTTTATGAATAGGGATGTTAGATAGTATACCTGTTGTGGAAGGTGTCTGCTGCATGTTGTTCTTGGTTGTCTTATATTGTGGTGATACAGGTCTCCATGCTGTTTTGGGAAGTGTTTGCTCTTGGCTTTTTGGTTGTTTCCTTTTCTGAACGTGCCATTGCTCTTCCTGATCTATAAATGCCAGCTCATGATAGGTCTGCAGTCCCTTCCTGATTTCCTGTTGTTGGTTTGTGAGCTGCTGTTGTACCTGTTTTTGCCGTTGGGCCTCACCATCTTTGTAATCTTTTTCTTGAACTATGTGTTGATGGCCTTGTTGCCTGGTACCTGGTTCTGTTATACCATTACCTTGTTCACTCTTCGTTTTGTTTTGTTTTTCTGTTTCCATTTATTTCCTCCTTTTGAATTCTTCATCTCTCCTTTTAATGGTGCACACATTATCCATGTGCCCTTGATGTTTACAGTACCTACAATAATCCGGGATGCCTTCATATTGGATCTTTTGCCATCTCCCTTTGTTTGGATCAGAATTCTTGAACCCCATCCAAATGTGAGGAGGTCTTGCTTTAGTTAGGTCAACCTGGACCCTCACCCTGGCCATACTGCCTCTAGTCCTTTGGGAGGTTGGGGAGTCTAAGTACAAAACCTTTCCAACAGATTCCAAGAGAGTAGACAAAAGGACTTTATTGTAACAATGCCAAGGGAGTTTAGGTAAGGCTACCCAAATAGGAACTATAGGAGTTTCTTCCTCAGTTGTAAATTCAGGGGTCTAAGATTGAATTCTCATAATTTGACCTTCTATACTCATCTTTTGTTTAGTCCACACCGTAACATAATCAAATTCATTATCAAGATCAATGTACACATGTTTAGAGTTGTAGTGACTAATTTTCACTCCCCCTGTTAGCTGGGTCTGGAGGGTGAAGCTTCTTCTAATCAACTCCATTTTGGGCATGGTGTTAGTAAATTTACCAACAAGAGTATGCTTACAAAATTCAACCAACTTAATACTATAATCAGTCTCCTGAAGTAAAACAACAGGTAGCCCTCGTCTAACAGTATGTATAGGCGCATCCAAAACAATAGGGATTTCATTTTTGGATTGATTGTACCTTAGACGAGAAGCAAAAGATTGAACAATGGTGAAGGGAGCAGGTTCTGGAATTCTTTCCTGTTTATTATTGTTTTGATCCTGGCTTTGCTGTTGAGCATTCGGTTGTTTCCCATTGTTCAAAGCTATATCATTGGTCACTTTGGAAGCATCATCTCTATTCCTTTGTGGATTAGGGACATATCTAGTATAGTTGTTAGAATTCTTAGGAAAGTTGTTGTGATATTCCATGTTTGCTCTATCATTACTATCAAGAGTTCTATTTTTAACTCCTTGTTGATTTATTTCCTTCAATTGGTCCTGCTTTCCTTCATTGTCTTTGTGACCTTGGTTTTGTACCTGTTTTGACACTTCAACAGTCCTACTGATGTGCTCATTTATCACATTATGTGACTAAGTCTCAGTGTTAGCAGCCAACGATTGAGTACTGATTTTTGTAACTGAATTACCTGTCTGTAATTCCTTGCCTTTAGATTGCTTCAGTTGGCCTAATTGGTCCTTTCATTGTTACTACACTTGTCCAATTTCCTCAGTTGGCTTGTCCTGTATTGCTGCGACATGCATTGGATAGGTAATGGGAGTTGGAATTATGTTAGTAGAATTACCTTTAATACCAAATGAAAAATTAGAAGAGTGAGCTTCATCAGATGAATATTCAGAATTAAGAATCCTTGTAGCTTCGTTGGCCTACTGCTCATCCAAACTATTTTCCTGTATTGCATTGCCTTCTTCGTGTGAAGTTCTCGCCCCTAACTGATGATTTGCAGCTAGTTGGATGCTGATTTCTGTAGGTGAGATTGGTAATGAGTCACTCCCTTCAGTGCTATGCATATCTCGACTTGTCCGTTCATGGACATTCTTCATTGAATCATTTGATCGATTAGCTTGATTATTAGTTGTGTTTTCTCCATCAAAATTGCTTGAAATCTCTGGAAGATGGATTTAGGATTTTTTTAATTATTTTAGCGACCCTTGGGGGGGTCAGGGGCTTAGCAACACCCCCAGGCATTAGCATAAATAAAGCAAAAGTACAAGGAGGGGGACATAAACCTAAGCTCCGATCCTATGGTGGTTCAGTAGTTGACTTACCTAATGGTTAATCAACTCATCACCTTCCAAAAGAGATAAACCAAGAAACTAAGCACCTAAGAGAGGACTCTCCTCGATACAAAGCATCTAGGAATCGGAAATAAGGGAGACTCTCCCCTTACAAAAAAACAAAATAAACACTATACCTATTCAAAAGAGCTATGATTTTCAACCATAGCTAGGTTGAAAAGGTTTGAAGTCAAATCAAGGTGGTTCTTTGATCCTCTTGATTTTCCTTCTTCTGAAACTTGCCATATCGATCATTTCTAATTGATAGTAGGCTCTTGCTTCTTTTGGTAATTGTTGGTTGTTGCAATATATTTGGGGACATGTAAATTTGTGACTTTACTTTGATAGGGAGTCAGCCACAAAATTAGCCTCCCTGAAGGTGTGTTTGCATCTAAAATTATGTGTTTGTCTAATGAGTTCCTAAAGCTGTTGTAGTTGTGTGTGATATTCCATGGAGGTTTGGCTTTCTGCATGATCCAATCCACCAGTAGCTGCGAATCCACTTCCAAAAAGACACTCTTGTAGCCCAGTTGAAGTACCCATGTCATGCCAAATATGGCTGCTCCTATTTCAGCTTGGTTGTTAGTGCCTTCCCCCAATGGGGTAGCAAAAGCTAATAACATTGCTCTCGTTTGATCCCTTAGGATACCACCTGCTCCAATTCTGCCAGGGTTGCTTAGTGCGCTGCCATCCGTGTTGATTTTGACCCATCGATCTAGAGGTTTTATCCACTTAACGCGTATCACTTTGGTATCATGAGTACAATTTTCTCCCAGCTGAAACAATTCCTTCCAATTTGAAGGCCATTTAATTTGGGGGAAGCTTGTATTCATTAGTTTGTAGTTGTCCTTGTAGATTGCATATTTGACTCGACTAACATTGAACGACTTGGCTCCATATTTACTAGCACAACAATTCTTCCAAAGGTTCCAACAAATGAATATTGGTGTAGCTTGTAGTAGTAGCTTGTGTGCTTCATTGTTGTACTTAGCTGACCACTATTGTACAATGAGTTGGGGTAGGGAACTGTGATCTGTGATGATTCCAGTAGCTTTTGCAAAACTTCTCCACACGTATGTCGTGAATTGTCCAGTGTTGAATGTGTGTTCTATCGTATCGAGACCAGGCCTGTTACAACAACAAAAAAATTTTGTTGGTTCATTGCCAAAGCTGGGTAGTTTTTCGTTAGTAGGAAGTTTACCTCTTATTATTCTCCACAAAAGAAAGGAAATCTTAAAAGGGATACTTTTATGTCAAATGAATGAGTTGAATTTTGTCTTGGTCCTCTTTTCTCTGATCTCATTCCATACAGATGAGCAGCTGAAGTTTCCATCCATGCTTGGTTTCCAGATTGCTAGGTCTGGGATGTCTTGCTGGATGTAAAGCTGTATGGAGAGGATGCTGGCCAGTTGACTGTTAGGTGCCTGTTGTAGAAGCTTATTCCAGTTCCACTGTCCATCAAGCCAAAATTCTGCCATTGTGATGTTGTTGAGTCTATTGCTATCGATAGATTAGTGAGCAAGAGATTCAATGCCAAGCCAATTATCCCACCAAAACGAACAATTGCCAGAATTGAGCTTCCATTGAATGTGCTTTTCGACTTGGTGTTTGTTATGCATAAGATGCTTCCATGTCATAGACTCCCCTGTATCCCATTTCTTGCTAATAGGATTAGACCTTTGGCAATATTTAGCTTTCAAAAAATCCCCCCAAAGGGTCTGTTTGGATCTAAAGATGCACCATTATTTATATTGGAAGGCTAAACACACATCTTTGAGATTCCTCATACCAACACCCCCTTTCATCATAAGGAAAGCTTAAATTTTTCCATGAAGACCAATGGTATTTTTTCCTCTCATTCCTCTATCCCAAGAAGAAGTCAGTCGTGATGCTTTGGATCTGCCTGAGGATAGTAACTGGAGGAATTACTGAAGCTAATAGGTGAATACGTAAGGAATGCAACACATGCTTGACAAGGATTGCTCTACCACCATAACTTAAAAGATTAGTCTGACAACCTGTGATTCTGCATAAAATTTTGTTAATAAGGTCAGAAAAATAAATAATCCTAGGTCTACCAACAAAGAAGGGGCAACCAAGGTAGGTGATAGGGCCCTCATTCTTCTTGAAGCCAGTGACTCTCTTGATTCTGTCCCTTGTACTATTGAAAGCACATGAATGAACCATGAAGTGGCTTTTATCTGTGTTAACTAATTGGCCTGAGGACTGCTTATAGGAATGCAGAGTCTTCATGATGAGCTTCAGGGTTTTCTGTCTTCCAGAAGTGAAGAGAATAACGTCATCCGCAAAACTTAAGTGGTTCACTTGGGGGCCTCTAGGTTCCATGAAGAATCCATGATACTCAGGGTTGTTGTGAAGCCTGTTCAGAGATCTAGAAAGTACTTTTGCACCTAAAATAAATAGGGCAGGAGATAATGGATCGCCTTGCTTGAGACCTCTAGTGGATTGAAAGAAACCATGTATTTTGCCATTAACGATAATAGAGTACCAATTGTTAGCCATGATCCTCCAAACCATATCAATAAGAACTTCATCAAACCCCATTCTTCTCAGCACCAAACATATGTAAGACTAAGAAACCCTATCATATGCTTTAGCCATGTCCAATTTAATAATAACACTGCTTCCAATATTAGGTTTCTTAATCTGATGAATAATCTCTTGAGCGAGCGTAATGTTTTCTGAAATACTTCTCCCTTTGACAAACCCAAATTGATTGAGAGAAACCAAATTAGGTAAATAGGACTCAGTCTAGAACTTACTAGTTTAGATATGATCTTGCTAGTGAAGTTGCTTAGACTGATGGGCCTGAATTCAGATAGTTTGTTGGGATTTTTCACCTTAGGGAGAAGAACAATGCAAGAATGAGAGAAATACTTAGGAATCATTTGACCACAAAAGAATGCGTGAATGACACCAAGTAGATCATGCTTGATAATGTGCCAACATTTCTGAAAAAAAATATCCATTCATCCCATTTGGACCAGCTGCAGAATTAGAATTCATAAAGAATACTACTTCCTTCAACTCTTCCAGATTAGGCATGGCAGTAAGACTATAATTTTGTTCCTTATTGATCATCCGAGGTATACAATCTTGGGCACCCTCATTGATGAAATTGTTATCTCCTGTAAATATTTTCTGGAAATGGTCACATGCAGTTTCAGCAATAACATCATCTCCCTGTATCCATTCCCCATCCTCCCTGATAAGCTTGTGAATAAATAACCTTCTTCTTCTTCCCCTTATCAGCGAGTGGAAATACTTTGTATTGCAATCACCCTCTTTGAACCATTGTAATTGAGTTTTCTGTTTCAAAAGGGAATCTTCTATCTTCAAGAATCTGATATACTTAGCATTGAGTTCATGAAGGATAGTTCTGTTAGTCTCACTATGGTCTTGAATCAGTTGATCCTCCACTGTTTTGACCTTCTCCTCATATTCCTTGACTTTAGCAAAAATGTCCCCAAATTCCTTTTTGGACCAGTTGTTAAGAGTGTTAGCCAACCTTTTCAATTTCTGGTGAAATTTCCACATGTTGTTACCCTCTACATTCCTTTCCCAACAGCCTTTAACTATGTCAAGGAAACTAGGTTGGTCAGTCCAACAATTAAGAAATTTAAAATATTTGATATGATCATCTTCCCTAGCACTCATTTCCATTAGTAGGGGGCAGTGATCAGACCCTACAGAAGGTAAGTGGGTGATAGTAGTCTGAGGCATCTTTTCCAGTCAGGCATCAGTAACTAGAGCTCTGTCCAGTCTTTTCCATACTCTTTGTTGTATACCCCTGTTGTTGGACCAAGTAAATTTCTGTCCACTGAAGCCTAAATCCATAAGACCACAAGCCTCAATAACATCAATGAATTCTAGACTTTTTCTCATGTTGTATGGAACCCCTCCCAGCTTTTCTTCAATAAAAGTAATAACATTGTAGCCTCCCACAGAACACCAAGGTCTATCAACATCTGCAGAATGATATAGCATGCTATCCCATAAAGGCCTTCTGAGATGATCTTTACACTTGGCATACACAAATGTGGTGGTGAAGTGATTCTGGAGTTCATTATGGCCAAAGTCGCAAGTAATTTATTGCTCATCCTCCTCTAGTATTACACAGTCAATATCCATATTCCAAAAAAGCAAGATTTTACCATTGCAACTACTCACAACATGCTCCATAGCTAATTGATTTTTCACACTTTGAATATGAGTAGTGTCTGAGAAAGGTTCCATGATGGCAATGATAGAGAGGTTATGCATCTTCTTGAGCATTTTGAGTCTTTCGATTACACCTTGTTGATCCCCCTCACATTCCAAATAATTGTACTAATCATTGAGATGATCGGGAAGTAAACAACCTAGTGTTTGGTCTGCCAGCAGTGATAGTGTTGATATCCTGAATTTTGAATTTTAATCTATCATTGTGTAGTCCTCTAGGGGATAATCCCTGACTATTAGCCACCTGTTGAATTTCATCTGCAAGGTTTTTGTCCGGATGAGGACTAAAAACTTTAATAAGTAACTCACTAGTCTCATCATTCTTATCAAGATCTTTGAGGGATTGATTATCCACATCCGGTTCATCCTCTGAGTTGTCAACAACATATTCATCGATTATAGGACCTTTATTCATTTGACACTTTTCAGACCTGCCATCTGGAGGGACAGTAGGTGGAGGATTCATATATTGGGTTTGTAAAGGAGTGATATCCATGCCAAACTACTCATCAACCATAATTAACTTCTTGCAAACTTCCCCTTCTTTTTGTTTTTCCCCTACTGATCATTGTCATGTTGTATGCTTTGTCTCTTTCTTGCAGCCTCTCTCTTTTTCTTATTGGGTTTGTTCTTGCTTTTGGGAGTGTTTCCTTGGATGCTAGTACTTGCTTTGGCTCCCATATCTTTTGCCATGGCTCCTTTGTTCTGTTTATCTGCAGTTCCTGCTTCCACTTGCTATTTTTCCTTGTTATTTTCAGTATTAATCAGCCTTCTTGCCCATGAGTGTGCTTGTTGTTGTACCTGTTGGTGATCCAAAGTAGGATGCTGGACTGTAGTAAAGTATGTACCCTCATGCATAACATGAGTCAAATTCTCCCCTTTGGACCCCTGTTCCTGCAGGTTAGTGTGGCTCTCCTGACATCCCCCATCCATCCCTCCTTCAACTTCAGCAATACCATCAGAAAATAAAGTATTGGGGTTTATGGGAATTAGGAGCATTGAATCAATACCTGTGCTATTGTTATTTGTTTGGTTTCCTGTTTGCATGGCCTGTTCTTTTTGGTTGTGGTCTGTTTTAGACCTGTTTTGTGGTCCTTGTGGTGTTTTCCCTTCATTGTTGTTATGCCCCTGAGTATCTTGAGTCTAGTTTCCCTTCATGTTAAGGTTAGTAAAAGAATTACGATTAGAATTTTGACACTTTGTTCTGTGGTGAGGTTGGTCTCCACACTGCCTTCTGTGTTTTCTCCTCCTGTGCTTTATTGTTTCTTCTTCCTTTTGATGTTCAGGTGGTTGATAGTTGCTCTATTCCTTGGTGTTTTGGTGTTGCTGTTCCTCTTGTTCTCTTGGCCTGACTTGTCTGTGATCATTTCCTTGTTGCCCTTGTTCACCTTTATTTATGTTTTTTTATTTCTGCTCCTAACTCTTTTCTTCGTTTGAAGTCCTCATCCCTTATTTTGAAATTACAATCCCCTATCATTTGACCTTGATGTTTGCAGTATGCACAGTAAGGAGGGATATTTTCATATTCAATTGGTTGCCATCTCCCTATAAGTGAGGTCTTCATCATCCAAACCAATCCAAACATGTCGAGGTCTAGCCTTGGTGAGGTCTACTTGGACTTTTACCTTGGTCATACTAGCTATAGTTCGTTTAATGGAAGTTGTATCTAAATATAAAACTTTGCCCACAGACTCTAGCAGAGGAGTGATGAATTCTTTCTTGAAGCAGTGCCATGGTAAGCCTGGTAATAGTACCCATATAAGAACAATATGTGTTTATTCTTCAGGTCTAAAATTAGGAGTCCAAGCTTGTATTCTCATGAGTTTGCCCTCAATGGTCATTCTCTGTTGTGTCCATACAGTGTTATAGTCCAATTCATTTTCTAAATCAATAAACACATGCCTAGAATTATAATGAGCAATATTGACCCCCCCCCCCCATTCAGCTGAGTTTGTAGGATAAAGCTCTTCCTGATAAGTTCTATCTTCGGCATGGCGGTACTGAATTTACCTATAAGGATATATTTACAGTCCACAGCTAATTTGTTCATGAAATCATCAATATCATAGATCACAACAGGTTGGCCCTGTTTAGTAGTGTGCCTGGGGGGAACAAGTTCTATAGAAGTAGTTTGTGTAGCATGAATTTTCCTGAGCCTAGAAGCTAGAGTCTGCACCACGGTGTATGGAGCAGGTTCTACACTCTGATTATGTTTGGTATTTTGGTTCTCGTTTGGATTGATGGGCTCTTTGGATTGGTTTAGCTGATTTATTTGCTGACTCTTTTGATTGGAACTGGTATGTCTATCAAAATTGCTAGAAACTTTAGGGGATTCCTTATGATAGTTATTTGGTTCAATATTCCCTCCTTGATCAGGTGGTTGAGATAAATTTTTATCTCGCGCACTACTTTGATGTCGATTAACCTGCTGCTGGGTTTCAGTGTCTCCCCTGCCTTTTTCCTGCTCATCCCTCATAACATTTTTTTTTGCCCATTTGCATTATCATTCACATGGCCATAACTACTACTCAAGTTAACAACATTTCTACTAGAGTTAGACTGAGGGGACTTAGCTGCCTGAGTGCTCTCCACGCTTGGGTTTTTGCTTAATGAAGTGGTATTTGTTTGCTGCTGTTTTTGCATATATTCATGCTAAAGTTCATTATTATACTTAGGAATCATACCTGGTCTTTGTTGTCCTCCATTGCTAGGAATTGTGTCCATTGGTTTCACTCCAAATAAGAAATGTGATGAATTATCCACATCAATGACTTCCAAATTAGTAGAACTTGTATTGTCCTGCTGATCATTTTGGCATTGATATAGTCGCGTAGCTACTTGTGTAGATTACATCTCCATTTTCTATTTTTTTATAGCATTGTTGTCTTGTTTTTGACCATTAGGCCCTGCTTGACCTTGGGAAAATGTCTATTGCTGTTGTTCTTTAATTCTGCAATTGAGTTCTTCAAGTTCATTTTGTGGATTGGTTATAGAATTTTTGAAACTTGTTTGAATCTCATTCTAGCCGTGTTCCCGAGCTAAACTGGTGGATATGTTGATGAGGTGGACCTCCTCGTCCAACGAACAATTGCCCCTAATAGCGCCGGCGTCACCTTCGACTGCTTGCTCAACGGAGTTCTTGTCGCCGATGATTTGACCGGCCATTTTACTTGAGATTGCTGTGAGATGTACCTCTTCACCAGGTGAAGAATCCCCAGTGGTCAAATCGCCATGAAATTGGTGGGAAGTTGGACGAATCTGAAGGCGCAGCTCAGGTGAATTTGTGGTGAATTTCCCAGAAATCGCCTCATCAGATCTCGGAATTGGCGGGATGGAATCATGTGATTTTTGAGTATGATGTAGCCCTTGATTAGTAAAATCATTCCCACTAAATAGTTTTCGATGAATCAACTTATCGCGATCTGGGGAAATAATTTTATGAATCCCTTCCAGCTCCCTTTCTGAAATCGTGATATTCATCGCCTCTGTATTTCACAAATTCGTGGAGTTGTAGGATGAATTAGATGGTGATTATTGGTAGGTTTTGTTCGTCTCCTCAGAGCGCCTCAGATGGCTTTGGTCCGGCAGCCTGAAAAGGTTCATCGGCGGCACACGTGCCATTCCAGCTGGTGAACTAGTCGTTGTAACTGGAGCAGCTGTGCAGATTTTTGAGAGAGTCCCGCGTAGAGAGAGAAATTAGAGAGAGAAAAAAATTAGGAACTGGGGAAGCGATAGGGTTTAAGATTTATGGTTTATGGTTTATGGTTTAGGGTTTAGATTTTAATGTTTAGGATTTATGGTTTAGGGTTTAGGGTTTAGGGTTTAGATTTAAGGTTTAGGGGTTAGGGTTTAGGGTTTAGGGTTTAGAGTTTAGAGTTTGGATTTAGGGTATAGGTTTCAGGGTTTAGTGTTTAGAATTTATGGTTTAGGGTTTAGGGTTAGAGTATAGGGTTTAGGGTATAGGCTTTGCGGTTTAGCATTTAGCGTTTAGAGTATAGGGTTTAGGGTTTAGGGTTTAGGGCTTAGGATTTTAGGTTTTGGGTTTGGAGTTTAGAGTTTAGGGTTTAGGGTATAGGGTTTGGGGTTTAGAGTTTAGGGTTTAGGGTATAGGGCTTAGGGTCTAAGGTTTAAGGTTTAGGGTTGATGGCTTAGAGTTTAGGGTTTAGGATTTATTGTTTATGGTTTAGGGTTTAGGTTTTGGGTTTAGGGTTTAGGGTTTATGATTTAGGGTTTAGGGTTTGTGTTTAGGATTTACAGTTAGGGTTTAGGGTTTAGGGTTAGCATTTTAGGGTTTAGGGTTTAGGGTCTAGTGTTTAGGATCTATTGTTTAGGGTTTAGGGTTTAATGTTTAGGTTTATGGTTTAAGGTTTAGGGTTTAGGGTTTAGGGTTTCAATTTAAGGGTTTTGGGTTCACGGTTTAGGGTTTTGGGTTGAAGGTTTAGGGTTTAGGGTTTAGGGTTTCGAGTTGTAGGTTTAGGGTTTAAGGTTTAAGGGTTTTGATTTAGGGTTTCGAGCTGAGGGTGTATAGTTAGGGTTTAGAGTTTAGGGTTTAGGATTTAGGTTTGGATTTACGATATAGGGTTTAGTATTAGGGTTTAGGGTTTTTTTTATTTTTTTTATTTTTTATTTGAACGACCCTTGGGGGGGGGGGGTCAGGGGCTTAGCAACACCCCTAGGCCTTAACATAAATAAAAACAAACAAAGTACAAGAAGGGGGACATAAACCTAACCTCCAATCCTATGGTGGTTCATTAGTCGACCTTCCTACTAAGGATAGTCAACTTATCCCCATTCTAAATGGGAAAATCTAGAAACTAAGCACCTAAAAGAGAGGACTCCTCTCGATACAAATAATCTAGAAATCATAAATAAGGGAGACTCTCCCCTTACAAAAGTAACACAAGAATGCAAACCTAGAGAAATAAAACCTAAACATGAAGTTCTAAGGAGTAAATTCTAAATCAGGGAGGTCTCTTGATTCGTTTTAGTCTCTTTCTCCTGAAGGTTGGCATGTCGAATTTTTCCAGAATGAAGCTTCCTTTTGCTAAAGTAGGAAGTTGTTCCTTGATGTAGAAGTGCTGGATGATATTTGAAGTATGGCTGAATTTGGATAGATGGCCAGTCGTGTTGTTTGCCTCTCTGTAGGTGTGTGTGCATTTGACTTGCTCCAATTGTTGGACAAGGTGTTGTAGTTCTGTGATGTACTGCTGTAGATTCCAGGGAAGCGTGAGCTGTTTTGAAAGCCATTTTATGACCAGTTCAGAGTCAACTTCCAGATGTATTTTCTTATATCCATGTTGAATGCACCAGAAAATACCATGGCTGGCAGCTTGCAGCTCAGCTTGGTTGTTGGTACCAGTTCCTAGGGGTATAGCGAATGCATAAATCATCCTACCCAGGTGGTCTCTCAAAATTCCCCCTCCACCAATCTATCCAAGATTACTAAGTGCACTACCATCCGTATTAAGTTTAAGTAAAGGTTGGCAAGGTTTCTCCCATTTCACAATTCTAGCCAGTCTCTTGTCTACACTTCTCCACCATTCTGTATAAATCAGTCCAATTATTGGCCCATTGAATGTAAGGAAAAGGTGTGTTGAGAAGGTGAGTAGTGTCTTTAAAAATTAGAAATTTCACTCGAGCTGTACTGAACTGTTTTGCACCATTTTTTGCAGCACACCTATTTTTCCATAAGTTCCAGATAATAATCACACAGGAATTAACTGGTTCATAAGTTCTGTACGTCATTTTTGTGTTCCTGTCTCCACCAGCACAGCAGCAGCATGTTGATAGGGATGTGAACGTGTTGTATACATGCAGCTGCAGAGAGAAAACTCCAAATGTTTGTTAGCAAAATGGCCAGATACAAAATGTGATCTATATTATTTTCAGCAGTTCTGTAACAGCAGGAGCAGCGAGCTGCCTCCTTTCCAAAGCTGGTAATCTTCTCGTTAGTGGGAAGTTTGTTCATCAATGCCCTCCAAGCTAAGAAAGAAATCTTGAAAGGAAGGTGTCTATGGCATATGCCTTTGTTGATGATGCTCTTGGTGCCTTTATGTCTAGTAATTTCCCAAGCTGATGAACAAGAGAACAGACTATCGACAGTAGGTTTCCAGATTGCCTCCTCAGGGATCTGTTCTTGATAATAAATGGGGAAGCTCAAGATTTTTGGAACCAAAAGAGGGGGCACCCATTGCCTCACCATAGTCTCATTCCATGTTCCTCCTACCAGAAATTGAGAGATTGTGGTGTTGTTAAGACTAGTAACATAAGTGCAATAAGAGGCTAGTGGACCTTCTCCCAACCAATCATCCCACCAAAAGGAACTATTACCCGAATTTATCTTCCATTTGATTTGAGTCTCGACAATACCTTTGTTCCTCATCATAAAGTTCCAGATCAGGGATTGTCCTGTATCAAGCTTTTTGGCCACCGGATAAGCCCTTTAGCAATATTTAGCTCTTAGAAATTGCCCCCATAGAGTTTGTTTACTTTTGAAAATCCACCATTGCTTAAATTGAAGAGAGGTGCAAATATCTTCAAGTTGTCTTACTCCAATACCTCCTTCGTCATAAGGTAGACTCAATTTATCCCAAGAAGCCCAATGATATTTCCTTTTTTCCTTATCCCAGCCCCAAAAGAAATCAGCTATAGCTTGCTTCATATATCTTATGGTGGTTTTAGGAGGAGAAATAGCTGACATAGTATGTATGGGGATTGATTGGAGGACATGTTTCACAATAGTGGCTTTACTCCCAAAGCTTAACATTATAGATTGCCATCCAGAAATTTTCCTTGTAATTTTAGCCACCAAATCAGAGTAATAAATAATTCTCTGGCCTCCAATGTATAGTGGACAGCCAAGGTAAGTAATAGGGCTAACTTTCTGATTGAAACTAGTGACTTCTCTGATCATTGCAATCTTATCTTGAGGAATATTTTCTGGAACCATGAAGTGACTTTTTTCCTTGTTTATAAGCTGGTCAGATACTGTTTCATAAGTGGAAAGAGTCTTCATAATCATCTGGAGAGTGTCCCTGGTAGTGGAGGAGAAAATGATGATGTCGTCTGCGAAACTTAGGTGATTAATTTGAGGTCCCCTGATCTCCATCTGAAAGTTTTTGTACCTCTGATGATGATGAATCATATTGAGCATCCTAGAGAGTATTACAGCTCCTAAAATAAATAGGGATGGGGATAGTGGATCTCCTTGTTTGAGCCCTCTGGTGGAATGGAAAAAACCATGTCTAACACCATTAATAATCACCGATTACCAATTGTTGCTCATAGTTCTCCATACTAGATCAATAAACATTTCTCCAAAACCCATTCTTCTCAGAACTAGACAAGTGTAAGACCAAGACACTCTGTCATATGCCTTGGTCATGTCTAGTTTAATTACCACATTGTCACCTTCATTGGGTTTTTTAATGCAATGAGTGATTTCCTGAGCAAGCATAATATTCTCAGATATGCTCCGACCTTTAACGAAGCCAGATTGGTTTTCAGAAATAAACTGAGGTAGAATAGGGGCTAGTCTGAGACATAACAGCTTGGAGATAATTTTATTGGAAAAATTACTCAAACTGATGGGTCTGAATTCATTGAACTTGTTGGGGTGCTCAACTTTAGGAAGTAATACCAAACAAGCATGAGACATAAACTTAGGCATAGTATATCCACAGAAGAAATATTGGACAACACTCAACACATCTTCTTTGATAATTTCCTAGCAATTTTGATAGAATTTTCCTCCAAAACCATCCGGATCAGCTGCAGAATTGGGGTTCATGGAGAACACCACTTGAGTCAATTCTTCCAGAGTAGGCATCTGTTGGAGTGTTTGATTTTGTTCTTCTGTAACCATTCTAGGGATGCAGTTAAGAATTTCTTCCCTGATCCTGAAAACATGTTTTAGAAGTAGTCACAGGCAACCTTAGCAATGTTTTATTCTCCTTGTATCCAAACATCTTCAGCAGTACAGATCTTGTGGATGAAAAGCTTTCTCCTCCTACCCCTCATTATGGAGTGGAAATATTTAGAATTAGTATCTCCTTCCTTGAACCATTGGAGTTGAGTTTTCTGTTTGAGGATAGAAGCTTCCAATTTAAGATACTTGATATATTGAGCATTGATACGATGAAGCTTGGTTCTATTTTCTTCAGTGTTTGGTTGGATGACATCTTCTTCAGCAGCTTTGACTTGCTCCTCAAAAGTAACAACATTAGAAAAAATATTGCCATATTCTTTCTTGGACCAAGTACTCAAAGTGGAAGCTAATAATTTCATCTTTTGATGCAGTCGCCAAATAGAATTCCCAGAGATCTTCTTCTGCCAACACCCTTTAACAATATTTGAAAAATTCGCATTTTCTGTCCAGCAGTGAAGAAACTTAAAATTCTTGACTTTGTGCTCTAGTCGAACCTCCATTTCCATGAGTAATGGGCAGTGATCAGAACCAACAGAAGGGAGGTGAGTAATGGTGGTATGGGGCATAAGCTCCAGCCACTTATCATTGACCATAGCTCTGTCCAGCCTTTTCCACACGCTGGCCTCTGCTGCCCTTTGATTACACCAGGTATAATGCTGACCACTATACCGAATATCAATTAGTCCACTTGCCTCAATAATGCTAATGAAATCTAGACTTTTGTTCATGTTGTAAGGTATACCTCCATACTTTTCCTCAGTAGATGTAATAACATTAAAATCCCCTATGGTACACCAAGGGGTATCCATGTTAGAAAAATGGAACAATCTGTCCCAGAGAGGCCTTCTCAGCTGCTCTCTGCATTTGGGATAAATGCAAGAAACCACAAACTTTTCTTTATGCTCTACATGCTTCATAGAACAAGTGATGTGTTGATCATGTATTTCCAATACTTCACCTTCAATGTCATTGCTCCAAAAAAGCCAAATTTTGCCATTGTGATTACAAGTAGCATTGTCCATAGATAGCAAGAGTTTGTATTGATTGATTTGATAATTGTTTGCAAAAGGTTCAAGAATAGCTATCATAGAAAGATTATGCATTTTCTTGAGATTTTGGAGTCTTTCCAAAGAACCTTGGGTGTTGATGCTCCTAGCATTCCAACATATTGTACTAATCATTAAAAACCTTTACTCTTGGACCTAGTGTTAGGCCTGCTAGAGTTAGCAGATGTACTGATATATTCTGATTTAATGAGCTTCCTGACTTGTTTTCTACCCCTTGGAGATAGGCCTTGTTGATCTGCCACTTCTTGAATCTCTGCTTGGAATTCACTTCGAAAAGTAGACACAAAAGCCTTGATCAAATAAGCACTGGTTTCATCCCCTTCCTCATCATCATCAGTTTCATTAACAGATTGAGTGTCTTCATCAAATTCATCCTCTAAATTTACCACATCATAGTCTGATTTCTGTCTATTGTTTCTTTGATTTTCAACCTCCTTCTGGTGTTTTCTCTTGGTAGATTCTCTATTTTTCTTGCTCAATTTACCTCTAGATTTATTATTGGATACTTTCCCTGGAGAGTTCTTGTTGTGTTGCTGGTGCTAATTCTCGAGACTACTCTGATTCCCTTCATCCTTTTGTTTGGTAGCAGGAGTGTGCTGACCATCATTACCTCTTTAACTCTGCAATTTCTGACCATTATCCCTGTCAGCCTGTGACCCCTGTTCTTCTTGAAGGTGACCAGTATCATTATCTTGCCGAGGTTCCAAGTTCTCTATATTCTGTATACCTGGTTATTCCTGCTGCTGACCAGTATCATCTCCTTTATTTGGGCTATGTTGTTTCTGATTACTCTGCTTGTTGTGTCTTGCAATAGTGGCAGCAGGGGTTCTATAGTCCAACCTAGGGTCAGTGTGATCAACCTCATGCAGAACATGAGTCAAATTCCCCCCTTTGGACACCCCTTCCTGCAAGTTAATAGGTTTCTCCTTACATCCCCCATCCATCCCTCCTTCAGCTTCATCAGCATACATAACAGTTTTCTCAGAACTTATAGTGAGGTGTTGGGTTGTAGGGATAACAGAGTCCATACCTGTGTTTTTACTGCTTGTATTATGTTCCTTGTGCATACCTGCTTTGTTGTTGGGATTGAAAGAGGGTGAGTCCTTATCTGACCCTTTTGTTGCTTGCATCTCCTGGTCTGAACTTTTGTTCTTGTTGCATTCTGCACTATTGCCAATGCTTTGCTGCTCCTGCATTTCTAAATTAATGTAGTTATTATAAATAGAGATAGTAGGAGTTATACCTGGTATTGCTGATGCCTTTTGCATGATATCCTTGGTATTTTTTGGTGGAGGTGAGACAGGTCTCCATGCAGTCTTGGGGTGGGCCTGATCATGATTTCTGTGTTGTTTCCTCTTCTGAATCTGCCATTGCTCTGCTTGGTCTACTTGTCCCAGTTCTTGGTGTGTCTGCACTCTAGTAGCAGCTGTCTGTTGCTGGCTTGTATGTTGAGTAACTATCACTTGTTGATCTTGTGTCTTAGTGTTTGTCTCTGTTTTGTCCATGTCTTGTGTCTGCTTAATTCTAGTACCTCCTTTCTCTAGATCACCCTTAGGTTTGTTTTGTTTTTCAGCTTCTTTTTCTCTCCTCTTTTTGAAGTCCTCATCTATTCTTTTGATAGTGCACACATTATCTATATGCCCTTGATGTTTACAGTACATGCAGTAGTCTGGGATCCCTTCATATTGCACCTTTTGCCACCTTCATTTATTGGGGTCTGAGTTTTTGAATCCCACCCAAACATGGGGTGGTCTTGGCTTGGTGAGATCGATTTGGATCTTCACTCTGGCCATGCTGCCTCTAGTCTTTTGAGTAGTGGGAGAATCAAGGTATAGCACTTTACCAATAGAACTCAACATAGTCGTCAAGAAGACTTTGTTGTAGCAGTGCCATGGGAGTTCAGGCAGTGCTACCCATATAGGAACTATAGGTGTTTCTTCCTCATGGGTAAATTCAGGGGTCCAGGTTTGTATTCTCATTAGTTGGCCATCTATGCTCATTCTTTGCTTAGTCCAAACCGTAACGTAATCAAACTCATTATCCAAATCAATATAAACATGTCGAGAATTATAATGAGCTATTTTAACTCCCCCAGATAACTGAGTCTGAAGTATGAAACTTTTCCTAATCACCTCCATTTTAGGCATGGTATTGGTAAATTTACCCACTAAAGTGTATTTACAGCTTTCCGCCAACTTGATATTATAATCATCTTCTTCTAATAACACAACCGACAGTCCTTGTCTATTGGTATGAATAGGATTATTCAATTCAATAGGGTTTCAGCCTTAGATTCATTATATCTAAGCTTAGCCGCAAATGATTGAATTATAGTAAAAGGGGTAGGATCCGGGGTATTGTCCTGTTTATTCTTATTAGGAGCTTGAGGATGGTGTTGATTGTTTAGTTGTCCATCATCACCTTGATTATAGGTATAGTTATCCTGACTAACAACATTCTTATTTTTTTGGAGATTAGGATCATACCTAGCGTAATTGTTGGAGATTCTAGGAAAGTTTTGCTGATAGTGCATATTGGTCTTTTCTTTGCTATTCTGAGATGCATCAGTCGATTCATGTTGAGCAATGGCCTTATTTTGATCTTTTGGACTATCCTTTCCTCCAGTTTGGTTATCGACCTGTTTTGAGAATTCACTCTCCCTACTGCTTTGTACCTTCGTTTCATTTTGTAGTTGCCCATTCCTTTGTTGCTGAGTATCTTTGTTCCTTTCTGTTATTTTGTGCTGATTTGGTATGTCTTGTGGTTCTGTAATTTGCTCCTGATGCCCTTGGCCTGGTTCTTGAACCTTTTTTTGTTGATCCTTATCAGGTTCTTCAACTCCTTTGTCTGGTATTGCTGTAACCTGCATTGCATTAGATGAAAGAGGTGATGTTCAGTTCCTGGAATTACCTACAATACCAAAGGAAGAATTGGAAAATTGGGCCTTATTAGATTGATTTGTGCCCTGTTGTTTGCTAAGATTATGTGTTTCCATTGCAGCAATTTCATCTTCAATATGCTGAGTGGCCTAGAACTTCCTTCTGTTCAATGTCATTGGATCATGAGTAAGAGTATCCATTGATTATCTTGGATTGGTGTTTCTGATGTCCCCTCCATTGACATTATTGGATATGTCTGGAAGATGGATGTCCATGGGAGGAGAATTAATTCCTCTATCTGAAGTTCCATTAACTCCGGCGATTTGACCTCGAGTTTCGCAGGAATCTTCCTCGCCGATGATTCCACCGTCCGTTTCACTCGAAATTTCAGTGAAATGAACCTCTAGTTGTGGGGAGTAATCCCCAGTAGTTGAATCTGCAAGAACTTGACTCAAAGATCGTCGAATCTAAGCGCGCACTTCTGGTGATTTATTTGCGTTTCTCTCCAAATTCGCCTCGCGTGATCTCTCGACTGGGAAGATAGAATCAGTTGAGTTTTTGGTCGAGTGTAGATCGTGATTAGGAGATTTCATAACAGTAATCGATTTTCCATGAATCTAAACATGAACCTCTGGGGAAATGATTTTACGAATTCCGTCCAGCTCCCTCTCCGAAATCGCAGTGTTGATCGCTTCAGTATTTTGTGAATTCGAGGAGCTGTAGGATGAATTATGGGGCGTGGCTAGATGGGTTTTGTTGCTCTTGCCATGGCGCTCTAGTTGGTCTTCATTCGGTGGCCGGGAGAGCTCCACGGGCGGCTCACGCGCCATTCAGGCAGTGTGTGTATCAGGTGTGAATATAGTTGTTATGGGCAGAATTTTGAGCGCTATTTTTAGAAAGAAAAATTAGAGAGAGAAAAAATTCATCAAATGAGGATGCGATGGGGTTTAGGGTTTAGGGTTTAGGGTTAGGGTTTAGGGATAGTGTTTAGGGTATAGGGTTTAGGGTTTAGGATTTAGGGTATAAGGTTTAGGGTTTAGTGTTTACTGTTTAGGGTTTAGGTTTATTGTTTTTGGTTAAGGATTTAGGGCTTAGGATTTTTAGGATTTGGTTTAGGGTTTAGGGTTTAGGTTTTAGCGTTTAGGGTTTAGGTTTTAGGGTTTAAGATTTAGGGTTTAGGGTTTAGGATTTAGGGTTTAGGGTTTAGGGTATAGGGTATAGGGTATAGGGTTTAGGGTTTAGGGTTTAGCATTTAGCTTTTAGCATTTAGGGTTTAGGGTTTTGAGTTTTGGGTTTAGGATTTTAGGTTTAGAGTTTTGGGTGTAGGGTATAGGGTTTAGGGTTTAGGATCTAGGGTTTAGGGTTTAGGGTTGATGATTTAGAGTTTAGGGTTTAAGATTTAGGGTTTATGGTTGAAGGTTTAGGTTTTAGGTTTTTAAGTTTAGCGTTTAGGGTTTAGATTTTAGGGTTTAGGGTTTAGTGTTTAAATTTTAGGGTTATGGGCTTAGGGTTTTGGGTTTTGGGTTTTGGGTTTAGGGTTTAGGGTTTAATGTTTTGTGTTAGGGTTTAGGGTTTATGGTTAAGGTTTAGGGTTTAGTGTTTAGCATTTAGGGTTTAGGGTTTAGGGTTTATGGTATAAGGTTTAGGGTTTAGGGTTTAGCAGTTAGGGTTTTGGGTATAGGGTTGAGGGTTTGGGATTTAGTGTTTAAGGTTTAGTGTTTTGAGTTTAGGGTTTGGGGTTTAGAGTTTAGGGTTTAGGGTTTAGGGACTATGGTTTTGGCTACAGGGTTGATGCTTTGGAGTTTAGGGTTTAAGAATTAGTGTTTAAGGCTTAGGTTTTAGGCTTTTAAGTTTAGGGTTTAGGGTTTAGAGTTTAGAATTTAAAATTAATGGTTTAGGGTTCAGGATTTAAATTTTAGGGTTATGGGTTTTGGGTTTGGGTTGAAGCTTTAGAGTTTAGGGTTAAATGTTTTGGGTTAGGGTTTAGGGTTTAGGGTTTAGGGCTTAGGTTTTAAAGACTAGGGTTTAGAGTTTAGAGTTTAGAGTTTAGGGTTTAGAGTCTGGTTTTAGGGTTTAGGGTTAGGTTTTAGGCTTTAGAATTTCGGGTTTTGGGTTTAGCATTAAGAGTTTATAATTTAATTTTTTTTTTTTTTTTTTTAACGACCCTTGGGGGGGGTCATGGGCTTAGCAACACCCCCAGGCCTTAACATAAATAAAAACAAACAAAATACAACGAGGGGGACATAAACCTAACCTCCAATCCTATGGTGGTTCATTAGTCGACCTTCCTACTAAGGATAGTCAACTTATCCCCATTCTAAAAAAGGAAAATCTAGAAACTAAGCACCTAAAAGAGAGGAATCCTCTCAATACAAAGAATCTAGAAATCATAAATAAGGGAGACTCTCCCTTACAAAAGTAAGACAAGAATGCAAACCTAGAAGATAAAACCTATACATGAATTTCATAGGAATAAATTCAAAATCAGGGAGGTCTCTTGATTCGTTTCAGTCTCTTTCTCCTTAAGGTTGGCATGTCGAGTTTTTCCAGAATGAAGCTTCCTTTTGCTAAAGTAGGAAGTTGTTTCTTGATGTAGAAGTGCTGGATGATATCTGAAGTATGGCTGAATTTGGATAGATGGTCAGCCGTGTTGTTTTCCTCTCTGTAGGTGTGAGTGCATTAGAATTGCTCTAATTGTTGGACAAGATGTTGTAGTTCTCTGATGTACTGCTGTAGATTTCAGGGAAGCGTGAGCTGTTTTGAGAGCCATTTAATGACCAGTTCAGAGTCGACTTCCAGATGTATTTTCTTATATCCATGTTGGATGCACCAGAAAATACCATGGTTGGCAGCTTGCAGCTCAGCTTGGTTGTTGGTACCCGTTCCTAGGGGTATAGCAAATGCATAAATCATCCTACCTAGATGGTCTCTCAAAATTCCCCCTCCACCAATCTGTCTAGGATTACTGATTGCACTTCCATCCGTATTAAGTTTAAATAAAGGTTGGCAAGGTTTCTCCTATTTCACAATTCTAACCATGGTCTTCTATCTACACTTCTCCACCATTCAGTATAAATCAGTCCAATTATTGGCCCATTGAATGTAAGGAAATGTTGTGTTGAGAAGGTGAGTAGTGTCTTTAAAAATTAGAAATGTGACTCGAGCTGTACTAGACTGTTTTGCACCATATTTTGCAACACACCTATTTTTTCCATAAGTTCCAGATAATAATCACAGGAAGTAACTGGTTCAGCAGATGCTGTACTTCACTTTTGTGTTCATGCCTCCACCATCGCAGCAGCAGCATGTTGATAGGGATGTTATCATGTTGTATACCTGCAGCTGCAGAGAAAAAACTCCAAATGTTGTTAGCAAAATGGCCAGATACAAAAATGTGATCTATATTATCTTCACCAGTTCTGTAACAGCAGGAGCAGCGAGCTGCCTCGTTTCCAAAGCTGGAAATCTTCTAGTTAGTGGGAAGTTTGTTCCTCAAGGCCCTCCAAGCTAAGAATGAAATCTTGAAAGGAAGGTGTCTATGTCATATGCCTTTGTTGATGATGCTCTTGGTGCCTTTCTGTCTAGTAATTTCCCAAGCTGATGAGCAAGAGAATAGACCATCGACAGTGAGCTTCCATATTGCCTCATCAGGGATCTGTTCTTGATAATGAATGGGGAAGCTCAAGATTTTTGGAACCAAAAGAGGGGGCACCCATTGCCTCACCATAGTCTCATTCCATGTTCCCCCTACCAGAAATTGAGAGATTTTGGTGGTGTTAAGACTAGTAACATGTGTGCAATAAGAGGCTAGGGGACCTTCTCCGAACCAATCATCCCACCAAAAGAAGCTATTACCCGAATTGATCTTCCATTTGATTTGAGTCTCGGCAATACATTTGTTCCTCATCATAAAGTTCCAGATCAAGCATTGTCCTGTATCCAGCTTTTTGGCCACCAGATGAGCCCTTTGACAATATTTAGCTCTTAGAAACTGCCCCCATAATGTTTGTTTACTTCTGAAAATCCACCATTGCTTAATTTGAAGAGAGATACAAATATCTTCAAGTTTTCTTACTCCAATAACTCCTTCGTCATAAGGTAGACTCATTTTATCCCAAGAAGCCCAATGATATTTCCTTTTTTCCTTATCCCAGCCCCAAAAGAAATCAGCTATAGCTTGCTTCATATATCTTATGGTGGTTTTAGGAGGAGAAATAGTTGGCATAGTATGTATGGGGATTGATTGGAGGACATGTTTCACCATAGTGGATTTGCCCCCAAAGCTTAACATTCTATATTGCCATCCGGAAATTTTCCTTGTAATTTTAGCCGCCAAATCAGAATAATAAATAATTCTCTGGCCTCCAATGTATAGTGGACAGCCAGGGTAAGTAATAGGGCTAACTTTCTGATTGAAACCAGTGACTTCTCTGATTATTGCAATGTTCTCTTGAGGAGTATTTTCTGGAACCATGAAGTGACTTTTTTCCTTGTTTATAAGCTAGTCAGATACTGATTCATAAGTGGAAAGAGTCTTCAAGATCATCAGGAGAGTATCCCTAGTAGTGGAGGAGAAGATGATGATGTCGTCTGCAAAACTTAGGTGATTAATTTGAGGTTCCCTGATCTCCATCTGATAGTTTTTGTACCTCTGATGATGATGAAGCATATTGAGCATCCTAGACAGTATTTCAGCTCCTAAAATAAATAGGGATGGGGATAGTGGATCTCCTTGTTTGAGACCTTTGGTGGAATAAAAGAAACCATGTCTAACACCATTAATAATCACAGAGTACCAATTGTTGCTCACAGTTCTCCATACTAGATCAATAAACATTTCTCCCAAAACCATTCTTCTCAGAACTAAACAAGTGTAAGGCCAAGACACTCTATCGTATGCCTTGGTTATGTCTAGTTTAATTACCACATTGTCACCTTCATTGGGTTTTTTAATGCCATGAGTGATTTCCTGAGCAAGCATAATATTCTCAGATATGCTCCGACCCTTAACAAATCCAGATTGATTTTCAGAAATAAACTGAGGTAAAATAGGGGCTAGTCTGAGAAATAACAGGTTGGAGATAATTTTATTGGAAAAATTACTCAAACTGATGGGTCTGAATTCATTGAACTTGTTGGGGTGCTCAACTTTAGGAAGTAATACCAAACAAGCATGAGACATAAAATTAGGCATAGTATATCCACAGAAGAAATATTGGACAGCACTCAACACATCTTCTTTGATGATTTCCTAGCAATGTTGATAAAATTTTCCTCCAAAACCATCCGGACCAACTGCAGAATTTGGGTTCATGGAGAACACCACTTGAGTCAATTCTTCCAGAGTGGGCATCTGTTGGAGAGTTAGATTTTGTTCTTCTGTTACCATTCTAGGGATGCAGTTAAGAATTTCTTCCCTGATCCTGTCATCATGACTTGAAAACATGTTTTGGAAGTAGTCACAGGCAACCTTAGCAATGTTTTCTTCCTCTTGTATCCAAACATCTTCAGCAGTACAGATCTTGTGGATGAATAGCTTTCTCCTCCTACCTCTCATTATGGAGTGGAAATATTTAGAATTAGTATCTCCTTCCTTGAACCATTGTAGTTGAGTTTTCTGTTTGAAGATGGAAACTTCCAATTTAAGATACTTGATATATTGAGGATTGATAAGATGAAGCTTGGTTCTATTTTCTTCAATGTTTTGATGTATGACATCTTCTTCATCAGCTTTGACTTGCTCCTCAAAATTAATAACATTAGAAAAAATATTGCCATATTCCTTCTTGGACCAAGTACTCAAGGTGGAAGCTAATAATTTCATCTTTTGATGCAGTCGCCACATAGGATTCCCAGAGATCATTTTCTGCCAACATTCTTTAACAATATCTATAAAATTCGCATTTTCTATCCAGCAGTGAAGGAATTTAAAATACTTCACTTTGTGTTCACATCGAACTTCCATTTCCATGAGCAGTGGTCAATGATTAGAACCAACAGAAGGGAGGTTAGTAATGGTAGTTTGGGGCATGAGGTCCAGCCACTTCTCATTGACCATAGCTCTGTCCAGCCTTTTCCACACTCTGGCCTCTGCTGCCCTCTGATTACACCAGGTATAAAGTTGACCACTATACCCAATATCCATTAGTCCACTTGCCTCAATAATGCTAATGAAATTAGACTTTTATTCATGTTGTAAGGTATACCTCCATACTTTTCCTCAGTAGATGTAATAACATTAAAATCCCCTATGGTACACCAAGGGATATCCATGTTAGAAAAGTAGAACAATCTGTCCCAGAGAGGTTTTCTCAGCTGCTCTCTGCAATTGGCATAAATGCAAGAAACCACAAACTTTTCTTTATTCTCTACATGCTTCATAGAACAAGTGATGTGTTGATCATGTATTTCCAATACTTCACCTTCAATGTCATTGCTCCAAAAAAGCCAAATTTTGCCATTGTGATTACAAGTAGCATTGTCCATAGATAACAAGAGTTTGTATTGATTGATTTGATAATTGTTTGCAAAAGGTTCAAGAATAGCTATCATAGAAAGATTATGCATTTTCTTGAGATTTTGGAGTCTTTCCAAAGAACC
The DNA here is from genome assembly GCF_900185275.1 of Solanum verrucosum. Taxonomy (NCBI): domain Eukaryota; kingdom Viridiplantae; phylum Streptophyta; class Magnoliopsida; order Solanales; family Solanaceae; genus Solanum; species Solanum verrucosum. The sequence continues at coordinate 1,450,999 of NW_026019914.1, read as the reverse complement.
TTGGGTGTTGATGCTCCTAGCATTCCAACATATTGTACTAGTCATTAAAAACGTTTGCTCTTAGACCTAGTGTTAGGCCTGCTAGAGTTAGCAGATGTACTGATAGATGTTGATTTAATGAGCTGCCTGACTTGTTTTCTACCCCTTGGAGATAAGCCTTGTTGATCTGCCACTTCTTGAATCTCTGCTTGGAATTCACTTCAAAAAGTAGACCCAAAAGCCTTTATCAAATGAGCATTGGTTTCATCCCCTTCCTCATCATCATCAGCTTCATTGAGAGATTGAGTGTCTTCATCAAATTCATCCTCTGAATTTACCACATCATAATCTGATTTCTATCTATTGTTTCTTTGATTTTCAACCTCCTTTTGTTGTTTTCTTTTGATAGATTCTCTTTTTTTCTTGCTCAATTTACCTGTAGATTTATTATTGGATACTTTCCCTGGGGAGTTCTTGCTGTGTTGCTGGTGCTGATTCTCGAGACTAGTCTGATTCCCTTCATCATTCTGGTTGGTATCAGGAGTGTACTGACCATCATTACCTCTTGAACTCTGCAATTTCTGACCATTATCCCTGTGAACCTATGACCCTTGTTCTACTTGAAGGAGACCAGTATCATCATCTTGCAGAGGTTCCAGGTTCTCTATATTCTGTATCCCTGGGTCTTCCTGCAGCTGACCAGTATCATCTCCTTTATTTGGGTTGGGCTGTTTCTGATTACTCTGCTTGTTGTGTCTGGCAATAGTAGTAGTAGGGGTTCTATAGTCCAACCTAGGGTCAGTGTGATCAACCTCATGCAGAACATGAGTCAAATTCCCCCCTTTGGATACCCCTTCCTGCAAGTTAATAGGTTTCTCCTTACATCCCCCATCAATCCCTCCTTCAGCTTCATCAGCACACATAACAGTATTCATAGAACATATAGTGAGGTGTTGGGTTGTAGGGATAACAGAGTCCATGCCTGTGTTTTTATTGTTTATATTATGTTCCTTGTGCATACCTGTTTTGTTGTTGTGGTTGAAGGAAGGTGAGTCTTTATCTGACCCTTGTGTTGCTTGCATCTCTTGGTCTGAAATTTTCTTCCTGTTGCATTCTACACTATTGCCTATGCTTTGCTGCTCCTGCCTTTATAAATTAATGTAGTTATTATGAATAGAGATAGTAGGAGTTATACCTGGTACTGCTGATGCCTTTTGCATAATATCCTTGGTATTTTTTGGTGGAGGTGAGACAGGTCTCCATGCAGTCTTGGGATGAGCCTGATCCTGATTTCTGTGTTGTTTCCTCTTCTGAATCTGCCATTGCTCTGCTTGGTCTACTTGTTCCAGTTCTTGGTGTGTCTGTACTCTAGTAGCAGTTGTCTGTTGCTGGCTTGTATGTTGAATCACTATCACTTGTTGATCTTGTGTCTTAGTGTTTGTCTCTGTTTTGTCCTTGTCTTGTGTCTGCATTACTTTAGTACCTCATTTCTCTAGATCACCCTTAGGTTTGTTTAGTTTTTCAGCTTCCTTTTCTCTCCTTTTTTTGAAGTCCTCATCTCTTCTTTTGATAGTACACATATTATCTATATGCCCTTGATGTTTACAGTACATGCAGTAGTCTGGGATCCCTTCATATTGCACCTTTTGCCACCTTCCTTTATTGGGGTCTGAGTTTTTGAATCCCACCCAAACATAGGGTGGTCTTGGCTTGGTGAGATCGATTTGGATCTTCACTCTGGCCATGCTGCCTCTAGTCTTTTGAGCAGTGGGAGAATCAAGGTATAGCACTTTACCAATAGAATGCAACATAGTCATCAAGAGGACTTTGTTGTAGCAGTGCCATGGGAGTTCAGGCAGTGCTACCCATATAGGAACTACAGGTGTTTCTTCCTCAGGGGTAAATTCAGGGGTCCAGGTTTGTATTCTCATTAGTTGGCCATCTATGCTCATTCTTTGCTTAGTCCAAACCGTAACATAATCAAACTCATTATCCAAATCAATATAAACATGTCGAGAATTATAATGAGCTATTTTAACTCCCCAAGATAACTGAGTCTGAAGTATGAAACTTTTCCTAATCACCTCCATTTTAGGCATGGATTTGGTAAATTTACCCACTAGAGTGTATTTACAGCTTTCCGCCAACTTGATACTATAATCATCTTCTTCTAATAACACAGCCGGCAGTCCTTGTCTATTGGTATGAATAGGATTATTCAATTCAATAGGGGTTTCAGCCTTAGATTGATTATATCTAAACTTAGCAGCAAATGATTGAATTATAGTAAAAGGGGCAGGTTCCAGGGTGTTGTCCAGTTTATTCTTATTGGGAGCTTGAGGATGGTGCTGCTTGTTTAGTTGTCCCTCATCACCTTGATTATAAGTATAGTTATCCTGACTAGCAACATTCTTATTCTTTTGAAGATTAGGATCATACCTGGCGTAATTGTTGGAGATTCTAGGAAAGTTTTGTTGGTAGTGCATGTTGGCCTTTTCCTTGCTATTCTGAGATGTATCAGTCGATTCATGCTGGGTACTGGCCTTACTTTGATCTTTTTGACTATCCTTTCCTCCATGAGTTTGATTATCAACTTGTTTCAAGAATTCACTCTGCCTACTGCTCTGTACATTCGTTTCATTTTGTAATTGCCCATTCCTTTGTTGCTGATTATCTTTGTTCCTTTCTGTTATTTTATGTTTATTTGGTATGTCCTGTGATTCTGTGATTTGCTCCTGATGTCCTTGACCTGGTTCTTGAGCCTTTTTTTGTTGATCCTTATTAGGTTCCTCAACTTCTTTGTCCAATATTGTTGTGACCTGCAGTGCATCAGATGAAAGAGGTGATGTTAAGTTCCTGGGATTACCTACAATACCAAAGGAAAAATTGGAAGATTGGGCCTCATTAGATTGATTTGCGTCCTGTTGTTTGCTAGGATTATGTGTTTCCATTGCAGCAATTTCCTCTTCAATATGCTGAGTGGCTTGGGATTTCCTTCTGATCAATGTCATTGGATCATCAGTAAGAGTATCCATTGATTGCCTTGGATTGGTTTTTCCGGTGTTTCCTCCATTGACATTATTGGGTATGTCTGAAGGATGGATGTCCATGGGAGGAGAATTAGTTCCTCTATCTGAAGTTCCATGAACTCCGGCGATTTGACCTCGAGTTTCACCGGAATCTTCCTCGCCGATGATTTCGCCATCCATTTCACTCGAATTTTCAGTGAGATGAACCTCCAGTTGTGGGGAGTAATCCCTAGTAGTTGGATCTGCAAGAACTTGACTTGAAGATCGTCGAATTTGAGTGTGCACTTCTGGCGATTTATTTGTGTTTCTCTCCAAATTCGCCTCGCGAGATCTCTCGATTGGGACGATAGAATCAGTTGGGTTTTTGGTCGAATATAGATCGTGATTAGGTGATTTCATAGCAGCAATCAATTTTCCATGAATCGAAACATGAACCTCTGGGGAATTGATTTTATGAATTCCGTCTAGCTCCCTCTCGGAAATCGCAGTGTTGATCGCTTCAGTATTTTGCAAATTCTAGGAGCTGTAGGATGAATTATGGGGCGTGGCTAGATGGGTTTTGTTGCTCTTGCCATGGCGCTCCAGTTGGTCTTCGTTCGGTGGCCGGGAAAGCTCCACCGGTGGCTCACGCACCATTCAGGCAGTGCGTGTATCAGGTGTGAATATAGTTGTTATGGGCAGAAATTTGAGCGCTGTTTTTTTATAGAGAAATTAAAGAAGAGTTTATGATTTAGGGTTTATGGTTTAGGGTTTAGGTTTTGGGTTTAGGATTTAGGGTTAGGGTTTAGGCTTTAGCGTTTAGGGTTTAGAGTTTGAATTTAGGGTTTAGGAATTAAGTTTAGGGTTAGGGATTAGGGTTTAGGGTTTATGGTTTTAGTTTTAAGTTTTGGGTTTAGGATTTAGGGTTTAGGGTTGAGGATTTAAGGTTTGGGGTTTTAGTGTTTAGGTTTAGGGTTTATAGTTTAGGGTTAGCATTTAGGGTTTAGGATTTATGGTCTAGTGTTTAGGGTTTAGGCTTCAGGGTTTAGGATTTAGGGTTTAGGGTTTAGCGTTTAAGGTATAGGGTTTAGAGTTTAGAGTTAAGGGTTTAGGGTTTAGGGTTTAGGGTTTAGTGTTAGGGTTTATTGTTTATATCTAGGGTTTAGGTTTAAGGGTTATGGGTTTTTTTTTTTTTTTGTTTTTTTTTTATTTTAACGACCCTTGGGGGGGTCAGGGGCTTACCAACACCCCCAGGCCTTAGCATAAATAAAAACACAGAACTACACAGAGGGGGACATAAACCTTACCTCCACAAAAGGTGATGCAAGAGTTGGTAGCCTTCTAAGTGTCCTTAGTTGGTTCTCCAACTCTTCACCAAACAAGAAGAACCTATATTCTATGCACCTATATGAGAGGACTCCTCTCGATACAAAGATTCTAGGGAAGCATAAATGAGGGAGACTCTCCCCTTACAAGGAAAGATTAAAATAAAAGCTATCCTAGTTAAGGGACAGACTAGTAAAGATGGCAGGAGGATCAACAAAAGGAAGGCCTGAGGGAGTTCATGCTCCTTCATAAGTCTTCAAGGATAGGATTAAATCAAGGTGGTTCCTTAATTCTTCTCAATTTTCGTCTTCTAAAGCTTGCCATACCTGCTAGGTCTTGTTGGAAGTATGCTGCCGCGAGTTTGGGAAGTTGCTGGCTGTTGAAGTATACTTGAGGGTTAGGGATCTGGTGGCTGTGTTTAGAGAGCACATTTGCTACAAAATTGGCCTCCCTGAACGTGTGAGTGCATTTGAATTGATCTAGTTGAGTTACAAGTTGATGGAGCTGATGTATTTGGGAAGATATGTTCCAGGGAATTGATTTGCTGTTCTTGAGCCAGTCGACCAGCAGCTGGGAGTCAACTTCAAGGATCACATAATTATATTTCATATGTATGCACCATGTTATGCCGAAAATCGCAGCTTCCACCTCTGCTTGGTTGTTTGTTCCTGTCCCCAATGGGGTTGAAAAGGCCAAGATAATTTCTCCAAGGTGGTTCCTGATGACACCCCCTGCTCCTATGCTGCCCGGATTACTCAAAGCACTCCCATCCGTGTTAAGTTTAACCCATCTGTATGGAGGTTTTGTCCACTGGACAGCAGTAACCTTGGTGTCTTGAGTACATTTCTCGATGACATTACATAACATATTCCACCTCAAAGGCCAAGAGATATAAGGAAAAACTTTGTGTAGCAGCTTGAATGTGTCTAGAATTACTAAGTGTTTTACCCTTGCAATGTTGGACTGCTTGCCCCCGTATTTTGCAGCGCACCTATTTTTCCACAAATTCCAACAAATAAAGATAGGTGTGGATTGTAAAATTAGCTTGTGTGCTTCATTGTTGTGAGTAACACTCCACCATCTCATGATCATGTTTCTAAGTGGCAAGAAATCTGTTTGGATCCCTAGCGAGATTGCAAAATACTTCCAAACAGCTTTGGCAAAGTCTCCTGAATTGAATATATGCTCGATAGTGTCTATACCTGGAGAATGACAGCAATGGCAGTCGCTAGGCTCCATTCCAAAGCTCAAGAGTTTTTCGTTAGTAGGGAGTTTGCCCCTGATGGCTCTCCAAAGCAGGAACGAGCATTTAAAAGGAATTTTAGGATGCCAAGTGTAAGTGTTGATCTTGGTTTTTTCCTTTTTTTCTCTAATACTGTTCCATGCAGAGGAGACAGAAAAAAGACCACTGGTGTTGAGCTTCCACACTGCCTGATCAGGCAGTCCCTGCTGGAGCTGTAGCTGCATGGATAAAATGTTATGTACCTGGCTGGGAGGAGCTACCCGTAGTACCTTAGGCATGTTCCAATGTCCATTTTCAATGAATTCCGAAACAGAATCAGTGTTAAACCTATTGCTGTTCGGGGTAAAATGAGCTAACGGACCCACACCTAACCAATTATCCCACCAAAAGGAGCAGGATCCATTTCTGATTTTCCATTGAATATTACTCTCCACAGTGTGTTTATTCTTCATCAACAGTCTCCAAGCTTGGGATTCTCCTGTGTCCCATTTTTTACTTATAGGATGGGACCTTTGACAATACTTTGCCCTTAAAAAATCCCCCCAAAGTGTTTGCTTGGATCTAAATGTCCACCATTGCTTGAATTGGAAAGCTTGATACACATCATTCATAGTTCGAACTCCAATTCCCCCTTCATCATATGGAAAGCTTAAGTTCTTCCATGAGGACCAATGGTATTTTTTCTTGTCATTCCTCCATCCCCAGAAAAAATCAGCCATAATACCTTGGATTTGCTTCATAACAGTGGAGGGCGTGGAGGTAGCTGCAAGAATGTGAATGGGGAGAGATTGTAACACATGCTTGATCAAGGTAACTTTGCCCCCATAACTCAATAATTTGGATTGCCACCCTGCAATTCTATTCACTACTTTACTGATGAGTTCCGAGAAATAAATAATCTTAGGCCTGCCAACAAATAAAGGGCATCCTAAGTAGGTAAGAGGAGCTTCTTTTTGATGGAAACCTGTATATTTTCTTATCCTGTCGCAGGTGGTTCTGAAAGCATTGGAGTGCACCATGAATTGACTTTTTGCTTTGTTAATAAGCTGGCCGGATACTCTCTCATAAGTAGCCAATGTGTGCATAATGAGCTTGAGAGAATGCTTCCTCCCAGATGTGAAGATAATGATATCATCTGCGAAGCTCAGATGGTTAATCTGGGGCCCTCTTTTTTCCATATAGAAGCCATGGTAATGAGGATTCTGATGAAGTCTGTTCAAGGATCTCGACAACACTTCAGCACCTAAAATAAATAGGGCTGGGGATAGGGGATCACCCTGCTTGAGGCCTCTAGTGGAGTGGAAAAAACCATGTCTCTTGCCATTAATAATGATAGTACCAATTGTTTGCCATAATTCTCCACACCATGTCTATGAAGATCTCATCAAACCCCATCTTTCTAAGGATTAGACAGATATAGGACCAAGACACCCTGTCGTAGGCTTTTGCCATATCAAGTTTGATCACTACATTGCTTCCGATGTTAGGTTTTTTGATTTGGTGAATAATTTCTTGAGCTAACATAATGTTCTCTGAAATACTCCTTCCCTTAACGAAACCCGACTGATTAGGAGAGATCAGATTAGGCAGGATGGGAGCCAATCTGAGACACAATAGCTTAGAAATAATTTTGTTGGTGACATTACTTAGGCTAATAGGTCGAAACTCAGAAAGTTTATTAGGATTATTCACTTTAGGGAGCAAGACTAGGCAAGTATGTGAAAAATACTTAGGAAGCATATGGCCACTGAAGAAGGAATGGACGACTGCCAGCAGGTCCTTTTTTATAATACTCCAACACTTCTGGAAAAAACACCCATTCAGTCCATCAGGTCCAGCAGCTGAATTGGGATTCAAGGATTGGACCACCTCCTTCAACTCATCCAAAGTTGGTAGGTCCTTCATCCTATCATTTTGTTCCTGCGTGATAGTTCTGGGAATGCACTCCATGGGAATTTCATCGATAAGCTTTTCCTCCCCTGTGAAGATGTTCTGAAAATGCTCACAGGCAGCCTGTGCAATGTGGTCATCACCCTGTACCCATTCATCATTATCCTTGAGGATTTTGTGGATAAACAACCTTCTCCTTCTTCCTCTAATCAATGCATGAAAGTACTTGGAATTACCATCACCCTCTTTAAACCACTGTAGCTGAGTCTTTTGTTTAAGAATAGAATCTTCTAACTTCATGAATTTAATATATTCTGCATTAATACCATGAAGCTTTGTTCTCTGTTCTTCAGTGTTATTGTGAATAAGGTCCTCTTCTGCCTGCCTGACTCTTTCCTCATAATCTCTGACCTTTGCATAAATGTCACCAAACTGCATTTTAGACCAAAAACTGAGAGTAGAGGCAAGTCTCTTTGATTTCTGATGGAAGATCCACATGGGGTGTCCTTCAATAGGCCTGTTCCAGCAGTTGGTAACAGTCTCTGTAAACTCAGGTTGGTCAGCCCAGCAGTTAAGGAATCTGAAGTATTTAATGTGGTTCTCAGGTCTAACAGCCATTTCCATCAGAAGTGGGCAGTGGTCAGACCCCACAGAAGGTAGATGGGTAATGGTAGTGTGAGGCATAATTTGCAACCACCTATCATTAACCATAGCTCTGTCCAACCTTTTCCAAATTCTGAAATTTATACCCCTTTGATTAGACCAAGTGAATTTAGGTCCATTAAACCCCAAGTCCATGAGTCCACAAGCTTCAATGACACCAATGAATTCAATACTTTTCCTCATATTGTAAGGAATGCCTCCCAGCTTTTCCTCAGTATCCGTTATAACATTGAAATCCCCAACAGTGCACCAAGGGGTGTCATCTCTAGTATCCGCAAAATGAAGTAACCTGTCCCAGAGGGGCCTTCTGAGATAATCCTTGCATTTAGCATACACAACGGTCTTGATGTAAGTTCCAGGAGCTTCAGTGTGGTTGATTTCGCAAGTGATCTGTTGTTCATCATTTTCGAGAACCTTGCAAGTTATATCATTTATCCAAAAAAGCCAAATTTTACCATTGACATTACTAGTAGCATTGTCCATGGCAAGCATACTTTTAAACATGTTCACATGGCCTTGGTCTGAGAAGGGTTCCAAAATGGCAATCATAGAAACATGATGGATATTTTTGAGATTTTTGAGTCTTTCAATAACACCTTGGGTATTGATACCTCGCACATTCCATATAATTGTACTAATCATTGGGATGATTTAGAGGTAAATAATCTAGTATTTGGTCTCCCTGCCGTTACAGGAGTGGTTGAAGAAGGTTTTTTGAGAGGTAATTTTTCCAAGTGCATGCCTCTTGGAGAGAGTCCCTGCTTGTTGGTAACTTGTTGCAGCTCCCTGTCAAACTCTGTATCATTATTTGGGCTAAAAGCTTTGATTAAGAGTTCACTAGTCTCATCATCTTCATCATGTGCATTGTCAAGTGGATTGTCTTCTTCTATTTCATCTTCTGAGTTTTCCACCTCATACTCATCTCTTACAATCCTCTGATCCGGAGGTTTTCTGGGGGTGGGGGTGTTGTATTGGGCTTTAAGGGGGATCACATCCATAACTTGTTCCACCATGATGAATTTTTTACATGGGTTTATTCCTTCCTCATTATTGCCATTTTGATTCAGTTCTTGATGATGTTGCTCAGCTTGCTTCTTCTTAACAGCTTCCCTCTTCTTCTTGCTAGGCTTATTCTTACTCTTGGGAGTTTCCACCTGTTTACTGGAGCTTGCTTTATTTCCCATATCCTTTGCCATTGAACCTTTGGGCTGATTATCCTTTTTCCTATTGGTATGAGCCTGCTGATTTCATTCAGTTCTGTGCTGTACCTGTTTTTTATGTTGCTGGGTTGTAGTGGTAGCAGGGGCTGGAAGGTCATTCCTAAGGTCAGCCATTTGGTTTTCATGCAAAGCATGAGACAGTTCCCTCCCATTAGGTACCCCTTCCTGCAAGTTAGTGGTTTTCTCCTTCACTACCATCCTCCCTCCGAAAACTTCAGCAGCTACAAACAGGGGAGATGCAGGGGATGGGACCTCATTTTCAACACCAAATTCATCAACATCCACAATAACAGGGGATGGGGGTATAGGAACCTGAACACCAGGTTCCTCAATTTCGATCACAGGGGTCTTAGCATTCATACCTGTTTTCTGGAAGGTCTGTTGATTGTGAGGTGTTTGAATTTGCTGTGACTCCACCTGGGAAGTTTGAGTCTTACCTTGATCCTGATTTTGTTGGTTGTTTTTGTTTTTTCTTCTGGTTTGTACTTGCCATTGTTCCTCTTTGTGTGGGACAGCAACTTCATTTGACCTGCTAGCATTGTTTTGCCTATTTGATTGGACTTTTTCCTTATTTTCCTCCTGCTGTTGATTGTTCTTTAAGTTCTGAATTGGCTGCTTCTCGTAACCTTTCTTGTTAGCTTCCAGCTCCTTCTTTTGTTTTATTACTTCAACCCTTTCCTTCACTGGGCATTCTCCAAATACATGGCCCTGGTGCTTACAATATAGACAATAAGAGGGAACATCTTCAAAGTCTATAATTTGCCACTTACCTAGAGAGGGATCTTTTTCTGAAAAGCCTAGCCACACATGTTGAGGTCTTTCTTTAGTGATGTCTATCTGGACCCTTACTTTTGCCACACTTCCCCTGGTTTTTTGCATAGTTGCAGAGTCCAGATATAAAGCCTTGCCAATTGGGGACAGCAATGGAGTGAGGATGTCCATATAGTAGCAGTGCCAAGGGAGCTCTGGTAGAGTGATCCAGATTGGTACGATAGGAGTTTCCTCGGCAGGTTTAAATGTAGGAGTCCACATCTGCAGCTTCATAGGATGGCCTGCAATGAACATTTTCTTCTTTGTCCAGACTGTGATATGGTCAGCTTCATTATCCAAATAAATATAAATATGCCTAGAGTTAAAATGTGCAATCTTAACCCCTCCAGTGAACTGAGTTTGAGCAACGAAGCTTTTTCTAATGACCTCCATCTTAGGCATGGCATTAGTAAATTTACCTACAAGAGTGTATTTACATCTTCCCGGCATTTTTTGCATGAAGTCCTCTTCATGAAAAGTTATAGAGGGGTATCCTTGTCTAGTAGTAATGATAGGGGAGATTATGTCCATAGGGACAGAGTTTTTGGTTTGGATGGCTTTAAGCCTAGTAGCTAAGGATTGGAAAATAGTGGGAGGGGAGGGATCCGAGATTTGGTGATTAGCATTTTTTGGAAGAGTGTTATTAGCAATAGGTTTGTGTTGGTTTTGTTTTGGGCTAGTTTGGTTGGTTCTTTGCTGGTTGGACCTGTAACTATCAAAATTTGAGGATACTTTGACGGGTGGTGGGAGGATTTTGGGATCAATATCCTGGCTTATGCGACTGAGTTTACCAGCTTGCCCAGTAACCTCGTTTCCAGCAGCCTGCACAACAACCTGACCTTTCCCAAGCTCATTTTGACCACTATGCAATTTATTCTTAGAAGTATTATTATAATCAGCAGCATTAGGGAAAAAATTAACAACCTTACCTGCCTTCTCCTTGTTGGTATTGCCTGGCTGTACCCATCTGTTATCTTTGCTTTGTTGCATTGTATTTGCATTGGAGTTTATTGTATCTTTAACTTTCCATTTCGTCTTCTCCCCTTTGTCATGTTGTTTGTCCTTAGATATCCCTGAATGAACATCATCATTTGCCATTTGTGCTTCTTGAATTCCCGTTGTAACTGGCTCCTGATTCTCTTGCATTTCCTCATGTACCTTGCCATCAGTGGATCCCATTGTGAAGAGCTTCTCTTGGTGTTGTTGTAGTGGTTGCATCATTTGATTAGGAGTATGTTCCTCGTCCTGGTTATGTCCTTGATTGCACTCACTAGTCATTCGTACTAACTCCCCTTCATCTCCATTGTGATGTGCAGCATCTTTGGCTGTAGCTTGGTCCTGCAGATTAGACGAGCCAACATTAATATGTTGCTGATGATTTAGGTGTTCACTTACCTTCTAGAGGTTGTCCTCAGCACGAGGATTCATTTGGTGTGACCCTTCATGAACGTTGCTGACCGGAGCTCCAGTGTCTTCGCCGGATTTTATGTCGCCGGAAATTTTACCTTCAAACTGATCCGAGTTTTCAGTAGGGTGAACTCCTTGACCTGGGGATGATTCCCCAGTGGTTGAAATTTCATTTAATTCAGCAGAAGCTGTTCGAATTTGGAGGCGCACATCTGGCGATTTCGCGACATTCTCTCCAGAAATTGCCTTCGAAGATCTCTCGATTTGTGCGATGGATTCGTTTGATTTTTGGACTGTAGGTAGATCTTTAGATGTAGATTCATGATTCTCAGTTGAATTAACACGAATCATTCCAGATTTCTCTAAGGACATAATTTTTCGAACCCAGTCCAACTCTTCTTCAGAAATCGCGACGTGGATCGCTTCAATTCTTCGCAATTTCGAAGAGTTGTCTGATGAATCTGATGAAGCGCCCTGTTGGGGTTTGTTCATATTGGAATTCCGCGTCGATTGAGACTGCTCCGGTGGTCGGAGCTGTTTCCCCGGCGGCTCTATGGCCATTCCGGTGAACTGTGTTTTTTCCGCCTGGTGAGAGCAAATTTGAGCGCAAATTTTTAGAGAGAGAAAAAAATTGAGAAATGGGAAAGCGATGGGGTTATGGGTTTTGGGTTGAAAGTTTAGGGTTTAGGGTTTAATGTTTTGAGTTAGGGTTTAGGGTTTAGGGTTTAGGGCTTAGGGTTTAAGGTTTAAGGATTAGGGTTTAGAGTTTAGGATTTAGGGTTTAGGGTTTGGAGTTTGGATTCAGGGTTTAGGATTTATGTTTTGGGTTAGGTTTTAGGCTTTAGGATTTATGGTTTAATGTTTAACGTTTAGAGTTTATGATATAGGGTTTAGGGTCTAGGGTTTAGAATTTCGGGTTTAGGGTTTAGAATTTGAATTTAGGATTTAGGAATTATATTTAGGGTTTAGGATTTTGGGTTTAGGGTTATCATTTAGGGTTTAGGTGTTAGGGTCTAGTGTTTGGGGTTTAGGGTTTTTTTTTTGTTTTTTTATGGGTTTAGGGTTTAGGATCTTGTGTTTAAGGTTTAGGTTTTTTTTTATGGGTTTAGGGTTTAGGGATTAGGGTATAGGGTTAAGGGTTTAGAGTTTAGGGTTTAGTGTTTAGGGTTTAGGGTTTAGGGTTTAGGGTTTATGTTTAGGGATTAGTGTTTAGGGTAGATGGTTTAGGATTAGAGTTTATGGTTTAGGTTTAGGGGTTAGGATTTATGGTTTAGCGTTTAGGGTTTTTTGTTAAGGTTTTAGGGTTTTGGGTTTAAGGATTAGGGTTAGGGTATGGGCTTTAGGTTATAGGGTTTTGGGTTTAGTATTTACGGTTTAACGATTAGGGTTTAGATTTTATGGTTTAGGGTTTAGTGTTTAAGTTTGGGGTTTAAATTTTAGGGTTTAGGGTTTAGGGTTTAGGATTTAGTATTTCAATTTAAGGGTTTAGGGTTTAGAGTTTTGGGCTTAGGGTTTCGAGTTGAAGGTTTAGGATTTAGGGTTTAGGTTTTAGGATTTAGGGTTAGAGTTTAGGATTTATGGTTTATGGTTTAGGGTTTAGGCTTTGGGTTTGGATTTATGGTTAGGGTTTAGGGGTTAGGGTTTTGGTTTTGGGTTTAGGCTTTAGGCTTTAGTGTTTAGGCTTTATAGTTTAGGGTTTAGGGTTTAGGGTTTAGGGTTTTGGGTTAGGGTTAACGGTTCAGTGTTAGTATTTAGAGATTTGATTTTAGGGTTTAGGGTGTAGGGTTTAGGGTTTTGGGTTTAGGGTTTAGGGTTTAGAATTTAGGATTTAGTTTTTAGGTTTTAGGGTTTATAGTTTGGATTTAGAGTTCAGGCTTTAGGATTTACGCTTTTGGCTTTATGCTTTAGGGTTTATGGTTTAGTGTTTAAGGTCTTGGGTTTAGTATTTAGGATGTACATTCGAGAGTTTAGGGTTTAGTGTTGAAGGTTTAGGGTTTTGGGTTTAGGTTTGAGGTTAGAGTTTGTATTCAGGGTTAGGGATTAGGATTTAAGTTTTAGGGTTTAGAATTTTGGATTTAGGGTTTAGGGTTTAGGGTTTAGAGATTGAATTTAGGGTTTTGGGTTTTGGGTTTAAGGTTGAAGGTTTGGGTTCTGTGGTTTTGGGTTTAAGGTTTTGGTTTTGGTTTTCGTTTTGGGTTTGGGTTTTAGGGTTTAGGGTTTAGGGCATATGGTTTAGATTTTAGGGTTTAGAGTTTAGGGTTTAGTGTTTATGGTTTATGGTTCAAGATTTATTATATTTAGGGTTTATGGTTTAGGTTTAGGTTTTATGGTTAAGGGTTTAAGGTATATTATTTAGGGTTAAGGTTTTAGGGTTTATGGTTTATGATTAAGGTTTTAGGGTTTAGTGTTCAAGGTTTGTGGTTAAGGGTTTAGGGTTTATGTTTTACGATTTAGGGTTTTAAAAAATATGGTTTAGGTTTTAGGGTTTAGGGTTATGGGTGTAGGGTTTAATGTTTAGTGTTTAATGTTTTGAGTTAGGGTTTAGGGTTTAGGGTTTAGGGCTTAGGGCTTACGGTTTAGAGTTTAGGATTTAGGGTTTAGGGTTTAGAGTTTGGATTCAGTGTTTACGGTTTAATGTTGATGGTTTAGAGTTTAGGGTTTAGTGTTTAAGGTTTAGGTTTTAGGGTTTTAAGTTTAGGGTTTAGAGTTTAGGGTATAAGGTTTAGGGTTTAGGGTTTAAATTTTATGGTTATCGGTTTAGGGTTTCGGGTTTCGAGTTGATTGTTTAGGGTTTAATGTTTTGGGTTAGGGTTTTGGGTTTTGGGTTTAGGGTTTAAGGACTAGGGTTTAGAGTTTAGGATTTAGGGTGTATGGTTTAGAGTTTGGATTCAGGGTTTAGGGTTTAGGTTTAGGGTTAGGCTTTAGGTTTTAGGATTTAGGGTTTAGGGTTTAACATTAAGAGTTTATGATTTAGGGTTTAGGATTTAGGGTTTAGGATTTATGGTTAGGGTTTAGAGTTTAGGATTTAGAATTTGGATTTTTGGTTTAGGAATTAGGTTTAGGGTTATGGATTAGGGTTTAAGGTTTAGGGCTTTAGTGTTTAGGTTTAGGGTTTAGTGTCTAGTGTTTAGGGTTTAGCTTTATGGTTTTTGGTTAAGAATTTAGGGTTTGGTTTAGTGTTAGGTTTTTGGGTTTTGGGTCTAGTGTTTAGGATTTGTTGTTAAGGGTTTAGGGTTTAGGATTTTGGATTTATGGTTTTGTTTAGGGTTTAGGCTTTAGGTTATAGGGTTTTAGGTTTAGGGTTAGGGAATAGGGTTTAGGGTATACGGTTTTAGGTTTAGAGTTTGGGATTTAGATTTAGGGTTTAGGGTTTTTTTTATTTTATTTTATTTTAACGACCCTTGACGGGGTCAGGGGCTTAGCAACACCCCCAGGCCTTAACATAGATAAAAAGCAAGAGTTACATAGAAGGGGACATAAACCTTACCTCCACTTGAAGGTGGTGCAAAAGTTGGTAGCCTACTATGTGATAGTAGGTTCTCCAACTTTTCACCAAACTAAAAAAGGAACCTATCAACTATGCACCTATGTGAGAGGACTCCTCTCGATACATAGAATCTAGGAAAACATAAATAAGGGAGACTCTCCCCTTACAAAAAAGGAAGGACTAAACACAATCTATCCTAACCAAGGGGGTCTATAAGAGATGACTGAAGATCATCCAAAAAAGAGGTTCTGAGGGAGTTCTGGCTCCCTCACAGATCCTCTATGCTGCGCATAAGACACGGTGGTTCCTTCATTCTCTTTAACTTTCTTCTCCTGAAGCTTGCCATACCTGCTAGGTCTTGTTGGAGATAGGCTGCTGCAAGTTTGGGAAGCTGCTGGTTGTTGAAATAGACTTGAGGACTGGTAATCCGATGGCTGTGTTTAGAGAGTGAGTCTGCGACAAAATTGGCTTCCCTGAGAGTATGAATGCATTTGAAATGAGTGAATTGTTTGACAAGTTGTTGGAGCTGCTGCATTTGCTGCGAGATGGTCCATGGTGTTGCTACGCTGCTCATAAGCCAGTCCACGAGCAGCTGGAAATCAACTTCCAGGATCACATTGTTATATTTCAAATTAATGCACCATGTTAGGCCAAATATAGCAGCCTCCACTTCAGCTTTGTTGTTGGTTCCTTCCCCCAAAGGAGCTGAAAAGGCAAAGATAATATCTCCAATATGGTTTCTGAGAACCCCCCCCCCCCCCGCACCTATGCTGCCCGGATTACTCAGTGCACTACCGTCAGTATTAAGTTTAACCCACCTTGCTGGAGGTTTAATCCACTGCACAGTAGTCACTTTGATATCATGGTTGCATTTCTCGATGAGAGTGCTAAGCTTGTTCCAACCCAAAGGCCAAGAGATATATGGGAAGACTGTGTGCAGCAGTTTGAAATTATCCAGAATCACGAGATGTTTTACCCTTGCAATGTTGGACTGTTTGCCTCCGTATTTCTTTGCGCACCTATTCTTCCACAAATTCCAACAAATAAAGATTGGTGTAGATTGTAGGATAAGCTTGTGAGCTTCATTGTTGTGAGTAGTATTCCACCACCTCATGATCATATTGCGAAGAGGCAAATAATCAGTTGGAATGCCGAAGGAGACAGCAAAAAATTTCCAAACACTCTTAGCAAAGCTTCCCGAATTGAAAATGTGTTCAATTGTATCATCTCCTGGAGAATGACAGCAGTAGCAGTCGCCAGGTTCAACTCCAAAGCTGGACAGTTTTTCATTAGTGGGTAGCTTGCCTCGAATTGCTCTCCATAGCAAGAAGGAACATTTGAAGGGTATATTTCTCTGCCAGGGGTAGGTGTTGATTTTGGTTTTTCTCCCTTTTTTCTCTGATGTTATTCCATGCAGAAGAGAACGAAAAATTGCCATTGGTGTTAAGATTCCAAACTGTCTGATCAGCTAGGCCCTGCTGTAGTTGGATTTGAGTAGATAAAATGTTGTGCACCTGATTTCGAGGAGCTAACTGGATAACCTTGGTCATATTCCACTGTCCATCTTCTATAAAATCAGATATCGTGTCATTGTTAAACCTGTTGCTATCAGTGGTGTGATGAGCCAATGGACCTATACCCAACCAATTATCCCACCAAAAGGAACATGAACCATTGTTAATTCTCCATTGAATATGATTCTCCACAGTATTTTTATTTTTCATCATCAATCTCCAAGCTTGGGACTCCCCTGTATCCCATTTTTTACTTATAGGGTTGGATCTTTGGCAATACTTTGCCTTAAGAAAATCACCCCATAATGTTTGCTTGGATCTAAATGTCCACCATTGTTTGAATTGGAAGGCTTGACATACATCACTCATGAGTCGAACTCCAATTCCCCCTTCATCATAGGGGAAGCTTAAATTCTTCCAAGAGGACCAATGGTATTTTTTCTTGTCCTTCCTCCATCCCCAGAAAAAATCAGCCATGATGCTTTGAATTTGGTTAATAATAGTAGAGGGAGGAGTAGTGGCTGACAAGATATGGATAGGGAGGGATTGTAGGACATGCTTGATTAAGGTGATTTTACCTCCATAACTCAACAGTTTGGATTGCCAGCCAGTGATTCTGTTCACTACCTTGTTGGTGAGCTCCGAAAAATTGACAATCTTAGGTCTTCCAATCAATATGGGGCATCCGAGATAAGTGAGAGGGGCATCTTTCTGATGAAAACCAGTGTATTTTTTTATCCTGTCACATGTAGTTCTAAAAGCATTGGGGTGGAGCAAGAAGTGGTTTTTTGCTTTGTTGGTACGCTGGCCAGAAATCCTTCCATATGTTGCCAAGGTGTGCATGATGAGATTGAGAGAATGCTTTCTTCCTGATGTGAAAATAATTATGTCGTCTGCAAAGCTAAGGTGGTTAATCTGAGGACCCCTTTTCTCCATGTAGAAGCCATGATATAAGGGGTTACTGTACAGCCTGTTCAAGGATCTTGACAGTACTTCAGCACCTAAAATAAATAGGGCTGGGGATAAAGGGTCTCCCTGTTTGAGGCCCCTAGTGGAATGAAAGAATCCATGCCTCCTACCATTAATAATGATGGAGTACCAATTATTTGTCATAATTCTCCGGACCATATCTATGAAGACTTCATCAAACCCCATTTTTCTGAGAATCAGGCAAATGTAAGACCAAGAAACCCTGTCGTAGGCCTTTGCCATGTCAAGTTTGATCACGACATTGCTTCCAATGGTGGGTTTTTTTATCTGGTGGATAATTTCTTGAGCTAGCATAATGTTCTCGGATATGCTTTTACCTTTAACGAATCCTGATTGATTAGGGGAGATCAAATTAGGTAGAATAGGGGCCAATCTGAGACATAAAAGCTTGGAAATAATCTTGTTTGTGAAATTGCTCAGGCTTATGGGTCTAAACTCTGAAAGCTTATTAGGATGTTTCACTTTGGGAAGGAGGACCAGACAAGCATGTGAGAAGTATTTGGGAAGCATTTTGCCACTGAAAAATTCATGAATAACTGCCAGCAGATCGTTGTTGATAATAGTCCAGCACTTCTGGAAGAAGCAGCCATTCATTCCATCAGGTCCTGCAGCAGAATTGGGATTCATTGAGTAGACCACCTCCTTAAGCTCGTCCATAGTAGGGAATTCCTTCATCCTGTCATTGGGTTCCTGATTAACCATTCTTGGAATGCAGTTCATGGGGATTACATCAATAAGTTTTTCCTCTCCTGTGAAGATGTTCTGAAAATGGTCACAGGCAGCCTGTGCAATATGTTCATCACCTTGTACCCACTCATCATTGTCATTGAGGATTTTATGGATAAATAGCCTCCTCCTTCTTCCCCTAATCAGTGCATGAAAATACTTCGATTTACCATCCCCTTCTTTGAACCATTGCAGCTGCGTTTTTTGTTTAAGGATAGAGTCTTCCAACTTCATGAATCTAATATAGTCAGCATTAATGCTATGAAGTTCTGCTCTATGTTCCTCTGTGTTGTTTTGAATGAGGTTTTCTTCAGCCACCCGGACTCTTTCCTCAAAGTCTTTGACTCTTGCATGAATATCCCCCAACTGAATTTTGGACCAGGCACTTAGGGTAGAGGTAAGTCTCTTCATTTTCTGATGAAAGACCCACATGGGATTTCCTTCAGCATGCCTGCTCCAACAATTTGTAACAGTCTCGACAAAGGAAGGTTGATCAGCCCAACAATTAAGAAATCTAAAGTATTTAATAAAATTATAAGGCTTGGCATTCATTTCCATAAGCAGAGGACAGTGGTCAGACCCCACAGATGGTAGGTGGGTAATGCTAGTATGAGGCATGTCTTGTAACCATCTATCATTCACCATAGCCCTGTCCAACCTCTTCCAGATTCTGAAATTGATCCCCCTTTGGTTAGACCAAGTGAATCGAGGTCCGTTAAACCCCAAGTCCATTAGTCCACACGCTTCAATAACTCCAATGAATTCTAAGCTCTTCCTCATGTCATAAGGAATGCCTCCCAGTTTTTCCTCTGTATCAGTAATAACACTAAAATCACCAACAGTGCACCAAGGAGTTGTATTTGTCTTGTCTGAAAAATGAAGTAACCTGTCCCAAAGTGGTTTTTTGAGGTAATCTTTGCATTTGGCATACACAAAAGTCTTGATGTAGATACCAGGAGTTTCTGTGTGGTCGATTTCACAAGTAATCTGTTGTTCATCAGTTTCTATCACCTTACAAGTAATATCATTGATCCAAAACAACCAAATTTTTCCATTAATGTTGCTGACAGCATGGTCCATGGCAAGCATACTTTTAAACATGTTTATTTGGGCAGTATCTGAGAATGGTTCCAGAATGGCAATCATAGACACATGGTGGATGTTTTTGAGTCTTTCTATAACACCTTGGGTATTGATTCCTCTAGCATTCCATATAATTGTACTAATCATTGGGATGATTTAGAGGTAAAAAGTCTTGTGTTTGGTCTCCCTGCATTTACAGGAATAGGTGAGGGAGGTTTTTTGAGAGGGAGTCTTTCCAGGTGCATGCCTCTGGGAGAGAGTCCCTGTTTGTTGGTAACTTGTTGGAGCTCCTAGTCGAGCTCTATGTCATTGTTGGGGCTAAAAGCTTTGATGAGAAGTTCACTAGTTTCATCATCTTCAGCTGGTGCATTTTCAGGTAAGTTATCTTCCTCTATTTCATCTTCTGAGTTTTCCACTTCATACTCATCTCTGACAGTCACCCTGGCCTGATCAGGAGGTTTTCTGGGAGTAGGGGTGCTGTACTGAGCTTTAAGAGGGATCACATCCATTACCTGCTCCACCATAATGAACTTTTTACAAGGATTTACTCCCTCCGGATGATTGTCATTTAGGGACTGTTCTTGTTGATTTTGTTCTGCCTGTTTTTTCTTGATGGCTTCTCTCTTCTTCTTGCTAGGCTTGTTCTTACTCTTAGGGGTCTCCACCTGTTTACTGGAACTTGCTTTATTTCCCATATCCTTTGCCATAGCTCCTTTGAGCAGATTACCCCCATCTCTAATGGTGTGAACATGTTGACAGCCTTCCTTTGTGTTTTGGTGTACCTGTGGTTGATGGTGTTGTGCAGCATTTGTAGTGGTGGCAGGGTCTTGGTTCTCATGCATAACATGAGACAATTCCCTCCCCTTAGGTTCCCCTTCCTGCAAGTTAGTAGTTTTCTCCCTTACGTCCATCCTCCCTCCAATAACTTCAGCAGCCACAACCAAGGGGGTTACAGGGGATGGGTTCACATTGTCAACACAATGTGCATCAACATCAGCATTAACAGGGGATGGGGGTCTTGGAATCTGATCATCAGATTCCTCAATCTCAATTACATGAGTTTTAGAATTCATACCTGCTACTTGACTTGCTTGTTGGATCTGTGATTTTTTGGCCTACTGTACCTGCACCTGAGGAGTTTGGTTCGTACCTTGGTCTTGATTTTGTTGGTGATTTTTGTTCCTCTTCCTCGTTTGGATTTGCCATTGTTCCTCCTTCTGTGTAGCAACAGCTTCAGTTGGCCTTCTGACATTTGTTTGCCTGTTTGGTTGGGCTTTTTCTTTACCCTCTTCATGCTGATGATTGCCTTTTGGAACTTGATTTAGTTGTTTCTCTTGTCCTTTTTTGTTGGCTTCCATTTCCTTTCTTGCTTTTATTTCTTCATCCCTTGCCTTTACTGGACATTCTCCAAGTACATGACCCTGGTGCTTACAGTGTAGACAGTAGGGAGGCACATCTTCAAATTCTATGATTTGCCACTTACCTAGGGAAGGGTCTTTTTCAGAGAATCCCAGCCACACATGTTGAGGTCTTTCTTTGGTGATATCTATCTGGACTCTTACTTTCGCAACACTTCCCCTAGTTTTTTGCAGGGTTGCAGAATCCAAGTATAAAGCCTTACCAATAGGGGATAGTAATGGAGTAAGGATATCCATATAATAATAGTGTCAGGGGAGCTCGGGTAAAGTGATCCAAATAGGTACTATGGGAGTTTCCTCAGCTGGTTTAAAAGTAGGAGTCCACACCTATAACTTCATGGAATGACCTGCAATGAACATTCTCTGTTTTGTCCAAACTGAGATGTGGTCCGCTTCATTCTCCAAGTCAATTTAAATGTGCCTTGAGTTAAAGTGGGCAATCTTAACCCCACCAGTAAGCTGAGTTTGAGCAATGAAGCTCTTTCTAATAACCTCCATTTTGGGCATGGCATTAATGAATTTGCCTACCAGAGTATACTTACATCTTCCAGGCATTTTCTGCAATAAGTCCTCTTCGTGAAATGTTATAGATGGGTATCCTTGTCTAGTCGTAATGATAGGGGAGGTAATGTCCATAGGAATAGAATTTTTTATTTGGTTGGCTTTAAGTCTCGTAGCTAGGGATTGGAATACAGTAGGAGGGGAGGGATCCGGGATTTGGTGGTTAATATTCTTTGTAGAGCTGTTATTAACCAAGGTTTTATTTTGGTTTTGTTTGGGACTGGTTTGGTTATTTCTTTGCTGGCTAGGTCTGTAGGCATCAAAGTTAGAAGAGACTTTGATTGGAGGGGGGATTTTAGGATCTGTATCATGACCCTTCTGAACGATCCTCCCATTTTGTTCGTTTACTTTAACTCCACCAGCCTGCACAACAGCATGACCTTCCTCATGCTCATTTTGACTACTATGCAAATTATCACTAGGGGAATTATCATGATCAGCAGCATTTGGAGCAAAGTTAACGAACTTACCTGCCAGCTCCTTGTTGGTGTAGTTTAGCTATTTCCCCGCGTTCACTTTGCTTTGTTGCATTGTCGTTTCATTGTTGTTTGGTTTATCTTTCACTCGCCAGTTGACCTTATCTCCTTTGCCGTGATTTCGAACATTTGGATCCTTGTTTGGTCCTCAACATTTGTGTGCTGTGTTGCTTGAGCTCCATGTGTTGTTGGATCTTGATTCCCCTGCATTTTCCTTTGCATACTGCCTTCTGTGTTCTCCATTGTGATCAGCTCCTCTTGATCATGTTGCAGTGATTCCGTCCTTTGAATTGGAGTGTGAATTTTGTCATGGTTGTTTGCTTGATTCAGCAAACTTGTCATTTGAATTGATTCCAACTCCTTTCCTTTGTTATGATGAACATCCTTTTCTGTAAGTTGGTCCTGCAAATTGGAAGATGAACAAACATTAATTCTTTGTTGGCTTTGGTGGTCTGTTACCTTGCATAGGTTGTCTTCATCGCAAGGAGTCATTTGGTGTGACTCTTCGTTGCCATTGTTGACCGGAGCTCCGGTGACTTTGTCGGATTTTATGACGCCGGAGATTTCACCATCAAAATGGTTCGAGATTTCAGTAAGGTATACTCCTTGGCCTGGGGAAGATTCCCCAGTGGTTGAAACTTCATTTTTCTCATCGGAAGGTGTTCAAAATTGACGGCCCACTTCCGACGATTTTACTGCGATCTCTTCAGAAATCGCCTTCGTGGATCTCTCAATTTGTAGGTTGGAATCGTGTGATTTTTGGACTGTAGATAGATCCTTAGATGTAGAATCATGATTCCCAGTTGAATTAACACGAATCATTCCCGATTGCTTTAGGGACATAATTTTTCGAGCCCAGTCCAACTCTTCCTCTGAAATAGCGACATGGATTGCTTCGATTCTTCGCTATTTCGAAGAGTTGTCTGATGATTCTGATGAAGCGCCCAGCTGGGGTTTGCTAATGTTGGAATTGCGCGTCGATTGGGACAGGTCCGGTGGTCTGATCGGCATCCCCGGCGGCTCTATGGCCATTCCGGCATACTGTTGTCTTTTCCACCTGGTAAGAGCGATTTTTGAGAGAAAAAAATTTTTAGAGAGAGAAAATTTTTAGAAAGTGAGGAAGCAATGGGGTTTAGGGTTTAGAGTTTATGGTTTAGGGTTTAGGATTTAGGGTTTAGGGAGTAGGGTTAAGGGTTTAGGGTTTAGGGTTTAGGGTTTAGGGTTTGTGGTTTAGAGTTTAGGGTTTATGGTTTATGGTTTATGGTTTATGGTTGAGGGATTAGGTTTTAGGTTTTTAAATTTAGGGTTTAGGGTTTAGGGTTTAGGGTTTAGAGTTTTGGGTTTTGTGTTTAGAGTTTAGAGTTTATGGTTAAGGGTTTAGAGTTTAGGATTTGGGGTTTTGGGTTTAGGGTTTAGGGTTTAGATTTAGGGTTTAGGGTTTATTGTTTGAATTTTGGGTTTAGGGTATAGGGTATAGGGTTTAGGGTTTAGGGTTTAAGGTTTACGTTTTAGTGTTTAGGGTTAGGGTTTAGGATTTATGATTTTTGTTTTAGGGTTTAGGTTTTTTTTTATTATTATTTATTTATTTGAACGACCCTTGGATGGGTCAGGGGCTTAGCAACACCCCCAGGCCTTAACATAAATAAAAGCAAACAAAATACAAGGAGGGGGACATAAACCTAACCTCCAATCCTATGGTGGTGCATTAGTCGACCTTCATACTAAGGATAGTCAACTTATCCCCATTCTAAAAAAGGAAAATCTAGAAACTAAGCACCTAAAAGAGAGGACTCCTCTCGATACAAAGAATCTAGAAATCATAAATAAGGGAGACTCTCCCCTTACAAAAGTAAGACAAGAATGCAAACCTAGAAGATAAAACTTATACATGAATTTCATAGGAATAAATTCAAAATCAGGGAGGTCTCTTGATTCGTTTCAGTCTCTTTCTCCTGAAGGTTGGCATGTCGAGTTTTTCCAGAATGAAGCTTCCTTTTGCTAAAGTAGGAAGTTGTTCCTTGATGTAGAAGTGCTGGATGATATCTGAAGTATGGCTGAATTTGGATAGATGGTCAGCCGTGTTGTTTGCCTCTCTGTAGGTGTGAGTGCATTTGAATTGCTCCAATTGTTGGACAAGGTGTCGTAGTTCTGTGATGTACTGATATAGATTTCAAGGAAGCGTGAGATGTTTTGAGAGCCATTTAATGACCAGTTCGGAGTCGACTTCCAGATGTATTTTCTTATATCCATGTTGGATGCACCAGAAAATACCATGGCTGGCAGCTTGCAGCTCAGCTTGGTTGTTGGTACCCGTTCCTAGGGGTATAGCAAATGCATAAATCATCCTACCTAGATGGTCTCTCAAAATTCCCCCTCCACCAATCTGTCCAGGATTACTGATTGCACTCCCATCCGTATTAAGTTTAAATAAAGGTTGGCAAGGTTTCTCCCATTTCACAATTCTAACCATGGTCTCCTGTCTACACTTCTCCACCATTCTGTATAAATCAGTCTAATTATTGGCCCATTGAATGTAAGGAAATGTTGTGTTGAGAAGGTGAGTAGTGTCTTTAAAAATTAGAAATTTTACTCGAGCTGTACTGGACTGTTTTGCACCATATTTTGCAGCACACCTATTTTTCCATAAGTTCCAGATAATAATCACAGGAAGTAACTGGTTCAGCAGGTGTTGTACTTCACTTTTGTGTTCCTATCTCCACCATCGCAGCAGCAGCATGTTGATAGGGATGTTATCGTGCTGTATACCTGCAGCTGCAGAGAAAAAACTCCAAATGTTGTTAGCAAAATGGCCAGTTACAAAAATGTGATCTATATTATCTTCACCAGTTCTGTAACAGCAGGAGCAGCGAGCTGCCTCCTTTCCAAAGCTGGTAATCTTCTCGTTAGTGGGAAGTTTGTTCCTCAAGGCCCTCTAAGCTAAGAATGAAATCTTGAAAGGAAGGTGTCTATGCCATATGCCTTTGTTGATGGTGCTCTTGGTGCCTTTATGTCTAGTAATTTCCCAAGCTGATGAACAGGAGAACAGACCATCAACAGTGAGTTTCCAGATTGCCTCATCAGGGATCTGTTCTTGATAATGAATAGGCAAACTCAAGATTTTTGGAACCAAAAGAGGGGGCACCCATTGCCTAACCATAGTCTCATTCCATGTTCCCCCTACCAGAAATTGGGAGATTCTGGTGGCGTTACGACTAGTAACATTAGTGCAATAAGAGGCTAGGGGACCTTCTCCCAACCAATCATCCCACCAAAAGGAACTATTACCCGAATTGATCTTCCATTTGATTTGAGTCTCGGCAATACCTTTGTTTCTCATCATAAAGTTCCAAATCAAGGATTGTCCTGTATCAAGCTTTTTGGCCACCGGATGAGCCCTTTGGCAATATTTAGCTCTTAGAAACTGCCCCCATAACGTTTGTTTACTTCTGAAAATCCACCATTGCTTGAATTGAAGAGAGGTGCAAATATCTTCAAGTTTTCTTACTCCAATACCTCCTTCGTCATAAGGTAAACTCAATTTATCCCAAGAGGCCCAATGATATATCCTTTTTTCCTTATCCCAGCCCCAAAAGAAATCAGCTATAGCTTGCTTGGAGGAGAAATAGCTGACATAGTATGTATGGGGATTGATTGGAGGACATGTTTCACCATAATGACTTTGCCCCCAAAGCTTAACATTCTAGATTGCCATCCGGAAATTTTTCTTGTAATTTTAGCCACCAAATCAGAATAATAAATAATTCTCTGGCCTCCAATGTATAGTGCACAGCCAAGGTAAGTAATAGGACTAACTTTCTGATTGAAACTAGTGACTTCTCGGCTCATTGTAATGTTATCATGACGAGTATTTTCTAGAACCATGAAGTGACTTTTTTCCTTGTTTATAAGCTAGTCAGATACTGTTTCATAAGTGGAAAGAGTCTTCATGATCATCAGCAGAGTATCCCTGGTAGTGGAGGAGAAAATGATGATGTCGTCTGTGAAACTTAGGTGATTAATTTGAGGTCCCCTGATCTCCATTTGAAAGTTTTTGTACCTCTGATGATGATGAAGCATATTGAGCATCCTAGAGAGTATTTCTGCTCCTAAAATAAAAAGGGATGGGGATAGTGGATCTCCTTGTTTGAGCCCCCTGGTGGAGTGAAAGAAACCATGTCTAACACCATTAATAATCACAGAGTACCAATTGTTGCTCATATTTCTCCATATTAGATCAATAAACATCTCTCCAAAACCCATTCTTCTCAGAACTAGACAAGTATAAGACCAAGACACTCTATCGTATGCCTTGGTCATGTATAGTTTAATTACCACATTGTGACCTTCATTGGGTTTTTTAATGCCATGAGTGATTTCCTGAGCAAGCATAATATTCTCAGATATGCTCCGACCCTTAACAAAGCCAGATTGGTTTTCAAAAATAAACTGAGGTAGAATGGGGGCTAGTCTGAGACATAACAGCTTGGAGATAATTTTATTGGAAAAATTACTCAAGCTGATGGGTCTGAATTCAGTGAACTTGTTGGGGTGCTCAACTTTAGGAAGTAATACCAAACAAGCATGGGACATAAACTTAGGCATAGTATATCCACAGAAGAAATATTGGACAGCACTCAACACATCTTCTTTGATAATTTCCCACCAATGTTGATAGAATTTTCCTCCAAAACCATCCCGACCAGCTGCAGAATTGGGGTTCATGGAGCACACCACTTGAGTCAATTCTTCCATAGTAGGCATCTGTTGGAGTGTCTGATTTTGTTCTTTTGTTACCATTCTAGGGATGCAGTTAAGAATTTCTTCCCTGATCCTATCATCATGGCCTGAAAACATGTTTTGAAAGTAGTCACAGGCAGCCTTAGCAATGTTTTCTTCTCCTTGTATCCAAACATCTTCAGCAGTACAGATCTTGTGGATGAAGAGCTTTCTCCTCCTACCCCTCATTATGGAGTGGAAATATTTAGAATTAGTATCTCCCTCATTGAACCATTGGAGTTGAGTTTGATGTTTGAGGATGGAAGCTTCCAGTTTAAGATACTTGATGTATTGAGCATTGATAAGATGAAGCTTGGTTCTATTTCCTTCAGTGTTTTGTTGTATGACTTCTTCTTCAGCAGCATTGACTTGCTCCTCAAACTTAACAACATTAGAAAAAATATTTCCAAATTCCTTCTTGGACCAAGTACTCAAGGTGGAAGCTAATAATTTCATCTTTTGATGCAGTCTCCACATAGGATTCCCAGAGATCTTCTTCTGCCAACACCCTTTAACAATATCTAAAAAATTCTCATTTTCTGTCCAGCACTGAAGGAATTTAAAATACTTGACTTTGTGCTCTAGTCGAGCTTCCATTTCCATGAGTAGTGGACAATGATCAGAACCAACAGAAGGGAGGTGAGTAATGGTAGTTTGGGGCATGAGCTCCAGCCACTTATCATTGACCATAGCTCTATCCAGCCTTTTCCACACTCTGGCCTCTGCTGCCCTTTGATTACACCAGGTATAATGCTGACCACTATACCCAATATCTATTAGTCCACTTGCCTCAATAATGCTAATGAAATCAAGACTTTTGTTCATGTTGTAAGGTATACCTCCATACTTTTCTTCAGTAGATATAATAACATTAAAATCCCCTATAGTACACCAAGGGATATCCATGTTAGAAATTGGAACAATCTGTCCTAGAGAGGTCTTCTCAACTGCTCTCTGCATTTGGCATAAATACAAGAGACCACAAACTTTTCTTTATGCTCTACATGTTTCATAGAACAAGTGATGTGTTGATCATGTATTTCCAATACTTCACCTTCAATGTCGTTGCTCTAAAAAAGCCAAATTTTGCCATTGTGATTACAAGTAGCATTGTCCATAGATAACAAGAGTTTGTATTGGTTGATTTGAGAGTTGTTTGCAAAAGGTTCAAGAATAGCTATCATAGAAAGATTATGCATTTTCTTGAGATTTTGGAGTCTTTCCAAAGAACCTTGGGTGTTGATGCTCCTAGCATTCCAACATATTGTACTAATCATTAAAAACCTTTGCTCTTGGACCTAGTGTTAGGCCTGCTAGAGTTAGCAGATGTACTGATAGATGCTGATTTAATAAGCTGTCTGACTTGTTTTCTACCCCTTGGAGATAGGCCTTGTTGATCTGCCACTTCTTGAATCTCTGCTTGGAATTCACTTCGAAAGGTAGACCCAAAAGCCTTGATCAAATGAGCATTGGTTTCATCCCCTTCCTCATCATCATCAACTTCATTGAGAGATTGAGTGTCTTCATCAAATTCATCCTCTGAATTCACCACATCATAATCTGATTTCTGTCTATTTTTTCCTTGATTTTCAACCTCCTTCTGTTGTTTTCTCTTGATAGCTTCTCTTTTTTTCTTGCTCAATTTACCTCTAGATTTATTATTGGATACTTTCCCTGGAGAGTTCTTGTTGTGTTGCTGGTGCTGATTCTCGAGACTAGTCTCTTGTTTTGTTTTGTTTTTCATTTTCCATTTCTTTCCTCCTTTTAAAGTCCTCATCTCTCCTTTTAACAGTACACACATTGTCCAAGTGCCCTTGATGTTTACAATAAATACAATAGTCCGGGATACCTTCATATTGAATTTTTTTCCATCTTCATTTGTTTGGATCCGCATTCTTGAAACCCATCCAAATGTGAGGAGGTCTAGCTTTGGTAAGGTCAACCTGGACCCTCACCCTAGCCATACTGCCTCTAGTCCTTTGGGAGGTAGGGGAATCTAGGTATAGAACCTTTCCAATAGATTCCAAGATAGTAGTCAAAAGAACTTTATTGTAACAATGCCATGGGAGTTCAGGTAAAGCAACCCAAATGGGAACTATAGGAGTCTCTTCTTCAGGAGTAAAATCAGGGGTCCAAGCTTGAATTCTCATTATTTGACCTTTTATGCTCATCTTTTGTTTAGTCCAAACCGTAACATAATCAAATTCATTATCAAGGTCAATGTACACATGTCTAGAATTATAGTGGCTAATTTTCGATCCCCCTGTTAGCTGAATCTGAATGGTGAAACTTTTTCTAATTATCTCCATTTTAGGCATGGTATTGGCAAATTTGCCCACTAGAGTATATTTATAGAATTCAGTCAATTTAATACTATAATCAGTCTCTTCAAGAAGAACCGCAGGTAATCCTTGTCTAGTAGTATGAATAGGGTCATTCAAAACAATAGGGATTTCTTTTTTGGATTGATTGTACCTTAGACGAGCAGCAAATGATTGAACGATGGTGAAGGGGGCAGGTTCCGAGACTCTGTCCTGTTTCGCATTGGTTTGATCCTGACTTTGTTGTTGACCCTTTGATTGTTTTCCATTGTCTTGAGTAATGTCATTGTTCACCTTGGTGACAGCATCTCCCTTCCTTTGATTATTAGAGTCATACCTAGTGTAATTATTAGAGATCTTAGGAAAGTTGTTGTGGTAGTTCATGTTGGCTTTGTCATTGCTATCATAAGTTTTATTTTTTCCTCCTTGTAGGTTTAGCTCCTTAGGTTGCTCCTGCAGTCTCTCTTTGTCTGTGTGACATTGGTTTTGTACCTGTTTCGACACTTCACCAGACCTACTGATGTGCTCATTTACCACATTGTGTATATGAGCCTCAGTGTTATCAGTCAAGGATGGATTATTAATTTTTGTAACTGAATTACCTGTCTGCAATTCCTGGTTCTTAGACTGCTGTGCTTGGCCTGTTCGATCATTTTCCAGTTGTTGGGTTTGTCCACGTTCACCAGTTGGCTTGTCTTATATAGTTGCAACCTGCATTGCATATGTAATGGGAATTGGAGATATGTTAGTGGAGTTACCTTTAATACCAAATGAAAAATTTCAGAGTCATGAATCTTTGTGTGTTGCTCATTGGTCTGCTGCCTATTCAGACTCTTTTCCTGCATTGCATCATCTCGTTCGTGTGATGTTCTTACCCCTAGTTGAGAATTTGCATCTAACTGGATGTTAATTCCTGCAGATGTGTCTGGTAATGAGACACTTCCTTCGCTGATATGTACATTTCTACTAGTCCCTTCATTGACATTCTTTGGATGATTAGTTGGTCGATTCCATTGATTGTCAATGATGTTTCCTCCATCAAGATTGCTTGAGTTCTCTGAGAGATGTATGTCTACTGAAGGGGAAAAATTCATATTCCCAGATTCTTCATGAACTCCGGCAACCTTTGATCGATTTGTACCGGAATTCTCCCCGCCGACGATTCCACCGTCCATTTGGCCTGAGATTTCTGTGGGATGTACGCCATCTTGAGGTGAGTAAACCCCAGTGGTTGATACGGTTTGAATTTGACCGGAGGTGACTTGAATTTGACTGCGCGACTCAGGCGATTCGTTCGCGTTTCTCGCTGAAATCTCTTCGTGGTTGCGATCGATTGGGACGGTGAAATCGATTGATATTTTGCTATGTTGCAGATCGGGACTAGTAGACTCCATGACTCCTAACACTTTTCCATGATTTGATCCAGTAGTTTCATAGGAATTAATTTTTCTAATTCCTTCCAGCTCCTTCT
Source organism: Solanum verrucosum (assembly GCF_900185275.1). NCBI lineage: Eukaryota > Viridiplantae > Streptophyta > Magnoliopsida > Solanales > Solanaceae > Solanum > Solanum verrucosum. Next base: position 1,420,630 of record NW_026019914.1, on the reverse strand, counting down.
CTGAAAACGCTGTGTTGACCGCGTCTGTATGTTGCGATTTCGAGGAGCTTTGGGATGTATAATGGGACGTGAGTAACTGGGATTTGTTGCCATTGCCATGGCGCTCCGATTGACCTTGGTTCGGTGGCCGGGGGAGTTCCACCGGCGGCCACGTGCCATTCCGGTGGTGGGCGCGTCTATTGAGTGAGTAGCCATTGGAGACAGCTGCTGGAGTGTTTTTCTTAGTTAGAGAACTTAGAGAGAGAAAAAAATTTAGAAATGAAAGTGCAGTTAGGTTTTGGCTTTAGGATTTAGGGTTTAGGGGTTAGGGTTTAGGTTTAGGGTTTAGGACTTAGGGATTAGGTTTTAGGGTTTTGGGTTTATAGTTTGGATTTAGGGTTTAGGATTTAGGATTTAGGATTTAGGGTTTAGGGTTAGGGTATAGTGTTTAGGGTATAGGGCTAAGGGTTTATCTTTTATGGTTTAGGGTATGGGGTATACGGTTAAGGGTTTAGGGTTTAGTGTTTGGGGTTTAGAATTTAGTGTTTGGGGTTTAGAATTTAGGGTTTAGGGTATAGGGTTTAGGGTTTAGGGTCTAGGGTTTAGGATCTAGGGTGTAGGGTTTAGGGTTTAGGGTTTAGGGTTTAGGGTTGATGGTTTAGAGTTTAGGGTTTAGGATTTATGTTTTAGGGTTTAGGTTTTGTGTTTAGGGTTTTGGGGTTCACGGTTTAAGGTTTCGGGTTTAAGGTTTAAGGTTTAGGGTTTAGGGTTTTGAGTTGTAGATTGAGGGTTTAAGGTTTAGGGGTTAGGGTTTAGGGTTTAGGGCTTAGGGTTTGTAGTTAGGGTTTATGTTAAGGTTTAGGATATAGGGTTTAGCTTTAGGGTTTAGGATATAGGGTTTAGCTTTAGGGCTTAGGATATAGGGTTAGGGTTTAGGGTTTAGGGTTTAGGGTTAGGGTTTAGATTTTAGGGTATAGGGTTTAGGGTTTAGGATTTAGGGTATAGTGTTTGGGGTATAGTGTTTAGGGTTTAGTGTCTAGTGTTTAGGGTTTAACTTTATGGTTTTTGGTTAAGAATTTAGGGTTTGGTTTAGTTGTTAGGTTTTTGGGTTTAGGGTTTAAGTTTTAGGGTTTAAAATTTAAGTTTTAGGGTTTAGGATTTAGGGTTTAAGTCTAGGGTTAAGGTATAGGCTTTAGGGTATAGGGTTAACGGTTTAGCGTTTAGGGTTTAGGGTTTAGGGTATAGGATATAGGGTTTAGGGTTTAGGGTATAGGATATAGGGTTTAGGGTTTAAATTATAGAGTTATGGGTTTAGGGTTTTGGATTTAGGGTTTAGGGTTTAATGTTGATGGTTTAGAGTTTAGGGTTTAGTGTTTAATGTTTAGGTTTTAGGGTTTTAAGTTTATGGTTTAGTTTTAAGAGTTTAGAGCATAGGTTTAAATTATAGGGTTTAGTGTTTAGTGTCTTGTTCTCGCTCCCTGCAGTTCTTTTGAACTTTTGAGCTCTTATGTGTCTGGGTGGCATGTTTCTTCCTGCAAATTTTGGTCTAGCCATGTCTTTTATGTCGCTAAGGAGAGGATTGAAATGATAAGCATCAATGTAATCTAAGTTTGAGCACAATACAACAACTAAAATGCTCTAAAAGTGCAAGAAATATGGAAACTAGAGTGCAGGTGTGAGTTTGTACAGATAAAAAGTTAGGAAAAGTGAATGAAGTTGAAATTGTTAAACCTTTGGCTTGCAAAAACCGTCCAGTTTTTGCCCACTACGTGACATTAGTCAATCCCACCTACTCACTCGGTGGAACGCCGACTGTTTAGTTTTTTCACCAGAATTTACAGAACCTCTGGTTTACGAGGGGTTCAAACGGCGGTTTCCATCGTGATCGCCGACATGGTGAGTGATTCGCCAATAATTTCCAAAGCTCGCCTAGTTTTACAGACTACAATGTTGACGATATCTTGAGTCAAACGGCGGATAAGGTCAGATTCGTCGACCCTTTCGGTGACTCGCCGACTGGATCTATTTTTCACCAATCTGCACTTTTCGTTCACTCTCCACACTTCCATCTGCACAATTAACACACCATTATGTTATCAAAGCAAAAGAAAGTAATAAATAGTTTTTGGGTTGCCTTCGAAATAGCGCCTTAGTTAACGTAGTGGCACGATGCAGCAGCACCTTCAGACGTCTTCCAAATACACTACTTCAACCAAAGAAATTTCTTGACAATCCCCAAAATATAATTTTAGATGTTGACCGTTCACTTTAAATGGAGGTCCTTCCTGATCTTCAACTTCTATGGCACCATTGGTGAACACTCGCGTTACTCTAAAAGGTCCAGACCATTTAGATTTGAGCTTTCTGGGAAAGAGTCTAAGTCGAGAGTTGCATAACAAAACTCAAACTCCTACCTTGAAGTCCCGCTTGAGTATCCAAGCATCATGCCATTTCTTCATCTTCTCTTTGTAGATGGCTGAACTTTCATACGATATGAGTATAAATTCATCCAGTTCGTTCAACTGCTCCACCCTCTCCCTTGAAGGTTATGACCAGTCCAAATTTAAAGCTTTCAATACCCACAATGCTTTGTGTTCTAGCTCGACGGGCAAATGACATGCCTTACCATAAACCAAATGATATGGAGACCTACTGATAGATGTTTTGTAAGCAGTACAATATGCCCATAGTGAATCATCAGGTTTCCTAGACCAGTCACTTTTGTTGGCATTTACTATCTTTGCCAGGATGCTTTTGATTTCCCGATTTGACACTTCGACTTGGCCACTTGTTTGGGGATTATATGGGGTTGCTACCTTGTGTTTCACCCCATATTTGCTCAGTGCCATGGAAAATCACTTATTGTAAATGTGGGACCCCCATTGCTAATGATTGCCCTAGGAGTGCCAAATCTTGTGAAGATGTAGCGTTTCAGAAATTGGACCACACATTTTCCTTCATTGTTTGGAAGTTCGATGGCTTCCACCCATTTGGAGACATAATCTATAGCCACCAAGGTATATTTATTTCCAAATAAGCTCAAAAATGGGCCCGTGAAATCGATCCCCCAAACATCGAATAGCTCGACTTCCAAAATAGGAGTGAGAGGCAACTCGTGCCTTCTAGACACTCCGCCTTGCTGCTGACATTGAGAGTAGTTCTTTGCAAATTTCATGTGCATCCTTGTATGGGGACGGCCAGTAATAACCACTTAGGAGGACTTTAGCGGTAGTGTGAATACCACTATGGTAACCTCCTACTAGAGATGCATGGTAAGCATGGAGAATTTCTACCGCTTCTTCTTTCGGAACACACCTCCTAATAACATGGTCATTACATTCTCGAAACAAGTATGGTTCATCCCAAAAGTATTTTTTAACGTCGAAAATGACTCTCTTTTGTTGGTAAAAGGTCAGCTCATCCGGTATCAATCCACTCACAATGTAATTTGCAAAATCTGCATACCATGGTGTTGGTTTGAGATATATAGCAAATACATGTTCGTCGGGGAAGGAGTCGTCTATGTTGAACTCACGCTCGGCATCTTCCCTTCCTTCCAACCTCGATAAGTGGTCGGCCACTTGATTTTTGCAGCCTTTTCAATCTTTTACCTGAAAATCGAACTCTTGTAATAGTAGCACCCACTTTATCAATCTTGGTTTTGCATCTTTCTTCACCATCAAGTAGCGGAGTGCAGCATGATCAGTGTGTACTATTACTTCGGTACCTAACAAGTATGCCCAGAACATTTCAAATGCATAGACCATTGCGAACAACTCTTGTTCAATGACCGTATAATTTCACTGGGCACTATTCAGAGTTTTGCTTACGTAATAAATTTGGTGATACCAGTTTTCGTAGGTGCGGACTTCATATATTAATTTTCAGTAAGGATTTTATTATAATATTCTTTTGCTAGAGGTTTTAATCTTGTTATTTCTTTAATATTATTTATGATGTACTCTAGATATAACATATCTTGGGTTCTTAGGTACATATTTAAATTATTCTCCATTAATTGTTCTAGCAGTTTTATATTTTCCATAGCTTCTGTCCAATATTGTAAATATTCGTAGTTCATTTTAATCTGAATCTATTTCTAAGTCATATAATTCTATTCTCTCGAGGTCTAGATCATGTAGGTCTATTTTATACCATTCTTGATGTAATATATCTTTTGATTCGTCATCATTAAATATATTTTCCCATATGATTCTTCTTAATTCAATTATCTCTATACCTTTATGTATATATAAGATTAAAGTTTCATAGTTTTTTATCATTTCATCATGCATGTATGTAGTCATGTTCGTTGTTATGCAGGTTTTTTATTTTCAATTATTCCTTCCCATCATATTCATAATTGATTAAATTCATATTAGATCATTATGAACTAGATTATTTGTTTATCATTTTCTCCTGTCACTACTAGCATCGTACTTTAGCGGATACTTCTTTCTTAACAGAGCCTCAACTTTGTTTACTCCCTTAAACGGCTTTCCTTGCCTACCGATTTCAACATTAGGATGGCATAGTATAGAAGTTTTTTCCCTGTTTCCAGTGTGCTAATAAACTAGAAATCATGATTCAAATAATTCTAATACATAATAACTAACATAAATTTATTCAATCATACATATGATATTCAGGAATATATGAAATTAGTTATGCATATTTGTTTAACAATATACCTTTGCCTCTTGCTTATCCATGATATCTGAAGGTTGTTCCATTATTTATTAAGTATGAATATCTTAAGTATTTGAGAGTGTTTTTTATGAAAGTTTGCTTCTATTATTGAAGGCTTACCTATTATGTTACATGTACCTTTCTTTATATAGACAATTATAATCTTATATTATTCTCTATAATAATGCGCCTACTGTGCTCTTTACGACTTTTTTACATGTCTATTGTACACTTTACGACTTTCTTTACATAATAATGCACATGTGTCTATCTTCTTTTTATCTTTTTGTCTTCTTCTTCTTATCTTCTTTGTCTTTTCTTTTTATATTATCTCTTTGTCTTCTCCTTTATCTACAACTTTCTTTACATAATAATGCACATTTTACTTCATGTGTCTATCTTCTTTTTATCGTTTTGTCTTCTTCTCCTTGTCTTCTTCTTCTTATCTTCTTCCGTCTCTATCTTATTTGATCGTTCCAGCTGGACATCGGGAATCACGTTGTCTTCTCCATTACATTTTGAACATAGACGATCAGGGTATTTGTGTCCAACTAGTTTACAATATCTGGTTAATAGTTCTGACGAAATAAATCCTGCCTTTAGTGCTCTTGTCATAGGTCTTTCTTCTTGTTTTAATAATGATAAAATTCATTTTTGGACTTCATCCATATCTGATTTCCTTAGCTCCCTTGAGTTGGCATAAATCATTAATTGGTTTTTGGAATAGTAGCTCCATATAGCATTTCCATTTAAATAATTGTTGGCTAATTCTTGTATTATAGTTGATATACCAATTATTCTTTTATTGGCATAAAAATTGGGTATCTCAATTTTTGGTATTTCTGGTTGTTCTCCAATATCTTCCGTTATTATCATATCTTTGGTCAGGCCTATCTTTACAACTTGAATGGGAGGTTTTATCTCCTCATGTAATATCTCTGCTGTTGCCGTATAGAATTTCACATAGAATAAATTCCCTTTGGTTACTCTTTTATATATAATAAATGTTTTGTATAATTATGGTATACCGCTTAGTTCTTCTCCATCGTAGGTATATGCAGTACTTATTAATCCATAATTATAATATGTTTTAACTAGGTTAGCATTGGTTTTTGGTTGTGCGATTAGCTTCTTGTATCCTTGTAATTTCTGGGTTATATAGTCTTGGTTTGGATCTTTTGTAGTGATAGATCTAGGATTAAGGTTTAGGTAGCTCTGTATTTTGTATATATTTTCGATGTATGTCCTTGTAATATGGTTATATACCTTTTTCTCATGTTGTAGACTATCTGCATACGTCGAAGTTTGTGGTGCTATGGTTAATGGGTTTTTTGCTTTTTGTGTAAATGGTCTTTCAAATAACTGATTTAAATTTGCATTTCGTTGTTTTTCAATAACTAGTTTCCTTGTACCTGCAGCTGTATTTAAATAAACATTATGGGGTTTTAGGTGCTTCCCATCGTCACCTCTTAACTCTGGATTTTTAAAGTCTTCGATCGACTTAGCTCCGCATTTTTATAGTCATGTTGCTGACTTGTACTAGCTTTAGACTTCAGATTATCTTCATTAGTCTTTGGCTTTTGTATCTCATTGTTCATACTGTCCACCTTGATACAAAGTGTAGTAATGGCTTTGAGTATCTCTTCAATTGTATTTTCTTTCTCAGTTTGAGTAGCTTTGTCTTGATAAGTAATCTGCAATAACATTCTTGTCAGTTTTTATTACTTCAATAGTGAATGTAAAATTTAATATATTTAATATCAATCTTCTCATTTCTTTTGTAGTTACTGAATCCTGTATTTTTCTTGTTAGCCACCATTTTACTTGTGTGTTATCTGTCCTTATAATAAATTTGTTATATATAATATATGGTTCAAATGATAGTAAACATTTATACACTGAATATAATTCTTTCCTATTTATTTTCCATCTTATTTCTATGTTAGTAAATGTTCCTGAATAATATCTACAATGGTGTTCTATTTTTTCTTTTTCATACCTGTATTTTAAGACTCCTCCATAACTTTTTTCACTGGCATCTGATCTACTATATAAGTAAATTTTTTGTTTTCATCCGAAAAATATAGTTTAGGTAGATTCTTACATAATATTTTTATTTTTTGTATTTGTGTTTGGTCTTTTTTATCAAACTGGTATTCTATATCTTTCTTTAATTTTTGTTGTAATGGTTTTATATTCTCTACTAATTTTGGTATGTATTCTCTTACTTGATTCACTAATCCTAGAAATGATTGTAATTTCTTTTTTGTATCTAGCTGTTCATTTGAGTTAATTATTTTTTGTACTATATGTGCTTGCATTTTTATTCCATTTTTATCTATTTGTATTCCTAAGAATTCTATTTATTTTTTCATTATGTCTGCTTTCTTTTTATTTAGGCTTATGCCTGAATATTCTATGATATGTATAAATTTTTCTAATAACCTTATATGTTCATCCTGTGTTTTGGAATATAGTAATATATCATCAATATATACTATACAATTTTCTAGTTGTTTAAAATAGTTATCCATAAAGTGTTGATATCTACCTGTTGCATTTTTCCAAATGGTAATACATTCCATTCATAAAATCCTTGTGGTACTGTAAATGTTATAAGTTTTTTAGATTCTTCTTCTAACTTTAAGTGGTAAAATCCTGATTTGCAGTCAAATTTACTAAAGTAATTATATCATTGTATTTGTCTTATCTTTAATATTTTATTTGGTATTGGGTAATTATATGTTTTAGTTTTTGCATTTAAATTTCTATAATCAATAACCATTCTACTTTTTCCTCTTTTTTGTTCACTATGTTTATTTACTATAAATGTTGGGCTTGTATGTTTACTATTAGTTTCTTGTATGTATCCTTTTTCTAATAATTCATTTATATGGATCTTAAATTCTGTTAAATCATTAAAATTATATTTTAATGATTTTTGGGTTATTATGCTATTATTATTAATTAGCTCAAATTTACTTTTGTTTTAATGAGCTAATTAATAATAATAGCATAATAACCCAAAAATCATTAAAATATAATTTTAATGATTTAACAGAATTTAATATTCATATAAATGAATTATTAGAAAAATGATACATACAAGAAACTAATAGTAAACATAGAAGCCCAACATTTATAGTAAATAAACATAGTGAACAAAAAAGAGGAACTATTCATGAATAGTAGTAAATAGTAGTGGACAGATGTAAAAAGCGTATTAGGATAAGTATTTAGAATAATAAATTTGTATGTCTATATATAGACTTAGTAGTAAACATTGTAAAGCAGGCAATGCCTAAAATAATAAAAGCTTTCTTGAAAAAACTCTCTCCACTAAGATATAAAAATACTTAAAAGTTAATATGGAGAAATCTGAAATCCAATCAGATATTTCAGATAGCATGGCTAAGCAAGAGGCAAAGGTATATTGTTAAAAAAATATGCAGAACTAATTTCATATATTCCTGAATATCATATATGTGATTGAATAAATTTATGTTAGTTACTATGTATTAGAATTATTTGAATCATGATTTCTAGTTTATTAGCACACTGGAAACAGGGAGAAAACTTCTATACTATGCCATCCTAATGTTGAAACCGGTAGGCGAGGAAGCCGTTTAGGGGAGTAAACAAAGTTGAGGCGCTGATAAGAAGGAAGTATCTGCTAAAGTACGATGCTAGTAGTGACAGGAAAACATGATAAAGATAATCTAGTTTATAATGATCTAATATGAATTTAATCAATTATGAATATGATAGGAAGGAATAATTTGAAATAAAAAAACCTGCATAATAAAGAACATGACTACATACATGCATGATGAAATGATAAAAAGCTACGAAACTTTAATCTTATATGTACTTAAAAATATAGAAATAATCGAATTAAGAAGAATAACATGGGAAAAAATATTTAATGATTACGAATCAGAAGATATATTAAATCAAGAATGGTATGAAATAGACCTAAATGATTTAGACTTCGAAAGAATAGAATGGTATGATTTAGAAATAAATTCAGATTAAAATGAACTACGAATATTTACAATATTGGATAAAATCAATGGAAGATATAAAACTATTAGAACAATTAACCGAGGAAAATTTATATATGTACCAAAGAACCGAAGATATGTTATATCTAGAATATATCATAAATAATATTAAAGAAATATTTAGACTAAAACAACTATCGGAAGAATATTACAATAAATATTATTACATATTACCATGAATTTAGCACTACCAAAAAATAATATTAAAGAGATATCAATATTAAGACACTTAGTAAAAAGATATTATAAGAAAATCTTTAAAATAAGTTACTCACCTACCACACTACCATCTACCACACTACCACTTTCATGAATCTCCCAACAACCAGTTTCGCTACGAAAAATGGTATCAGAGCTATGGATAATAAGAAACACGGTAAGAAACATACAAGTAGAAGATTAAGAAAAATAAGAAGAAAATTAAATAAACTATATCCGGAATATAAACAACTTAATATCACAAAGACTGATAACGAAAAATTAGATCAATTAATAGATAATATATCTAAAATAGAATATAAATATATTCAATATTTAAAAATACAATGAATAACAAGAATAACGAATATAGACAAAAACTTAATGAAATAATTATAGAAAAACGACAAGAATTAGAACATAGGCAAAATAGACTTAACAATAATATATTCGCAGCAATTTGTCACAAATCTATAATAGCACAAAGAAAGACTATTTTATATCTAGAAATACAAATAAATAACTTAGAATATAAACTACAACATAATTTATAAATGAATAAAAAAGAATACGCAATTGATGAAAAAACATATGAAAATTATGACGGATTAAAAATAAAGATAATATTTTCTAATCTAGAAAGAAGATATAAGAAAATAGGTGACAATATAAGTTTAATGTTAGAAAAAGAAACGGTAAAACTAGAAGATAGTTTAGCTGCTATGGTAAGAATAACAAAAGAAAATGAAGAAATAGATAGAAGAACGGAAATTGAAAAAATAAAACAACAAGCAAAAAAGTAAGTACAACAATTAGAAAAAGTAAAAAATACTAAAATAATAGAGCTAGAAAAAGAGCTAGCAATATTAAAAGAAATGTATGAAATTAAACAAAAAGAAAAAGAACAAAAAACAAAATTAGCAAATGAAATAATTAAATTTAAAGAAAAATTGCAATTACAAGATGAATTAGGAGAAAAAGAAGAAAATAACCAAGATAATCTACCTGAAATAAGAGTTGATGAAATAAACGATGATGATCTAGAACAACATTCGGAAACAAGCGAAACAAATACGGAACTTTTAGCAAACATAGATAATACAAAGAATTTAGAACTAAATACAGAAGACGTAGACATGGACGAAAAACCCAGCACATCAGGAGTAAAAAACCCAAAAAAATTTAATCCAAAATATTATAATGAAACTTATGAACAATATGAGAAAGAAAATACTACATGGGATAAAAGATTAAGTAGAAAATGGACGCCTAAACCAATAACTGGACAACATGATTTTTTAGATTTAGACTGTGTAGCAGATATAAATTAAACAATCCAATTATGGATAGGATACATATCAAAATAATTAATAGATAACAAGATAGTAATAGCAGAGGCACCAGGATACATAGAAAGAACACTTATAGGAACAGTAAGGCTACAAAATTTAACAAGTGAAAGCTTAACAACTTTAAGAAATAATAAAAAATTTGATGGTGAAATAGCCACTACAACCATGGAAATATTATATAAATATGAAATAGCTATAAGAAATAAATTTAGTAGTATGACGACAGAGGTAGAAGAACAAAATAAAGAAAAAATCATAAATCGAAATCTAATGACAAAATTAGCAATATGTAATATGTGTTACATAGATGAATATGCATGTGCATTCAGAGAATACTATTATAAAGAAACATATAGCATAAAAGAAAGTAAAGAAATAAGAAAATTATATTTTACAAAATTACCAGAACCTTTTAATTCAAAAGTAATAAAATGTTGGAATGAAGCAGAATTAACAGATACCTTAGGAGCTAGAATAAAATTCTTACAACGATGGTTTATGGAACTATGTGAAAAACATAAAGAAGAAATAAAAATGAAAAAAATATTAGTAAAAAACTTGGCATGTTGCAAAAATAAAACAGCACCTCAATTTGGTTGTACGGATAGATATTATAAAAATAGAAAGAAATATAATAAAAAATATAGATCAAAATATAAATATAAAAAGGCAAGAAGAAGATACTATGTGAAAAATTACAAAACCAAAAGACCATATAGACCAAAAAGAAAACTAACAGAATGTACTTGTTATAATTGTGGAAAATTAGGACATATAGCTAGAGATTGTAAATTACCTAAAAATCCAAAGAAAAAACAAATATCAGAAATAATAATAGACGACGAAAAATATACACAAATAGAATACGTAGATTATGAATTAGAAAGCAATGATAGTATATATGAATTATCGAAAAATGAAATAGATAATGACATAGAAATAGAATCAGATAATGAATTCTATAAATAACAAATGACTGAAGAAGATATACAAACAATAAATAAAGAAGAACGTCAAGACGAAGAATATTTAGAACAAAAAATAATATTTGATAATAGTATATTTGAACAAATAAAAGGAAAAGAATTAGACCTAAGCGTACCAAAAATATTCGAAATACCAATAGTAAGAAACTAGTTTAAACGACAAAAAGAAGAATATTATGTAGTAAGTCAAAGAGAACATATCATAGATTGCAAATACACTAAAGGAAAGGCCAAAATACCAATAATAAATAAACGAATAATAAATAAAGAAATACAAGATATTAAGGCTAAAAATCCAATTAAATATGTACATTTAGGAGGAACAGAAATATTAATAAAATCATGTTTTAGAGAAGGAATAGATACACCCATAGAAATATAGTTAGCGGATGATAGAATTATACAACCCATAGAAAAAGTATAATAAGTGCAGTAAGAGGTAACCTCATATACCAAAAATTTAAGTTTATAATAAGGGCTAACTACTCAGTAGCAATAAATGACAGAAATATAGATAAATCACTAGTATTATACTGGCAAATGTCAGGGATAGAACTAGCCCCAGGAAGTAAAATATTTACAGCTAGATGTAAAAATTTATATGTTCTAACAACAAAACATTAAATAACAGCAAAAGATAAAATAGATAAAATAAAAATAGAAGATCCCTTTGAAAGAATAGTTACAGTTATAGATAAAAACGATTATAGTTATAATGAAATTGATATAGAAGAAGATTTAGAAATAGTAAAAGAAAGACTAAGTACATCGAAAAGAATAAACAATGAGATACCCCAAATATCATCAAAAATGAGTACATCAAGAAGAATAGATAAAACTCCACAAAAATCAATGGAAAAAGATATAAAACCACATCATTACTACATAACAGGAATAATGGAACAACGAAAATATTTAATATTAATAGATACAGGACGAGAAGAAAACTATATTACAAGAGAATTAGTGACGGAAGATGAAATAATAACTATTGAGCAATCATGCCCCGAACTACCAAAACCATTAATGTATACCGAAGAAACTACAGAAAAGGAAATAATCATTGGAGGAGTACCAATAGTGATAAAATTTAAAATATATCAAGGAAATGAAAATACCATTTTAGGTATAAAATGGCTAGAACAAGTAAAACCATATAATCTAGAAGACAAACAGTTAACAATAAATTATGAAAATAAAAGAGTAATAATAAAAAGGACTTTAGTATAATAACAAATGACTGAAGAAGATATACAAACAATAAATAAAGAAAAACGTCAAGACGAAGAATATTTAGAACAAAATAAAAGGAAAAGAATTAGACCTAAGCGTAGCAAAAATATTCTAAATACCAACAATAAGAAACTGGTTTAAACGACAAAAAGAAGAATATTATGTAGTAAGTCAAAGTGAACATATCATAGATTGCAAATACACCAAAGGAAAGGCCAAAATACCAATAATAAATAAACGAATAATAAATAAAGAAATACAAGATATTAAGGCTAAAATCCAATTAAATATGTACATCTAGGAGGAACAGAAATATTAATAAAAACATGTTTTAGAGAAGTAATAGATACACCCATAGAAATATACTTAGCGGATGATAGAATTATACAACCCATAGAAAAAAGTATAATAAGTGCAGTAAGAGGTAACCTCATATACCAAAAATTTAAATTTATAATAAGTGCTAATTACTCAGTAGCAATAAATGACAGAAATATAGATAAATCGTTAGTATTATATTGGAGAATGTCAGGAATAGAACTAGCCCCGGGAAGTAAAATATTTACAGCTAGATGTAAAAACTTATATGTTTTAACGACAAAACATAAAATAACAGCAAAAAATAAAATAAATAAAATAAAAATAGAAGACCCTTTTGAAAGAATAGTCACAGTCATAGACAAGAATGACTATAGTTATAATGAAATTGACATAGAAGAAGATTTAGAAATAATAAAAGAAATATTAAGTACATCAACACCAAAAAGAATAAACATGAATGAAATACAACAAACCTCATCAAAAATGAGTACCTCAAGAAGAATAGATAAAACTCTACAAAAATCAATGGAGGAAGATATAAAACCACATCATTACTACATAACAGGAATAATGGAACAACGAAAATAAATAATATTAATAGATACAGGACGAGAAGAAAACTATATTACAAGAGAATTAGTGACGGAAGATGAAATAATAACTATTGAGCAATCATGCCCCGAACTACCAAAACCATTAATGTATACCGAAGAAACTACAGAAAAGGAAATAATCATAGGAGGAGTACCAATAGTGATAAAATTCAAAATATATCAAGGAAATGAAAATACCATTTTAGGTATAAAATGGCTAGAACAAGTAAAACCATATAATCTAGAAGACAAACAGTTAACAATAAATTATGAAAATAAAAGAGTAATAATAAAAAGGACTTTAGTATAATAACAAATGACTGAAGAAGATATACAAACAATAAATAAAGAAGAACGTCAAGACGAAGAATATTTAGAACAAAATAAAAGGAAAAGAATTAGACCTAAGCGTAGCAAAAATATTCTAAATACCAACATTAAGAAACTGGTTTAAACGACAAAGAGAAGAATATTATGTAGTAAGTCAAAGAGAACATATCATAGATTGCAAATACACCAAAGGAAAGGCCAAAATACCAATAATAAATAAACGAATAATAAATAAAGAAATACAAGATATTAAGGCTAAAAATCCAATTAAATATGTACATCTAGGAGGAACAGAAATATTAATAAAAAACATGTCTTAGAGAAGTAATAGATACACCCATAGAAATATACTTAGCGGATGATAGAATTATACAACCCATAGAAAAAAGTATAATAAGTGCAGTAAGAGGTAACCTCATATACCAAAAATTTAAATTTATAATAAGTGCTAATTACTCAGTAGCAATAAATGATAGAAATATAGATAAATCGTTAGTATTATATTGGAGAATGTCAGGAATAGAACTAGCCCCGGGAAGTAAAATATTTACAGCTAGATGTAAAAACTTATATGTTTTAACGACAAAACATAAAATAACAGCAAAAAATAAAATAAATAAAATAAAAATAGAAGACCCTTTTGAAAGAATAGTCACAGTCATAGACAAGAATGACTATACTTATAATGAAATTGACATAGAAGAAGATTTAGAAATAATAAAAGAAAGATTAAGTACATCAACACCAAAAAGAATAAACATGAATGAAATACCACAAACCTCATCAAAAATGAGTACCTCAAGAAGAATAGATAAAACTCTACAAAAATCAATGGAGGAAGATATAAAACCACATCATTACTACATAACAGGAATAATGGAACAACGAAAATAAATAATATTAATAGATACAGGACGAGAAGAAAACTATATTACAAGAGAATTAGTGACGGAAGATGAAATAATAACTATTGAGCAATCATGCTCCGAACTACCAAAAGCATTAATGTATACCGAAGAAACTACGGAAAATGAAATAATCATAGGAGGAGTACCAATAGTGATAAAATTCAAAATATATCAAGGAAATGAAAATATCATTTTAGGAATAAAATGGCTAGAACAAGTAAAACCATATAATCTAGAAGACAAACAGTTAACAATAAATTATGAAAATAAAAGAGTAATAATAAAAAGGACTTTAGTATAATAAAAATATGAAAATATATATACTTGCAAAGATAATAATAGAAGGATATTACAACCGATATTATACACCAATGATAGATACGGGAGCAGAAGCTAATATATGTAAATACAATTGTTTACCAGAAGATAAGTGGGAAAAATTAAAAACACCGATAGTAGTAATAAGATTTAATAATGAAGGAAGCATGATCACATATAAGGCGAAAAATATAAAAATACAAATATGGGATAAGATATTAACTATAGAAGAAATATATAACTTTGAATTAACTACAAAAGATATGCTATTAGGAATGCCATTTTTAGAAAAATTATACCCACATATAATAACAAAAACACATTGGTGGTTCACGACACTGTGTAAACAAAAAATCGGAGCAAAAAGAGTAAATAATAAAAAACGAAAAACAACAGAATGGATAAAAGGAAGTGAAAAAATTACACAAAAATTAGAAAATATAAAAGAAGAAGACCCTAAAATAGAATTAATTATATTCTCTATAGATAAAGTAAAAATAATTCAAGATAAGTTAGAATTATTATATAGTGAGGATCCTTTACAAGGATGAGAGAAACATAAAACAAAAATAAAAATTGAGCTAATTGATAATAATAGTATAATAACCCAAAAACCATTAAAGTATAATTTTAATGATTTAACCGAATTTAAGATACATATAGATGAATTACTAGAAAAAAGATATATACAAGAAAGCAATAGTAAGCATACAAGCCCGGCATTTATCGTTAATAAACATAGTGAACAAAAAAGAGGAAAAAGCAGAATGGTTATTGATTATAGAAATTTAAATGCAAAAACTAAAACATATAATTATCCGATACCAAATAAAATACTAAAGATAAGACAAATACAAAGATATAATTATTTTAGCAAATTTGATTGTAAATCAAGATTTTATCACTTAAAACTAGAAGAATAATCTAAAAAACTAACAGCATTCACTGTACCACAAGGATTTTATGAATGGAATGTATTACCATTTGGATATAAAAACGCACCAGGTAGATATCAACACTTTATGGACAATTACTTTAAACAAATAGAAAATTGTGTAGTGTACATAGATGATATATTATTATATTCCAAAACACAAGATGAACATATAAGGTTATTAGAAAAAATTATACATATCATAGAATATTCAGGTATAAGTCTAAGTAAAAAGAAAGCAGATATAATGAAAAATCAAATAGAATTCTTAGGAATACAAATTGATAAAAATGGAATAAAAATGCAAACACATATAATACAAAAAATAATTAACTCAAATGAACAGCTAGATACAAAAAAGAAATTACAATTATTTCTAGGACTAATAAATCAAGTAAGAGAATATATACTAATATTAGCAGAGAATTTAAAACCATTACAACAAAAATTAAAGAAAGATGTAGAATACCAGTTTGACAAGAAAGACCAAACACAAATACAAAAAATAAAATTATTATGTAAGAACCTACCTAAACTATATTTTCCGGATGAAAATAAAAAATTTACTTATATAGTAGAATCCGATGCTAGTGAAAAGAGTTATGGAGGAGTATTAAAATATAGGTATGGAGAAGGAAAAATAGAACATCATTGTAGATATTATTCAGGAGCATTTACTAATGCAGAAGTAAGATGGGAAATAAATAGGAAAGAATTATATTCGGTATATAAGTGTTTATTATCATTTGAACCATATATTGTATACAATGAATTTATTATAAGAACAGATAATACACAAGTAAAATGGTGGCTAACAAGAAAAATACAAGATTCGGTAACAACAAAAGAAATAAGGAGATTGGTATTAAATATATTAAATTTTACATTTACAATTGAAGTAATAAAAACTGATAAGAATGTTATTGCAGATTACCTATCACGACAAAGCTACTCAAACTGAGACTGAGGAAGAAGATACAATTGAAAAGATACTCAAAGTCATTACTACACTTTGTACAAAAGTGGATAGTATGGACAACGAGATACAAAAGCTAAAGACTGATGAAAATAATCTAAAGTCTAAAGCTAGTCAGCAGCATGACTATCTTTTCAATTATTATGTAAGAACCCAGCACATCAGGAGTAAAAATAATAAAACTGCTAGAACAATTAATGGAGAATAATTTAAATATGTACCTAAGAACCCAAGACATGTTATATCTAGAGTACATCATAAATAATATTAAAGAAATAACAAGATTAAAACCTCTAGCAAAAGAATATTATAATAAAATCCTTACTGAAAATTAATATATGAAGTCCGCAGTTCCCCAACACTACTACCAATGCCATACCACTAGCATCACACATTACTTCGAAAGATTTGGACCAATCAGGACTGACGATAATTGGGGTGGATACTAAAAAGTTTTTTCAATACTTAAATGCGGCCATACAGGCATCATCAAAATATAACTTCACTTCCTTATCGAGGAGTTTGCATAGTGGATGTGCAATCTTTGAGAACTCTTTAATGAACCTTCGGTAGAAACCTGCATGCCCCAAGAAGCTGCGAAAACCCTTTACTGAATCAGCGGAGGTAGTTTCTCAATTACCTCAATTTTTGCCATATCAACTTCTAGCCCTTTTTGCGACACCTTGTGTCCTAGAACAATACCTTCATTCACCATGAAATGAAATTTCTCCCAATTTCAGACCAGGTTCATTTGCACGCATCTTTGAAGCACTTGCCCTAAGTACGTTAAGCACTTTTCAAACGTATCCTCTATGAATGAAAAGTCATCCATAAATACTTCCATAGAGTCTTTAACCATATCTGCAAAGATAGAAAACATGCAACTTTGAAATGTGGATGGGGCACTACATAGTCCGAATGGAATTCTTTTGAATGCAAATGTTCCATAAGGGAAAGTTAAAGTTATTTTTTCGTGGTCTTTCGGTGCAATAGAGATTCGATTGTTACCAGAGTACCCATCCAAAAACTGATACCACCCTCTTTCTTATAACCGGTCAAGCATCTGGTCCATAAAAGGCATTGGAAAATGGTCTTTCTCGGTCCATGAGTTAAGCTTTTTGTAGTCCATGCATACTCTCCACCCAGTCACTAGTCTTGTCAGCACAAGTTCTCCTTTTGCATTTGGGACTACGGTTATACCTCTTTTTTTTGGTACACATTGCATTGGACTTACCCACTTACTATCCGCAAGAGGGTATATCACTCCCGCATCGAGCCACTTGATGATCTCCTTTTTCACCACCTCTTGCATTGGAGGGTTCAATCTCCGTTGATGCTCCACAGTAGGTTTAACATTCAGTGTCGAGCCGAATCTTGTGAGTACAGATGCCAAGAGGAATTCCTACTATATCGGCTATTGTCAATCTAACAGCTTTTATATGCTTTCGCAGTACTTCAATGAGCAATTTCACCTGTCTTTCAAGAAGATCGACTGCGATAATCACTGGTAATGTATTATTGGCTCCTAAGAAGGAATATTTGAGATGAGAGGGTAGGGCTTTTAACTCCAGATTCACTGGTTCTTCTGTTGATGGCTTTGCATAAATACTTTCTCTGTTTTTCAGGTCGATATCCAACTTGATTTGATTCCTTTAATACACTCCTAACCCTGATAAAGCAACCACCACTTCCTCATAGCCTTGAACTATGGATTCATCATAATTGGCAACTACAGATTCAAGGGGTTTATTCTTGCGCATTAAATGGCTCACACTTGCCACTGCCTCATCTATAACATCCTCAGTAGACACCACATGGATATTACTTGTTTGCTTCGTGGATTTACAGCTCTTAAAGGTCACCTCATCATCGTTCACATGAAACTTCAATTTCCCGCTTTCGATATCCACCAATGCTCTCCTAGTAGCTAAGAATGGCCTTCCCAAATAATGAGGATTTCAGCATCGATCTCACAATCTTGGATCACAAAATCAACCAGAAAGATGAATCGATCTACTTTTCCCAATATGTCATAGAGTATCCCCACTGGGTGCTTGATTGATCGATCAGCCATAAGGAGTCTCATTGTGGTTGCCTTTGGTTCACCTAAACCAAGTTGCGTGTATATTGCATAGGGCATCAAGTTAATGTTTGCTCCTAAATCGCACAAAGCTTTAGCGAATTGAAGCATGCCAATTGTTCACGGGATTGTGAATGCCCCAGGATCTTCTCTCTTAGTGATTGACTCATTTGTCATAATTGTGCTGCAACTATGGGGCACCTCAATCGTTTCATACTCCAAGCTCCTTTTTTTTGTAACAAGCTCTTTCATGAATTTGGCGTATCCCGGCATTTCCAATAATTCTTCCACCAAAGGAAGGTTAATTGATAAGTTCTTTAATACTGACACATTTTTTTAAAACTTCTCATCTTCATTCTTCTTTTTCAAACGTTAAGGAAATGCTGGAGGTATTTTGGGTAAAGGGTGCGTGACTTTTGGAACTTGAACATGTTGCTATGCATCCTCTTGTGGTTCTTTGGCAAGGTTTTGTGGAAGAAGCAATTCTCGTTCCTCTATACCCTGGCTTTATTACTGGATTCAAGTGTCCTTATACTCCATCACATTACCTTTTGCCATCTTTCCACTACGGGTAACTACAACCAGCCCTTTTTCATTATCTTCCATCGGTGTCCTCGATGTTAATTGAGCAGATAATAGACTCAATTGACCTTCTAGAATTTTGATGACATCAACATGAGAATTCACTTTACTGTTTAATGATGAAAAGTCATCTCTCATCCCTTTTAGTAAATCATCACAGCCCTCAACTTTATCTAGAATGCATGACAATAGATCATTTACCCGAGGACTACTTGCACTCCCTTTTGATTTTGGGTTTTCACTCAATTGAGTATGGTCTTCCTCTTGGTCATCTTGCTCAGCCCAATCGTGGCAATATATCCTTGGTTCTTCACTTCTATAATGGTTCCAACCTTGATTTCCCCCAACTATTGATAGAGTGGGTGGAAACCCTCCTCATACCTTGTGGAGTTCCAACCTTGATTCTCCCCCTGTCTTATGTAACCGGATGAAGAACCCCCTCAACTCTTTTGAAGCTCCTACCTTGATTCTCCCCCGGTCTTAAGTAACCAGAAGAAGAAGCCTCCTTAACTCGAAACACTCCATACGTCCCCTTCATGTGCTCTTGTATTACTTCCATTTGAGACAACATCTTTTTGATGTTTTCTTCATTCTCCCTTTCTTTGTTGAGTTGTTCTTGCGTTAATCTGAATCATAGTGGGGAAACTTGGTCATCTTTTGTGTACCATGCTTGATTTACTCATGCCATTTAGGAGGAATGAGGCTACTTCAAATAACTGTAACATTATTCCTCCTTGCACCAGCTGATCAGTTATCC
Organism: Solanum verrucosum; assembly: GCF_900185275.1. NCBI lineage: Eukaryota > Viridiplantae > Streptophyta > Magnoliopsida > Solanales > Solanaceae > Solanum > Solanum verrucosum. The sequence continues at coordinate 1,400,330 of NW_026019914.1, read as the reverse complement.
CTTTATTAACCGAATTCAGACGACAGTAAAAGTATTGGAGCAATAACTCACTCAGCAGTCCCTGCGTTGGACATATTCACAAAAATCTCTTAAATCTTGTCCATGATTCGTGAATTGGTTCGCCCACCTTTTGATTAAATTTGAATGTCGTCTCTCAATTTCATTATCTTTGTTGGAGGAAGAATCTTTCATGAAAAGCCGTAACCAGCTCCTCCCATGACTTGATGGAGTTCTTTGGAAGCTAGATGAACCACTTAGTGGCTCCCCCGGTAATTGATAATGGAAATAAGCTAAGCCTTATGAACTCTTGAATAGATTCTTGAATGGCATAGGGGTGCACACTTCTATGAAGCTTTGTATATGTCCATACAAATTTTCATGCTCTAACCCTCCATATAAACCTCTTCAATGTATGAGATGGAGTGTTGTGCTAGTAACTTCAAATGTTGCACTTCCGTCTGCTTGTGGCATGCAAATTGCACCCATCTCACCTACTTGGGAAGGGTTGTACGCACTATTAATATCATCAATATCGTCTCGATGAAAAGCATAACCCACTATATAACCTGCTTGGCAACTATTTTCGCCGTTCAAACTCATATGTCTGTTGAAACACACAAACACTCAAAACAAAACTGAATTTTAGGTAAGTAGACTACAACTAAAAAGTTTAAAAAATTCTACTAATCTAAGAATTCTCAAGTAACACCACTCCCCAGCAGCGGCGCCATTTTGATGTTTGCGTAACCAAGACAAAACTTCTGATACAAGTGTCTACGATCGTATAATAGTATAGTAACCCAACTAAGGGTTGGGATCGTTCCCAAGACAGTGGTTTTGAGAATTAATAGAAAAATAAAATTTAGTTCTAACTAGTCGTAGCTAAGAACATTAATGATTAAAAACATTGTAAGTTAAAGAGGGACAGAAGAGTGTCAATTAACAATGGGGTTTTGTCACTAGTGAGTAAAAATAGCAAAATAAACAAAGATTTCTAAGTAATGAGAGGGGATCCTTGGGGTGTGACGGGAATACGGGTTAAGATAGATTATTGGGTACATGCTTTCGATAGAAGATTTATACAATAATTGTGACTAGGCAAAACTTTAAGGAGGATAACCTCTCTCTCGAGCAACTTACCCCGTTTCAAATGTGTTCCTCTCAGACACCCACTTGCCGCATGAAGACCAGCCAACGCCTTAACCCACTCACTCTCTCGAGCTTAGTGTGTGGACATGGGACTAGGGTTCACTCTCTCAAGCTGAACCTCAAGTCGACCCACTCACACTGGCCATGAATTTAGTAGTGTTAGTTTTACGACCTCTCTCTCGAGCAGGCCGAAAACACATAAATAAACTTGTATTTGCAACTACAAATTCATTAAATTCATCCACAACTACTAAACAAAATCACAATTAAACTACGATTAAATTATCAACAAGCAAGACCCAACAATTATCTTAACCCATATTCGCTAAATTACACCCAAGAATTGGGGTTTTTAGCCACACATGTATAAGAAAAATAAAGTTATACCAAATTGAGCTTGCATTCAAATAGGTATGAAGATTTAAGTCTTCATACATGCCAAAATTGTAGAATCCAAGAGGTCCAAATCCAAATCTTGAAGATGAACCCCTTATGAACTTTGAGTCCTCAAAACCCTCTCAAACTTAGAGCAAAAGTATCAAAAAGTACTATTCAATCTGAAGATTATAATAATTGCTTGACTCTTAAAACTATAACTCTAACTAGTATTTATAGTTTTCATTGATTTGTGTTGCAGCGAATCAATCGGCGTTGTTAGTTGGAATCGCTGATCAACTCAGTGATTCGCCTTTCGGTGTAGTTCATCGCCATCTGGCACCATCCTTCAGCATTGTCGTGCTCTGGGTCATTGGGCGACATGGTACTACTTCACAGAACTTCTCGGCAATATGCCAACTGCTACCTTTTTCCACCGACTTGGTCCTTTCCTTTAGGGCTTAGCACACAGGAACAAAAGGCGAAGTAAGACCCTTCAACTACTCGCCAAGTGTACTCGGCGATCCTCATGCCTTCTTTTCTTCGTTGTTTTCAGCCTATTCAATCCATTTTGTGACGTAGTGTCCATGCTTTCCTTCAAACTTCAAATACCTGAAACGTAAGTGTTTTCATCAGATATTGAGATAAAACAAGCATTTGATGACACAATTTCTATTAAAATATAGTCCTAAATGAGTCCAATTTGTGGACTCATCACCGTCCAAGTACAATTGCCTAAAATCTAAATCATATATGTCAAACTTATTACACGAGAAATAACTTTGAAGAATCTATAACTTGATTTGGTGAAAAAGATTGTTCCATTTGTCTTCAATGCTCTCGATGAGTCCGAGATTCTTTAGTTTGGCGTGAGGGACTAGACCCTTCACCAAATATCTCACTTAGTTGATTTTTTTTAACATTGGGCAGATTTAACCATAAAATCCTCATTATCATAGTGAGGCTTCCGGCTTTCTCAAATAGATTTTGGGGTATTTTTTCACTTCTCCTCGGATGATCTTGCTTTAGATAACATACTTTTGTATTGTATTGAACATTTTTTTCAGAAAATGAACCTTTATGGAACCTTCAATTACAGTATTCCAATGGGATCTCTTTTGTTTAAAAAGACAAAGAAGAATATCACATGAATTGATATAACAAAAACTCTAAATAAATAAAATCTATTAATAAAATGAAGATAAAATTAAATTTATGGGTAAAATGGGTACATGAATATAATAGAAGAATGAGATGATGTTCCAAAACAAGATGCATGCATGGGTGTTAAAAAAGGTCTAGAAAGAGAAGAAGTATATTGAAGAAGTCGGGATGAATATCGCTAAAATATGAAGTATGGTCAGGTTCTCTATTAGGAAATTATCTGTGAAGCATAGAGGAAATTATCAAAAAGTCTCATGGAGAAGGTTAACTAGCAATAACAGTGGTCCACCTAAATGGACCTTAATTCTGTACTTTGCTATACTAGGATGATTATACACCAGAGATGGGCTTCTTGGTTGGGGCATTATTGATCATTTGAGTTGTGGAATGTCCGTAGATGCAAACCAAACTATAGAACTTGTTTTTTCAATGTAGTATTTCCCATGGTGTATAGACTAAGATGTTATAGTGGTAGGGCATAGCAAGAGCTCCTATGGAAAGAAAGAATGAAGTGGACTATGCAAGTAATTTGATTAAAGGCAAGAGTCCCAAAGAAGAAATATAATGAATTTTCTTTCCTTATAGTGTATACCATATTTTAATAGAAAGGAATCAACGTCTTTTCAAAGGCACAAAAAAAATTCATGAAGTTGTACTTAGACAAGTTATCCAACAGGTGTTCAAGAAGTGTAATAACAATATGAAATTGTAACACGTCGGACTCGAGAACATGAAAAATGTAGATTTCCAAAACCTAGTGTCAGAACCAATTGAAATCAAACATGGACTCTAGGTAGATGTAATACTCTGGAAATCTAACGATCTAAGCTAGAGCCTAAATGATGACTAGTGACTTAATGAGAGTACAAATGAAGTTTCAAGACTTAATCTAAAGTAACTAAATTGGTAAGAAAGTGTTAGTGCTTAAACGTCAAGAAACGACCACGACGTCAGGAAACTAGTGCATTGAACTAGTGAGGTGCTAGGTCTTGTGACATGACTTCAGATTGTCGTAGGTGGACTAAAGATTGAAAAAACTGTCAGATTCCATGTTTAGGTTCCAAACGTCTGGGTACGACTCCACAAGGGTCACCAAGGGCTCCTTGGGGAGGACCCAAACTTGGAACCAAAAAGGAAAGATGAAATTGTCCAAAACAAGTTGGACTCACGAGGGCAAAACCACGAGGCGTAGGTTGATTCACGCCCCACGGAAGGGGGTCGTGAGTCCACACATAGAATCCTCTAAGTAGCCCCCAAATCAACCCCCTCAGTCCCTAATCACGAGCATGTTGTACGGTCCGTAGACCGAATCACGCTCCGTGGAAGGGTCTCGTGAGTTGAGACTTAGTCTCCACACCAAGACACTTGACTACACCCTCTCAGTACCAAACTATGAGTGGCCAGTACGTCCCGTGGTTCAACCCACGCCCTGTGGGCGGGGATTCCTGGATGGCACTCGAGCTCACTGCCTCCACACGGGTTAAGTGAGGGTAGTTTAGTAATTTACTGATTAATTTCTTAAGGGTTAAAACTGGTTATAAATAGTTATATTAGGTAGTTTAGGGTTTTATTAAGTAATACAAAGTCTTCCACCTTATAATACCAAATCACAAAAAAATCAAAACCCACTTCTCTCTAAGTCCTCTCTCTAAAGACTCTAGAAGAAGAAGATTTCATTGGAGCGAGGGTTTCAAGGTTTCTTCCCAAATTGCTTGGAGTTTATCCATTTATTCTCAAGGAATCAACTAAGGTATAGTTGCTCTTCACTCTTGGGATCTTTTCCCCAAGAGGACCTCTCAAAATTGGATTTCAAAGATCCCCAAATTCTAGATTTTCTTTCAATTTCGTGGGTCCCTTTATAAATGTGTTTTCATTGAATTATAAAGATTAATTATGGTTGTATATGATGATTTGTGGAATAAATAATGTCATGTTGAAGGTTTTTGAACAAATCCACACAAGACCCATGATTTCCCCTTCTTTCTCACTTTAAACCCTAGTATGACTTTAATGGTGAATGAAGGATGATAATCTAATATGTAATTGTGGAATTCATTATTGGATTATGATGTTACTCTATATTATGAATGATTACTAATGAATTAGGGTTGAATCTTGTTGTGATTATTTAACGCTATGAATGAAGGTTGTCAAATTGATGAATGTTCATATATTGAATTGTTGATCCACTTATGGTGGAGGTGCTAGTTGATTATGAATTGTAGTGATTGAGTTATGTTTCCCCTTCCCTACAACCCCAAATTATTGACAAGTATGCTATGATATGAACATGAGTGTTAAGTTATGATTATGGTAGTGTTGGTATGATGAATTAAAGGTAAATCTCATGAATACTATATGACCATGTTATGAATGAACATTGTTATATGCTGATGGTTCTATGATGAAAGGTTATTCTCATCTTAGAACTTATGATCTATACAATAAATGATGGGTTAAATCCCAAATGCATTCCTTATTGAATTAATGTGTAAGTAAAGGCCTAATATTACTCTAAAAGGGAATTGTGCTTAGCACCAAGTGAACATGAATATGAGATGGAAGATTTTATGTTAAGCAAGTCCAGCTTCCCATAAGGGTTCCTTCTACGTTTAGCAAGTCCGGGTTCCCAAAATATATATGTTGTCTAATGAGATAGAAATCTTCTACGTTTAGCAAAGTCCGGGTTTCTAGTAGCAATCTCCTTGTTCCTTAACTATGTTTGCCCACATAGGTATTAGCTAGTGGATCCACGTAGATTCGATTATGTTAGTTCTACCTTGGCAAGTGGAACACTCTCTTTTCGGTGTGGGAGTAGAACACCGGATTCCATGAAGCTCTCATGGTCTATGTCGGTTATTGCTAATATCCCTTTGTTTTAAGAAGATGATCAAATGTATGAATACGACTTATGTAAATGACTTATGAACTCTAACTAGGACTACTTGAGGGATACTACTTAGTATAGGTGAGGGTATGGGACATCACCTATGCATTGCACAAGTGGCTTCTTTGAGGAATTCTTGTGTGTGTCCTTTTATATATGGTAAGGTATGAATTATGTTAAGGTTGGTTTCACCTAAGATGATGTTTATTTTGTATATGACTATACTTGTGTCTTCTTGATATTTTTACTTAGTATATATGGGGGTATGGAACTTCATATGTACATTGCACAAGTGAACTTGAAAGGGGGTCATGGGTGGTGTCTGATGATGGTGTAATGTAAATGGAACTCAAATATGTAAGGTATAGGTTATGGATTTTTGTTATGATCATGAATGCCTTTTACCTTGTAATGTGGATTGGCTAAATGTCCCTTGAATATGCATTATGGCTTCTAACTTGAAATATCATGTTTTCAACTAAAGGTCCTTTTTTGCTCTATTTAAATGGTTTTAATTGCATTGTTTCCATACTTCGAACAATTGATTGTGCTAACCCATATTTCTTCCTTTTTCTACTAAGTGTAGGTTTCGGGTAGTGATTGTGCTACTAAGAGACTCAAGCTTGAATTTAAACTTTCTCCAAGACTTTTTGGTATGTCCTCAAGTTCTGGGGACACACACTATGACAATTATGTTCCTTATATTGTAATAAACTATTAGACTTCCTATATACTTCTCATTTTGAGACAATTCAATTGTCAAGGGCTATGGTCCCAATTCGAGATTCTTATGTGTACTTAGATGGTTTCATTGAGATGATGTTTCTACTTTCTATTTTCTATTATAAGACACTTTGACATTGATGTTGCAAAGTTTTTAAATTTCCGCATTACTCAATATCTATATGAAATGACAAATATGCTAATGTGGTTGCGGATGCATTGAGTAGACACTCCGGAAATGTAACGACCTAAGCTAGAGCCTCAATGATGATTAATGACTTAATGAGAGTAGAAATGATGTGTCAAGACTTAATCTAAAGTAACTAAATTGGTAAGAAAGTGTTAGTGCTTAAACGCCAAAAAATGACCACGATGTCCGGCAACTAGTGCATTGAACTAGTGAGGTGCTAGGTCTTGTGACTTCACTTTAGAGTGTCATAGGTGGACTAAAGTTTGAAAAAAATTAAGATTCCATGTTATGTTCCAAACGTACGGGTACGACTCCCCAAGGGTCACCAAATGGGTCCTTGGGGAGGACCCAAACTTGAAACCAAAAAGGAAAGAAGAAGTTATCCAAAATAGGTTGGACTCATGAGGGGCAAACCACCAAGCATAGGTTGACTCACACCCCGTGGAAGGGGTTCTTGATTCCACGCATAGAATCCCTCGAGTGGCCCCCAAATCAACACCCTCATTCCCTAACTATGAGCATGTAGTACGGTCTGTAAGTCGACTCACGCTCCGTGGAAGGGTCTCGTGAGTTGAGACTTAGTCTCCTCACCAAGACCCTTGACTGCACCCTCTCAGTACCAAACTATGATTGGCCAGCACGTCCCGTGGTTCAATCCACGCCCCTTGGGCGGGGATTCATGGATGGAAGTCGAGCTCACTGCCTCTACACGGGTTGAGTGAGGGTAGTTTAGTAATTCATTAATTAATTTCTTAAGGGTTAAAAATGGTTATAAATAGTTATATTAGGTAATTTATGGTTTTATTAAGTAATAGAAAGTCTTCCACCTTATAATACCAAATCACAAACAAATCAAAACCCACTTCTGTCTAAGCTCTCTCTCTAAAGACTCTAGAAGAAGAAGATTTCATTGGAGCTATGGTTTCAAAGTTTCTTCCCAAATTGCTTGGAGTTTCTCCATTGATTCTCAAGGAATCAACTAAGGTATGGTTGCACTGCACTCTTGGGATCTTTTCCCCAAGAGGCCCTCTCAAAATTGGATTTCAAAGTTCCCCAAATTCTAGATTTTCTTTCAATTTCGTGGGTCACTTTATAAATGTGTTTTCATTGAATTATAATGATTAATTATGGTTGTATATGATGATTTGTGGAAGAAATAATGTCATGTTGATGGTTTTTGAACAAATCCCCACAAGACCCATGATTTCCCTTTCTTTCTTACTTTAAAACGTAGTATGACTTTTATGGTGAATGAAAGATGATAATCTAATATGTAATTGTGGAATTCATTATTGGATTATGATGTTACTCTATATTATGAATGATTACTAATGAATTAGGGTTGAATCTTGTTGTGATTATTTAAGGCTATGAATGAAGGTTGTCAAATTGATGAATGTTCATATATTGAATTGTTGATCCACTTATGGTGGAGGTGCTAGTTGATTATGAATTGTAGGGATTGAGTTATGTTTCCTCTTCCCTATAACCCCAAATTATTGACAAGAATTCTATGATATGAACATGAGTGTTAAGCTATGATTATGGTTGTGTTGGTATGATGAATCGAAGGTAAATCTCATGAATACTATATGACCATGTTATGAATGAACATTGTTATATGCTGATGGTTCTAAGATAAAAGGTTATTCTCATCTTAGAACTTATGAGCTATACAATAAATGATGGGTTGAATCCCAAATGCATTCCTTATTGAATTAATGTGTAAGTAAAGGCCTAATGTTACTTTAAAACGGAATTGTGCTTAGCACTGAGTGAACATGAATATGAGATGGAAGATTTTATGTTAAGCAAGTCCGGCTTCCCATATGGGTTCCTTCTACGTTTAGCAAGTCTGGGTTCCCAAAATATATATGTTGTCTAATGAGATGGAAATCTTCTACGTTTAGCAAAGTCCGGGTTGCTAGTAGCAATCTCCTTGTTCCTTAACTATGATTGCCCACATAAGTATTAGCTAGTGGATCCACCTAGATTCGATTATGTTAGTTCTACCTTGGCAAGTGGAACACTCTCTTTTCGGTGTGGGAGTAGAACACCGGATTCCATGAAGCTCTCATGGTCTATGTCGGTTATTGTTAATATCCCTATGTTTTAAGAAGATGATCAAATGTATGAATACGACTTATGTAAATGACTTATGAACTCTAACTAAAACTACTTGAGGGATACTACTTAGTATAGGTGAGGGTATGGGACTTTACCTATGCATTGCACAAGTGGCTTCTTTGAGGAGTTCTTGTGTGAGTCCTTTTATATATGGTAAGGTATGAATTATGTTAAGGTTGGTTTCACCTAATATGATGTTTATTATGTATCTGACTATACTTGTGTCTTCTTGATATCTTTACTTAGTATATATAGGGGTATGGGACTTCATATGTACATTGCACAAGTGAACTTGAAAGGGGGTCATGGGTGGTGTCTAATGATGGTGTAATGTAAATGGAACTCAAATATGTAAGGTATAGGTTATGGATTTTTGTTATGATCATGAATGTCTTTTACCTTGTAATGTGGATTGGCTAAATGTCCCTTGAATATGCATTATGGCTTCTAACTTGAAATATCATGTTTTCAACTAAAGGTCCTTTTTTGCACGATTTAAATGGTTTTAATTGCATGGTTTCCATACTTCGTACAATTGATTGTGCTAACCCATATTTCTTCCTTTTTGTACTAAGTGTAAGTTTCGGGTAGTGATTGTGCTACTAAGAAACTCAAGCTTGAATTTAGACTTTCTCCAAGACTTTTTGGTATGTCCTCAAGTTCTGGGGACACATACTATGACACTTATGTTCCTTATATTGTAATAAACTATTAGACTTCCTATATACTTGTCATTTTGAGACAATTCTATTGTAGAGGGCTATGGTCCCAATTCGAGATTCTTATGTGTACTTAGATGGTTTATTGAGATGATGTTTCTACTTTCTATTTTCTATTATAAGACACTTTGACATTAATTTTGAAAAGTTTTTAAATTTCCGCATTATTCAATGTCTATATGCAATGACGAATATGATAACGTTGTTGCGGATGCATTGGGTAGAAACTCCGGAAATGTAACGACCTAAGCTAGAGCCTCAATGATGACTAATGACTTAATGAGAGTAGAAATGATGTTTCAAGACTTAATCTAAAGTAATTAAATTGGTAAGAAAGTGTTAGTGCTTCAACGCCAAGAAACGACCACGATGTCCAGAAACTAGTGCATTGAACTAGTGAGGTGCTAGGTCTTGTGACTTCACTTTAGAGTGTCGTAGGTGGACTAAAGTTTGAAAAAAAATTAAGATTCCATGTTTATGTTCCAAACGTCCGGGTACGACTCCCCAAGGGTCACCAAAGGGGTCCTTGGGGAGGATCCAAACTTGGAACCAAAAAGGAAAGAAGAAGTTGTCCAACACAGGTTGGTCTCACGACGGGCAAACCACAAAGCGTAGGTTTACTCACACCCCGTGGAAGGGGTTCGTGAGTCCACACATAGAATCACCCAAGTGGCCCCCAATTCAACACCCTCATTCCCTAACTATGAGCATGTAGTACGGTCTGTAAATCGAGTCACGCTCCGTGGAAGGGTCTCATGAGTTGAGACTTAGTCTCCTTACCAAGACCCTTGACTTCAGCCTCTCAGTACCAAACCACGAGTGGCCAGCACGGCCCTTGGTTCAATCCACGCTCCGTGGGAGAGGACTCGTGGATGGCACTCGAGCTCACTACCTCCACACTGGTTAAGTGGGGGTTAGTTTAGTAATTTACTAATTAACTGCTTGAGGGTTAAAAACGGTTATAAATAGTTATATTAGGTACTTTAGGGTTTTATTAAGTAATAGCAAGTCTTCCACCTTATCATACCATATCACAAAAAAATCAAAACCCACTTCTCTGTAAACTCTCTTTGAAGACTCTAGAAGAAGAAGATTTAATTGGAGCTATGGTTTCAAGGTTTCTTCCCAAATTGCTTGGAGTTTCTCCATTGATTCTCAAGGAATCAACTAAGGTATGGTTGCTCTTCACTCTTGGGATTCTTTCCCCAAGAGGCCCTCTCAAAATTGGATTTCAAAGTTCCCCAAATTCTAGATTTTCTCTTAATTTCGTGGGTCACTTTACAAATGTGTTTTCATTGAATTATAATGAGTAATTATGGTTGTATATGATGATTTATGGATGAATTAATGTCATGATGATGGTTTTTGAACAAATCCCCACAAGACCCATGATTTCCCATTCTTTCTCACTTTAAACCCTAGTATAACTTTAATGGTGAATGAAGGATGAGAATCTAATATGTAATTGTTGAATTCATTATTGGATTATGATGTTGCTCTTTATTATGAATGATTACCAATGAATTCGGGTTGAATGTTGATGTTATTCTTGAAGGCTATGAATTCAGGTTGTCAAATTGATGAATGTTCATATATTGAATTGTTGATCCACTTATGGTGGAGGTGCTAGTTGATTATGAATTGTAGTGATTGAGTTATGTTTCTTCTTCCGTACAACCCCAAATTGTTGACAAATATGCTATGATATGAAGATGAGAGTTAAGCTATGATTATGGTAGTGTTGGTATGATGAATAAAAGGTAAATCTCATGAACACTATATGTCCATGTTATGAATGAACATTGTTATATGTTGATGGTTCTACGATGAAAGGTTATTCTCATCTTAGAACTTATGAGCTATACGATAAATGATGAACTGAATCCTGAATGCATTCCTTATTGGATTAATGTGTAAGTAAAGGTCTAATATTACTTTAAAATAGAATTGTGCTTAGCACTGAGTGAACATGAATATGAGATGGAAACTTTTACGTTTAACAAGTCCGGCTTCCCATATGGGTTCCTTCTACGTTTAGCAAGTTTGGGTTCCCAAAATATATATGTTGTCTCACGAGATGGAAACCTTCTACGTTTAGCAAAGTCTGGGTTTCTAGTAGCAATCTCATTGTACCTTAACTATGTTTGCCAACATAGGTATTAGCTAGTGGATCCACCTAGATGCTATTATGTTAGTTCTACCTAGGCAAGTGGAACACTCTGTTTTCGGTGTGGGAGTAGAACACCGGATTCCATGAAGTTCACTTGGTCTATGTCGGTTATTGCTAATATCACTATGTTTTAAGAAGATGATATAATGTATGAATACGACTTATGTAAATGACTTATGAAGTCTAACTAGGACTACTTGAGGGATACTACTTAGTATATGTGAGGGTATGGGACTTTACCTATGCATTGCACAAGTGGCTTCTTTGAGGAGTTCTTGTGTGAGTCCTTTCATATATGGTAAGGTATGAATTACATTAAGGTTGGTTTCACCTAGTATGATGTGTATTATTATGTGACTATACTTGTGTCTTTTTGATAACTTTATTTAGTATATTTGGGGGTATGGAACTTCATATGTACATTGCACAACTGAACTTGAAAGGAGGTCATGGGTGGTGTCTTATGATGGTGTAATGTAAATGGAACTCAAATATGTAAGGTATAGGTTATGGCTTTTTGTTATGATCATGAATGTCTTTTACCTTGTAATGTGGATTGGCTAAATGTCCCTTGAATATGCATTATGGCTTCTAACTTGAAATATCATGTTTTCAACTAAAGGTCCCTTTTTGCATGATTTAAATGGTTTTAATTGCATGGTTTCCATACTTAGTACAATTGATTGTGCTAACCCATGTTTCTTCCTTTTTGTACTAAGTGTAGGTTTCGGGAAGTGATTGTGCTTCTAAGAGACTCAATCTTGGATTTAGACTTTCTCCAAGACTTTTTGGTATGTCCTCAAGTTCCGGAGACACACACACTATGACTCTTATGTTCCTTATATTGTAATAGACTATTAGACTTCCTATGTACTTGTCATTTGGAGACAATTCTATTGTAAAGGGCTATGGTCCCTATTCGAGATTCTTATGTGTACTTAGATGGCTTCATTGAGATGATGATGTCTAGACATCCTACTTTCTATTTTCTATTACGAGACGCTTTGACATTGATGTTGAAAAGTTTTTAAATTTCCGCATTAATCAATGTCTATATGCAATGACGAATATACTAAGGGCTCGTATAAGATCCTTCGGGGTCAAGTACGCCGTGTTATGCCTAGGGGGTGCTCTTGGGGCGTGACAGTAGAACCACAGAGCGTAGATGGGGTCTTGTTGTTCAGTCTCATACTTAGGGTAATTTAAGAATTTAAATATGAAACCTACGGTCGTGAACCACGGTCAGTTGATTGATTCACGGATCGTAGGATGGTTCCATCATTGCGTCCAAAGTTTGATGGTCTCTGATCTCACCCACGATCCACCACTACGGTCTGTGGTTGGACCTTCGGACTGTAGGTCTTACCGTATGTAAGGGTCAGCAATCAATTGGAGGATAATGGTTATTTGGTCAACTTCAAACGGTCATATCTTTTAGCACAAAATAAATCAGGTGTCCCGTGACCTATTAAAATAAAGATATTTGAATCCCTTTTCCATCACCACCGAGTTTGCTTAATTCCCATCTTGGAGTAAAAAATTATGCTTGGTTTAGTGAAGCCGTATCAGGCTGACCATGAACCACGACCAAAGACGATGGTTGGTAGTCCAAACGACGGTCCCTAGGTCCCTGCATGGATGGCCCTTATCACCTTTTAGGTTAGGATCCTTTATATCTTTTTTATGTGCGTTGGGGCCCTTAAACTATGTCATTTAATTCTAAAACTACGTCATTTTACTCAGTTTAAGACTAAAACCTTAGTCAGACATACCCAAAACCCTCATTCTCCAAAAATCATCCAAACATGGAGAAAAAAGTCCACCAAACCTCCCAAGAAACAGAAGTAGTGTTCTTTTTGTTTCATCCGTGTTATCAAAGGATTTCTCCGTAGATTCTGTAACCATGTACGTGGGGTTTCACTAGTGGGTTACTTTCATCCACTAAATCCCTAGAATTCAGTCTACTCCTTGATTCTTCATATCGTGTTTAGACATAGGTTTCTAAAACCTTGGAATTTTCTTGTGATTTAGCTGTTGTAGTATCCTGAATTGAAATAACATGTTTTCTTGGAAAGGTTACTTAATTCCAAATTAGTGATCATGCTAGTCATGCTTTTATACCCGTGGTAAGGTATATTGGGTCCTCTCGATATTGCGTATACACAAGACTCAATGTTTAGCTAACGTGGTTTTATGTCGATTTATAGTAGCTCCCACAGTCAGACTTTTAGTGTATTTGACAAGGTTCTTAATATATACTCCAACATTCAGTTCAACATGTTATTTTAATGATTAGTTCTTGGTTACTGAATTCAACTTAGATTTTCAATTATGTTTCAGTATTTGTATTTCTTGCACAGTTATGTTTTGTTCGGCTTATATATATTTTATCAGCTTAGTATCTATATCATGCATGCTCAGTATATTCCAAGTACTGACGCATACTCTGCGCTACATCCTTTCATGATATATGTTCCAGATCGGGCATAGATCAATTCGTGGTCCGCATTCAGAAGCTTCAATTTTGAGTGCTGATACTTCGAGGACAATATACACGCTTTTCATATTAGTCATTATATTATGTTTTTAGTTTTGTTAGAGTTAGCATGGGGGCATGTCCCAGTAACTCAACTTAGTTAGAGGCTTTTCACAAATAGTAGTAGAATTAGCTTGAATTATTAACTTTAATCTTTCGTTGTTATTAAACTCTTAATATGCTTTATACATTCAGACTAGTTGGGTATTCCCCACATTCAGTTATCCATGTTTTAGCTTATGCATAGTACATGTTTTATTGAGTGATTCTTAGTATGCTTGATATATGCAAGACACATGGTTAGCTTAGGGTTACTCATGATCCTAAATCCTGTGTTATGTCAAGGGGGTAGCCTCGAGGTATGACAAATTTGGTATCAGAGTATTAGCTTTAAGAGTCTTAGGATGTCTAAAATCCGCACTAAGTAGAGTCACTTTTGTAACGACCCGATAGCACCCCCTAGTCGTTACCGGCGTATTCGACCTCGAAGAGGTCTTATACAAGCCCTTAGCTCTCTCATAAATCATAGAATAAAATCATGGAAAATTTAGAACCTTTACTTTGGAAGTTCAACTTCACTTCATATATGAAAAATAGAATCTAACTTCGTCACAATGCACCATCGAGACATAGAAGTATCGAAAATGGGACTTAGCCCTTCCATCAATAAGAAATCTTGAAAATAGGAAGTATAACAATGTCTTTCAATATAAGCAAAGAACTAAACATAGAAGATAGATCATAGGGTCTTGTCCTCGGACTTGAGGACTCACCAACTTGGGGAAGCAACTCCAACTGTCTTGAGAAGTAAGCTTGAATCCTCAACAGCCCGAACCTAAATGTTTGGGGTAACGGGAGAAAATATGGGTTAGTACAACACAAGTACTAAGTATGGCTACTTTGCATAAAAACCATTGAAACATGCATAAAAGGACATTTTAGTCAAAACATGTTTTTTACCAAGTAAATCCAATATGCACATGAAGTAAGCATCATAGTCCAATCCAACATAATATCATCCCAACATGTAGACAACCCAAGCAATACTAGTGCAATGCAAAGAATAGAACCCCATAACCCTATTCAAAGCAAAGCATCACATTAAGCAACCTACTTCATGCATACATTCATAAGATCATATTTCATCATAACTTACCATATTCATAATGATCATACATAGCATAGCTTTAATATACATAAGTCATAATCATCATAATCATAAGAGAACAATACTACAACCATCTCTTAGGATCCCACAAGTGCAATGTGCAAGAGAAGTCCCATATCCTCCCTTACACTATGTAGAAACCCTTAAGAAAGCCCTAGTAAGAGTTCACACCTGTCATACCTTCATTTACTTTTACATTAGGTAAATAATACACTAACCGACATAGACCATGAGAGCTACATGGAATCCGGTGTTCTACTCCCACACCGAAAAAAAAGGGTTAACACATGCCTAAGGTGTAACCATTCGTACATAGCTATCTAGGTGGATCCACTAAGCTAGAGTCCTATGTGGGCACATAGTTAAGGGTCAAGGAGATTGCTTCTAGAAACTCTAACCTACTAAACGTGGGGATTTCCATCTCATGAGAAAACACATACCGTAGGTAATCCGGACTTTCTAAACGTGAGGAAACCATTGTGGGGAGCCGAACTTACTAAACGTGAGGCCCCCATCTCATTTACATGCCCTTTCGGTGCTAAGCATCTGATTCCCTTTTGTAATCATCTTTAGTCATCACATAAGTTCACATTAGCCTTTACTAGACTCTTATGTAGACATCTTATCATAATAGCTCATATGTGTTCATAAGTGAGTAACAATCCTTTCACTTTAGAGACACTTAGCAAGTGAGTAAACCTTTCACTTTACATTACACTACAATCATGAGAACTACCTTTCAATCATATAACAATCATACATTAATATACATACATACTTCATAGCTAATTCAAGTGTAGAGGGTTAAGGATGAGGAAACTAGGTCATCAACAGCACAATAACACACTAGGTATAGCATCATTACAATCTAAGTAATTCACCTTTCATACTTGAGTTCAAAGAAGAACCAACCTTCATACCTTCTTGCCCTTCGTGGGACATCCATACTTCAATTACCAAGCAATTCATAACCAATACATAATACAAGGTAATTCATGAAGTAATAACATAATCAACATCAATATAAGCAATTGACATGTTCCCTTCATAGCCTTCAAGGATTCATTCAAAGACTCAAACATGAATCATCATACAAACATGAATTACATAACATCACATTCAATTCATAGACTTCAATCAATATCCAACACAACTAGGGTTAGAATTAGGAAAAGAAGGAGAAACATGGGTCTCATGGGGAATTCTATAAGAAAACACCAATACAACATAAATTCATCCATAATTGTTCATATAACATCAATAAAAGTCAGTTTATAACATCAATTTTACTTTAGAAAGAAGATCCACGTTTTTGGATTGAAAACCTAGAAATTAGAGATTTTGAAATTCATCTTGAAGGGGCCTCTTGGGGAAAGGAATCGCAAGAGTGGTAAGCAACCATACCTTATTGACAAATTACCCACGAAAATCTGAGTTGAATCCTTGGAGAGTTGGCCTTATTCTTGAAGCTCCAATCTTCTTCAATTGAGTTCTTGAGAAGAGAGAGAGAGAGTAGAGAGAGGGAGGAACTTTAGATTTAGATCTTTGGGTTTTGTGTTTGAGTGATAAAAGTGAGGTAAATTGACTTAAAAATCATTATATACACATCCCCTAAAGTACCCTAAATACCCCTCACTTCAATGGACTCTTTAATGAAGTAAAAATAGATTTTTGAATTTCTGCATTTTCGTCGCGGAACAAGTCCGCGATGCGGAGCTGTTCCCTAAAGATATTTCGAATTAAATTTTGGGACAGTAGAGTTCGCGACACAACCGCGTTGTGAACTCACTTTTTGCTCCTTGGGGGAGCAAGTTCGTAACACGCCTTCATTCCCTCGAAGAGCAATTTGCAAGCTGCCTTGGCAGCTTGCTTGGCCAAGGTTGGGGTCCCCCTTGGGGCCCCTTAGGGTGGTCCCGGGGCGTCGTATTCGAACGTTTTGACTCTATAAACATATATTTACCTATAAACATTTTTACAAGATTATACCATCAAGGACGCACTAGAACACATTCTTCTCTAGTTTTCGGACGTCGTGGTCGTTTCTTAACGTTTAGACTCTTACTCTTCCAAACCAAGTGTAGCGACCCTAAAAATAGATAGGTGAAACTAGAGCCTAACATATGAATTTTTAAAGTTTAAGAATAAATTGGAAGTAGTCACTTTTGGAAAAAAATTTCTGAATCTGGAAATTGGCTAAGTTCAAAACATGGAAATTTGGTTAAGTGTGGGAAATCAGTGAGTTTTTGGCCAACTTTGAGCAGTCATAACTCCTAGATCAGGATGATCCAGAAGTAGTTCCAGTTATGTTTGGAAAGCCCTTGGAACGATCTTTCCAACGCCACCGAGTTTGCTCGATTCCGAGTTTGTATGAGTGAGTTATGCCCTTTGAAAGTTGGGCAGTTGGCAAGGAGTCCGTCCGAAAATTTAAGGGCATTTTGGTCATTTCACAAATCTTTTCTTTTGAGGTTATATTATTGTGTTAGGCTGATTGTGGATCATTTTTGTTCCATTTTAAAAGAGTAAAGTTAGGGTTCTTGAGTGAAGAAGAGAAGAAGAGAGGAAGAAGAAGAAGAAGAAGTTGGAGCTAGGGTTGAAGATTTTGAGTTCTTTCTTCTTCAATTTTTCGTGGGCTTTCAACTTAGAGGTATGGTGACCCTTTATCCTTGATGAATCTTTCTTTCAAGGATTCCAATCAAAAGGGTTTCAAAAGTGTTTCAAAGAACAAAAATCTCAAATTCTAATCTAAGCATGGGTTCATTGGCAAAACGTTTTCTAAGCCATTATATTGATGAATTAATATTTTTTTTTAAGATGATTTCGTATGGAATTCCTTGAAGAACCCATGTTTTCCCTAAATTCCTAATTTGCTTATGAAGTGGGTCTTTTGCTTATGATTCAAAGTTTATGAAATTGTGTTTGGATTGGATTGTATTAGTGACTCTTATGATTTTCTACATCTATATATGATGTATGGATGAATTGAAAGTTGTGGCCTTATGGGCAAGTTATGGATGAATTCTCTTGTGGTAAGTAAAATGGTTGGGACTTGAGTGTTGTTGATTATGGCTTTGGAGGATGGTAAGTTGGCTTAATCTCTTATTATGCATAAAATTGTTCTTGCTTAGTTTGATCCACTTATGGTGGAGGTGTTTAATTATGGAATGTATTATGAACATGGACTTGAATGCATTATCTATTGAATTAAAGTGTTATCAAGTTATGAAATGTTATTGTACTATGTGAAGGTATTCTTATGGTTATAAGGTGATCTTGTACAAAGTGTTATTGTATTGTATATTATATATAAAAATGAGGCTATATGTAAAGTCCTATATGAAGCTATATGTAAAGTTTTATGTGAAGCTTTATGTGCGAAGGTATGATGTGAATGAGTTTATGTGATCTTGTGATGATCCTATGTAAAGTGGATAGCATTGTGATTTAAAGTATGATTTTTCTCATGATGTATATATGAAATGATGTTGGATTATGAAGTATTCTTAGATGATAATGTTGTGACTTGGTTGGTAGACTAAAGTGTCTCTCCTTGTTACTTAAAGTCTTGAATGCATGAATGTGTGAAGTGGGCTAGAACTAAGAAATGGTGCCCTTTCTATAAATGCTAAAAGAGGAATTCTAGGCCAAGACTTGAATCGGCAAAACTAAGAAATGGTGCCCTTTCATAAGTCTAGCTTTCCTAAGTAAATGTATAACCTTGAAGGATGGGCCTTAGGGCGAAGTTCCCTTCTTGAGTGAGATGATAGACTTAGAGATGGATGGAGCCGGAACGGCATGATAATCCTTATCTAAGAAAGTCAAATGAGCTATCCTTATGAACCTTGATTGGCCATGACTAAGAAATGGGGCCTTTCTTGGGAAGAGGTACTATGAGTTGGTTGAACTAGAAAAGGAACCCTCTCTAAGTACATATGTGATTGAATACTCTATGGGAAACAAGGCTAGCACCGAGTGGATGTGGTTAGGAAGGTGGCCTAGTTGAGTATGAGATTAGGCACAATGAACTTCCTTGGACATCCCCTAAACCATGTGCCTACATGGGTTGCTTACTAGTTCTACCTTTGGCAAGTAGAACAACCTCCACGGAGTAGGATAGACTCCGGATTACATGCCTAGCTAGTATGGTCTATGTCGGTTATGCCTATTCCCATCATGTGGGATGTGCACTCTAGTTATTGGATAGGTTCTACAACGTGTAGGTAGTAGTATGGAATGCTATCTACACATGGCACGAGTAGGCTTTGAAAATACTACAGTGAGTTCCCTAAGTCTAACGACTATTATGTGAAAGTCCCATTATGTGCTTGAATGTCTCCTAAATGGTTTCTTAAAGAATGTTGGTCTATTGATGTTATGTTATAAAGGAAGTGTCCTTATCTAAGGTAATCTTGAGGAACACTTAAGTGTGCTTGAAGAGGTTGTATGGGCGGTCACTTCTTGTCTCACTCAAGTGTGTCTTAAGGTTATATTAGGTAGAGGTCCTACGGTAATGAAATGGCGTGTGTTCTTTTAAAGTTAAGCATGGGTTGTATATGAATATATGTTGAGTATGTATATGGTTGGCTATGGTTTTATATGCGAACATTGACTTGTAATATGTCTCTTATACTTGGGAAGTGAAGGTTTTATCAAAATAATATGAAAGCATTTATTCCTTGTAAATGTCCGTTTTGGCATGTTTTTGCATGGTCATCATACTTAGTACTTAATTGTGCTAATTCCATATTTCTCTATTTTCTACAAGTGTAGGTTCCGGAAAGTGAGCGGGTTCTATAGTAAGCTTGGAACTTGAAGTTCTTCCAAGATCTTGTGGTATGTCCTCATATGTCGAGGACAAGAGTTTTCTATTCTAGTTTTATGATAAGGTTCTTGTAATAGACTTAATAGACTTCTTTTGATTGTAAAGGGCCGTGTCCCTAGTATGTTTTCACGTTTATGTCTAAGATGGCTAAGAGACTTAGTATTCTGCTTGTGTACTTTTGAATGATGTTTTAAAAGTGACCTTTGAGTCTTATGGGATTTTATTTAAAGAGTTTTTAATTCCGCACTATTTTACATATCTAATGTGATGAATGCTAAGGGCTTGTATGAGACCTCCGAGAGGTCGAATACGCATGTTACGACTTGGGGGTGCTCTCGGGTCGTGACACCAAGTCCATTGCATTAAATTAGGTTTAGAAAAATCATTTTAAATATTTTTAAGTCATTATTCATAAGTTGAGGCTCTAACTTAAGTCATAGAATTTGTGGGGTGTTAAATATTTCATGGGTGTGAAGTCCACCACATCTATGAGAGGGACACTACGAAGTGTTTTATGAAAAACTTCACTTTCTTTGTTATTCTTATTGTGCGTGGGTATGATCCAAATTTTCCTTTCTAGTCTGTCGTTATGCATTTTATATCTTACATCCTCATAGAGATAATGGACAGAATGCTTACGTACGCAATACTAATGCAATTCCTCCAGCCTCGAACCGTGAGAATACGAATGCGATCCAACTCTTGGCTCAGAGTGTGGCCAATCTAAGGACCCACAAAAAATTATTGATGGGGTTAAGAAAATTCTTGGAGTAATGCAAGTGAGTGGAATTGAGAGTGTTGAGTTGATATCCTACTAATTGAAGGATGTGTATCATATCTAGTTCACTTAGTAGAAAGATAACTGGGGTGCAAATGCAGCTGTTGTGACCTGGGATTGTTTTACGGGAAATTTCCTAGATAGGTTCTTCCCAGCAGAATTGAGAGTAGCTAAGGCACAAGAGTTTATGAGGTTGAAGCAGGGTTTTATGTCGATCCTAGAGTATAGGCTGAAGCTTACCTATCTCTCCAAGTATGATTCACACATGGTTGTTGATCCAAGGGTACAAATGAGTAACTTCTTGTAAGAGGTGTCTTATCTGGTGAAGACTAAGTGCAGGATTGCTATGCTTCTAGACGATATGGATATCTCAAGACTAATGACTCATCCTCAGCAAGTTGAGGTAGATAAGCTTAGGGAATTGTCTAAGGGTAACAAAAAGGCCAGAAAAGGAAACTATGAATACTCACAACAAAATTCAGATGGTGGGGATCGCTCACAATTTTAGTAGAGGTCTATAGCTCCAACACCTTCATCAACTAGTTCTCCATACGCAGGATTCGACAGGATTAAGAAGGTAGGGCATCATGCTCTAGGTCTTAGGGGAGTGCTTCAGGTAACAACACCTTCCCAACTTGTCCAAACTATGGTAAGAACCATTCGAGCGTGTCTTGCGGGCAAGGAAATGTGCTTTTGGTATGGTTAGGCTGGCCATAGTCTTAAGGATTTCCCTTCTTCCAAGAAGGGGCAAAGAGGTTACAACAATAGGGTTCAGTCTACATCTCCAACCGCACCAATATGTTGCCCAACTCACGATGGTACCTTATCTGGTACAGGTGGCGGTCAGCACTAGTACAGGTTATAGGCTCTCCAGGCTTGCTAGAACCAAGAAGATTCTCCTGAAGTGGTCATTGGTACATTACGACTCCTTCATTTAGATGTTTATGCATTGTAAGATCTAGGGGATACACTGCCTTTTGTAACTCCTAATATAGCACTAAAATTCGTTGTGACCTAGTTATATCTCGACTGGTATAAACAAAGTGCTTTGTCACAATCTCTCAGAAAGTCACCTCAGCGTATCATGTAGACTTAGAAATTGTAGATTTTGATAACATTCTAGGCATGGATTAGTTACATTTCTGTTATTCCTTTGTCGATTGTAGAACTAGGATCATTCGGTTTTAGTATACAAAGGAGCCAATCTTAGAATGGAAGGGTAGTAGGTCACTTTCTATGGGTCTATTCATCTATTACCTTAAGGATAGAAAATTGATTTCCAAAGGGTATGTTTATAATTTTTCTAGGGTTAAACATTCAAATTGTACAGCCCCAAATCTTGATTCAGTCCCAGTAGTAAATGAGTTTCAGGAAGTGTTCCTAGAAGATCTTCCTAGAATTCGTCTTGAAAGGGAAATTGACTTCGAAATAGATCTCTTTCCAAATACCCAACCCATTTCGATACCTCCTTACCAAATGGCTCCAGCCGAGCTAAAGGAATTAAAAGAGAAGTTGAAAGAACTTTTAGATAAGGGCTTCATCAGACCTAGTATCTCTCCATGGGGTGCTCCAGTGTTGTTCGTGAAATAGAAACATGGCTCTCTCAGAATGTGCATCGACTATCGTCGATTATCGTCAGTTGAACAAAGTCACAATCAAGAATAAGTATCTAATCCCAAAGATTGATGAATTATTCGACCAAATTCAAGGTGCTAGTTGCTTTTTAAAGATATACCTCAGGTCCGACTATCATCAAATTAGAGTTAGAGATAGTGACATTCCGAAGACACCTTTCAGAACTCGGTATGGTCATTATGAATTCGTAGTTATGTCGTTTTGACTAACAAATGCTCCTGCAACTCTCATGGATTTAATCAATAGGGTGTTAAAATAGTATTTGGACTTTTTCACCATCGTCTTTATTGATTATCTCCTCATTTATTCTCAAAGTCAAGAAGAACATGCAACTCATCTAAGAGTTGTTCTAAAACTCTAAAACATTGCTAGCTATTTGCAAAATTTAGTAAATGTGAATTCTGGTTACAGTTCATTTCTTTCCTTGGTCATGTGGTATCCAGCGAAGTGATTCACAGAAAATTGAGGCAGTACAATACTGGCTCAAACCCAGCTCTCTAACTGATATAAGGAGTTTCTTGGGTTTGTCCAGTTATTACAGGACATTTTTTAATGGATTTTCATCTATAGCTTCTACATTGACCAACTTGACTCTGATGAAGGTCAAATTTTAGTGCTCAGATCAGTCTGAGAAAAGCTTCTCAAAACTAAAGACTAGGTTGACTATAGCTACGGTCTTGACTCTACCAGATGGTTAAAACGGTTATGTGATTTATTGTGATGCATCCAGGGTCGGCCTAGGTTGTGTGTTGATTC
This sequence comes from Solanum verrucosum, assembly GCF_900185275.1. Classification (NCBI taxonomy): domain Eukaryota; kingdom Viridiplantae; phylum Streptophyta; class Magnoliopsida; order Solanales; family Solanaceae; genus Solanum; species Solanum verrucosum. The sequence continues at coordinate 1,377,134 of NW_026019914.1, read as the reverse complement.
AGCGAGGTAAGGTCATAGCCTATGCTTCTAGGGAACTTAAGGTCCATAAGAAGAACTACCCAACTCATGATCTCAAGCTTTCAGCCGTAGTATTTTCCCTAAAAATTTGGAGACACTACTTTTATGGTGTTTATGTTGATGTTTTCACACATCATAAGAGCCTCCAGTCTTTGTTCACAAAGAAAGAGTTGAATCTTGTAAGAGTAGATTACTTGAATTCCTCAAAGACTAAGACATAGATGTACTTTATAACCCAAGTAAGGCCAATGTAGTAGAAGATGCTCTCAACATGTTGTCTATGAGTAGTGTAGCACATGTAGAGGAAGAAAGGAAAGAGCCAGCCAAAGAAGTTCACCGGCTTGCTTGCTTAGGAGTTTGCCTTACAAACACATCAGATGGTTGAGTGATAGTTCAGAATGGATCAGAATATTCATTGGTAGCGGAGGTTAAGGAAAAGAAAAATAGTGATCTTATATTTCTTCTGTTTAAAGGTGCAGTTCAGCGGCAGAAAGTTGAGCTTTTCTCCCAAAAGGGAGATTGTGTGTTTTGTTACTAGGGTCGCTTATATGTCCCTAATGTGGATGAGTTGAGACAACATGTCCTTTCAGAAGCTCATAACTTCAGGTATACCGTGATCTACTAGAAGTCCTTTGGTGGAACGACATGAAGAGGGACATAGCAAATTTTGTGCCTAAGTGTTTTAGCTGTCAACAGGTTAAGGTACAACATTAGAAACCATGATGTACGACTAAGAAGATTAAAATTCATACATGGAAGTGGGAAGTGATAAATATGGACTTTATTTCCATTTTACCTCGTACTCGCAGACAACACAACTCCATTTGGGTAATAGAAGATAGAGACACTAAGTCTGCTCACTTCTTGGTTGTTAAGACTACAAATTCAGCGGAGGACTATGCCAAAATCTACATCAATGAGATAGTCGGGTTGCATGGGGTTCCTTGTGTATTATCTTAGATAGAGGTCTTCAGTTTACCTCTAAATTCTTGACATCATTTGAGAAAGTTCTTGGTACTTACGTAAATCTCAGTACAGGATTTCATCCACAGCCGATGGTCAGGCAGAATGTACGATTCAGACCTTAGAGGACATGTTGAGAACTTGCGTGATCTATTTCAAAGGTAGTTGGCATAATCACCTACCTATTATAGAGTTTGCCTATAATAATAACTTTCATTCCAGCGTTCTGATGGCCCCGTATCAGGCACCATATGGGTGTAGATACATGTCCCCAATTGATTGGTTTGAAGTAGGTGAAGCAGCCTCGATATGTCCAAATTCGGTTTATGAAGCTATGAAAAAAGTTCAGCTCATTAGAGATAGACTAAAGGAAGCTCAAATTCTTCTGAATTACTATGTAGATGTGAGGAGAAGGGACTTAGAGTTTGAAATATATTATTGGGTCTGCCTGAAGGTGTCACCTATGAAGGTGGTTATGAGATTTGGCATGAAAGGGACGCTCAGTGCTATATATATAGGTCCTTAAGCAATCCTGAAAAAGGGTTGGTTTTGTGGATTATGAGTTAGAGTTGCTAGCAGAACTAGCAATTGTTCATCCAATCTTTCACATTTTCTTGTTGAAAAAGTGTATGGGTAATCCGACATCAATAGTACCATTATAGAGTGTGGGTGTGAAAGATAGTCTTACCTATGAAGAAGTGTTAGTTCAAATTCTTGACCGTCGGGCTCATAGATGGAGAAATAAGGAAGTTACTTCAGTAAAGGTTTTGTGGAGGAGTTAGTAGAGATAGCTACTTGGTAAGCAAAAGCATCCATTATGGCCAAATACTCTCATATCTTTCTTTCCGATTCCGTTTCAGCTTGAGGTAATAGTTCCTATGTAGTCTTTCACTTTATTCTTGTGTAAATTCGGTCTTAGTATCTTCTTCCTTCAGTTGTTCATGCATTCTAGCATATTTACTTTCTCTTGGAAATTAGTTCAATTTGATATCAGTTTAGAGTACCAAGTGGTTGGCATTGCAGCTCCTGCCTTACATAGTCATCTTGTTTAGACTTCATTTAAGGACGAATGTTCTCAAGGGGGAGTTATTGTAACAGCTCAGACTCGAGAAAATGAAAAATGTAGCATTCCAGCACCTGGTGTCAGAACCAATGGAAACCACCCATAGGTCGTAGGTAGAACCACGGACTGTAGGTGGGGTCCCGTGGTTCAGTCCCAAACTTAAAGGAGTGTCAGAATCTGAAGATGACACCTACGGTCGTGAACCAATGCCCGTTGATTGACTCATGGACCAAAGGATGGTTCTGTCGTTGGGGTCCAGAGTTTGATGGTCTCTAATTCCACCCACGGTTGACCAGTACGGTCTGTGGTTGGACCGTAAGTGAGGGTTAGCAGCCAATTGGAGGAAAATGATTGTTGGGTCAACATCGACAGTCATATCTTTTAGCACAAATTAGGTGGCCAATAACCTATCCAAATAAAGATAATTGAAATCTCTTTCGAACCCCACCGAGTTTGCTAAAATCTCATCTTGGAGTAAACAGTTATGCTCATTTTAGTGAAACCTTGTCAGATAGACCACGAACCACGATCATAGATGACCGTTAGTAGTCCAAACGGCGGTATGTAGGTCCCTTCGTGGATGGCCTTCATCAGCCTCTAGGTAAGGATCATTTAGATGTTTTTCCTATGCGTTGGGGCCTTTATACTACATGGTTTTACTTAGTTTAAGCCTAAAAACTTAGTGAGACATACCCAAAACCCTCATTCTCCAAAAATCATCCAAACATGGAGCGAAAAGAACAGGAAAATACGACCAACCTCCTAAGAAAAAGCAATAGTGTTCTTCAAGTTTCATCCCTGAAAACAAAGGATTTCTCCGTAGATTTCATCACCAGTTATGTGGGATTTCACTAGTGGGTTCATTTCATCATCTAGGTCCCTAGAATTCAGTCAACTCTTTCATTCTCCATATATTGTGTAGACCTAGGATTTTTAAAACCATGGAATTTTGTTGTGATTTAGTTGTTGTAGTAACTTAATCGAAATAACATGTTTTCTTGAAAGGTTACTTGATTCCTTATATGAAACTTTGAACCCTAGTTTGTATAAATTCTCTTAGTTAATGAATTATACTTGCTAGGTAAGTTAAACAAATAATCATGCTCTATATCTCGAATGTTACATTATTAGTATATAAATATTGCATTCTCAGATCACATGTCAGTATTTTGAGCTATTCGGTATTTCTGTAATTCTGTTGCATTTGTGTCATATACATATTCAGTTGGGAGTAGACTTAGAACATAGTTGGACTACGGTTTTAACGTACCCTCATAGTCCGAGAACTACGTGCCCCCGTAGGAGTATAAGTGCCCTATGTTGGGCATCATATTTAGTGATCACGAGAGTCGTGCCTTTATACCACAGGCAAAGTATATTGGGTCCTCTCGATGGGGCGTATACATTTGACTCCACAGTTAGCTCACGTAGTTTTATGTCGGTTAATATGAGCTCCCACAATCAGACTCTTAGTGTATTTGACCATGTTCTAAGTATATACTTTAACATTCAGTTCAATATGTTATTTTCATGATTAGTATTTGGTCATTGCATTGAGCGTGGATTTTTAATTATGTTTCAATATTTGCATTCTTGCCCATTTATGGTTTGTTCATCTTATATATATTTGTTATGCTTAGTATCTATATCATGCATGCTCAGTATATTTCAAGTACTGACGCATACTCTGTGCTACATTCTTTCATGATGTAGGTTTAGGAACTCAATATCCAGATCGCGCTTAGATCAATTTTCAGTCCGCATTCAGCAATTTCAGTTGTGAGTCCTCATACTTCGAGGATAATAGACATGTTTTTCATTTTAGTCTTTATATTTAGTTTTCAGTTTTGTTAGAGTTAGCTGGGAGCATATCCTAGCAACTAAACTCAGTTAGAGGTTTTTCAGACATAGTAGTAGAATCAACTTGAATTGTTAAGTTTTATCTTTCAGTTGTTATCAAACTCTGAGTATGCTTTATACATTTAGACTAGTTGGGTAATCCCCATTTTCAGTTATCGATGTTTTAGCTTTCCTATAGTACATGTTTTATTTAGTGATTCTTAGTAATCTTGATATATGCCAAACACAGGGTTCGCTTAGGGTCACTCGTGATCCCAGGTCCCGTGTTACATCAGGGGTTGGCCTCTAGGCGTGACAATACAGGACTGTCTTGCCTGATAGTGTATACCATATTTTGATGGAAAGGAAACTAATATGTTTTCAAAGGCACAAAAAAGACATGAAGCTGTAATTGGACATGTTATCGAAGAGGTGTTCTAGAGAGTAATAACAATATGAAATTGGATGCATTGTTAGAAACTATAAATTTGTATCCATAAATATTTACTTTTTTTTTATAGATATAGTAGATGAGACAGCCAAAGTTTTTCTTTTAGCTATCTATAGTCGTTTTGATTATATTAGCTTTGTTTATATCAGCTATGGTTTTGTTTTGTTCTTGTTTATGATGTGCAATTTTATTTTGGAAAGAGAATCAATGGTATAGTTTTGGAAAGAAAAATATAGTAGTTTTACCTTAAACTCCTCCCAATAGATGTCCTCAATATCTAGTGTAATTGACTTCCATTCATGTCCTTCAGCATCGAATTTTTCCTTTAACATTTTTGAGATAATCCAGGACACATTATTACTCGGCTTCAAACTTTTATAAATATATCAAGAAGTTATTTCAATACCCAAATTTATTTATGTACATCAAATAATAGAGACATTGTATTATCAGTGTCATTAGAGACAATATAAGAGCTTAAAGAGGTAGAGGAGTTAAGGATGAAATATACGAAACTTATTAAAGCATAATCGAAGTGACAAGTACTAGATACAAATTATAAAAACATGCAATTAGCATATCCTAAAATGACTTGTTGGAGGAGCCCATGCTAAACTTGGGTTCAATAAATAGATTCATTTGGTTGGACCTTTTACTATCTATATTCTAGAACAAATGATACTAGTATAAAGATCATATATTTTTTTAATCATAATAACAACCCTACATATATATAAATTGAGCGGTCCCAAAGAAAGGCAAGAGTTTAAGAGTTGATCACCAATAAAAACAAAATAAACAATAATTTTACCAGGTAATTTGAACATGTAGTGCAGGAGAAAAAGTTCTTGGGACCTACCCATAGGGCATTCTATTTCCAGATTCTACAAATCATATTCCTACCCTTATTATGATGACACATTTATCTATGGCTTCATATACGAGAAATGTTTATATTAGTGAAAAAGCAATTTTCTTTAATAATATATTTTTTAATATTAATTTAAAAAACACATCTATTTTGTAATTTATTCCCATCAATACAATTTACGAACAAAAAAAAACTTCAAAAGATTTATAGAAATATATTATGGAAAGAAAAAAGTCATGGTTTATTTTCTTGCGAGACGCAAAATAGTGTAAATGAAATGATGTTGTGCACTTATCGTCCAAGACGATTTCAATTCGGATGCGGGTATCATCACTTGTATTTGACGAAGTTGTAGATACCATGTCATTTCTAGGTGTTTCAATTTCCAAAGATGAAGATGGTACCTCTATTTTGACTGCAACTTAATCTTGCGTAACTGGTGTCAACAGTTCTGGCAATGATGGTACTTGATTAGGAGTGTGATACTGGACACTACACGAGATGTCACTGGATCTGCATACTTTTTGCAGAATATTTGCTTCGTCCATACCCCTTTGTGCCATATTTGCAAGTTCCAAGTTGTATGTGTATGAAATAATAATATAACAATTCAATCATGGTCGGTTTGGTCTAATTATAACAAGAATAGTTAATTAGTTGATATGTCACTTCAAGAACAGGATGCCTGTGAACAATTTACGAAATGAGCGTGACAGTGAGGGATAGTTGCTTCATATTACAAAATGAGAGTGACGGATAGTTGATTAAACTAAAAAATATGGAGAACAATTAAAACAATTTAAGTATACCGGTAAAAAAAAAATATAAATTGGTGAAATTTAAAATTCAGAACATTGTCAACAAGAAATATAAATTCTAATTGAAATAAAATGAAGTTATAAACTACGTTTTAGTCACTCTAACTCTTATATTTGTAGAGATTAGAGCTAATAACTTTTACTCTATTCATTCCCACTTTTAAAGTATGCCTCTTCATTCTAATTTTCATAATCTTATTCTGGTTCGTCATGAAATTTTATCTCATCTTCTAAATCATCATTCTCATATCTTAAGATTATAAATTCGTCCTTTGATCATTTCAGAAAACAGTTTCATTGTCGTACACCATATAAAATCCTAAACTAGCTTCGTCACATTGGAATGCCTCTAGAAAATCTACTAGAGCAGACGATAAATATGACAGAGGCATAACCACAATACCCCGAGCATTTGTTTTGCACACAGCCAACAATCACTTTTATTACGTTGTAAGCTAGGATATGAAACATAATACACTTTAGTTTCTTGCATTTAAAAAAAAACTTTATTATTCTTTAATATCCTCTAATGATTTATATCCATAAGTTTATATTGCAGGTGAATCTTTATTCCTGCATTTGGTGTTGGATCAAACTACAAACATTTAAATAAAAAAGTTCTTTTGATCGGGTGTGCTTTCCCTTATACTCAAATTCAATAATTTTAGCAAGTACACCATAGTAGTCATTGTCATCTACACTATAATTGGTTCCTTTTATGCAAACATCATTTTTATTAGATGAACTAGAAAAATTGGGACCTTTATCGTAAAATTTAAAGTTGTTGACATTAAAACTAATGTATGGTTTCGCTGATTGAAATAGACCTTCAAAAAGCGCCTTTATGAACTGATTATCTATGTGGACTCGATACTATTAAATTTAAGAATTAGAGTTTCTTATAAGTGAAGTAGGTACAGATGGAAATATATTGTACAAATGCTTACATATGTTGTGAACCATGATGCAAAATCTTCATCAAGTTTCTTTTCCAATTCATGCTCCGTAATTCATGAAATTTTTTGATTAAGGTAGTCAATAAAATTCCTTTGGAACACATCTAATAATAATAATAATGTAAATGATTTGATAATTAAAATCTATCTATATATAAAAGGAGAAGAAAAAACGCCTACGTGTCAGTGCTTAAAAAAAAGGGAATTTAATAATTGTTAAATTAATTTAAAATCTAAAAAGAAAAAAGAAAAATTACAAACACTGCAAAAATAAGAAAAAATCAACAAGTAATTTTTACAGCTTTTTTTAAAATTCAAAAATTTAAATTTACCTTAACTTTTTACTATTTTTTAAAATGATTTAAAAGTAGTTTTTACAACTAAATGATAAACAATTTTAAAACAGTTCGAAAAAATAGGATGCATAATTCTTTTTTTGTGGAATTAATTATCTGTACTTTTTTTAGATATATAATCTTTAGAAATAAAATAAAACTACAAAAGGGGTTTTAAAATTAATGTGGTATAGTTAGATAAATGTCATCCAATTCAAAAAAAAAAATTACCACCCACGTTTGCCAAGTGTAGGAAGACTTTCATCAAATTAACACATTCTAAAACTTACTTAAATTAACAGTATAAAAGGAGAAAAAAACATTGTCACTTTGATTATATCTCTAAATTTTTCCAATTAATTTTATTTTTTTTAAAAACCGCTATGCATCAATCATTTTAAATAAATAAATAGTAAAACTGCCCACTAACTAAAAGAAACGGTTATAAAGATATATTTTATTTTTAAAAAAATGTAACTGATTCTTTAAATTAAGTAACCAACTTACATATTATTAAATTATTATTATTTTAAAATGAAAAATTAGTAATTTTTTGTATTTGAATTTAAAATGGTTATCTAAAATTGCTCTATCCATTACCTCTTTTTTTTTTTCTATATATACACAATTAAGAAATTTCAGAAAGTCAAATCCATCAATGTTTTCAGAAATATATGCGGATTGATGATTCGGCACAATTGGATAAAGGTACATTTATGGATATTGCTTTTATCCATTTGCTAATTTTATATTTAGCTTGATTTTTGTTTCAGATTTCTTGAGACTTAACATTATTTTTTAGATTTCAAGAATTTATTCGGCGTATGATTCTACAGTGTGATAAATTTCTCTTTCCTTGCACTTTCTCAACATATATTATGTAATCATTGCAATTTTTCATATTAATTTTATTGATTAGTTTGCAAGTTTAGGATATTCATTCATATGATCTGTACCACTAATATATTTTGATGAAATGTTATCACTAATTTAAAATGAGAGTTCACTAGAAGAAGAAACTCATGAGAAGTTTGAAAGTATTATATCCACAAAATATGTTTGAATAAAGTACGAGAAGTTTAAAAATAATTTTAATTATTTATTGTGTTTTTATTTTTTACAAAAAACAATTTTTTAAGTTTGCTGATTTCCTTTATTCAAATACAAATATGTATAATATATTGTTTTGTGGTCTTGCATGATTATTATATACCAGTGAGTCGATTTTTTTTTTGACAAAATAAGAAGTTAAATATGTGATTGGATATTATCACTAATTAAAAACAAATCCAAAAGAAGAAGATACATATAAGGATGTTGAACACTATACTTATATGTTGGTAAATCAATTTAAGTAAAGCTTAATCAATGGAATTTTTTGTTTTAAAAAAAATCGTTATATCAATTAAATCGTGCATATAAATTTAAACAAAAAAATAACAAATAACTTGACAATTTCGTGTCGTGTCATATGTGTAGTAAAAGTACTATATTGATTGTGGTTTGTTAGATCGTCATGTAATTTTTAAACATTAAAATTTAAACGTCTGTGATATTTTTAACTATCTTTCCACAACCTCCTTATTTATAGCAAAACAATGATAATATTAATAAAAATAATAATAAAAATAATTATTTTAATTATTAAATTAATTTAAAACCCGAAAATAAAAAATAAAAATTACAAATATAAAAGGAAAAAAGTAGAAAACACGTAAGATTATTTTTTGAACCATAAAAGTAACCAACTCAACTTTTTTTTGAAAAAGTATTTTTAATTATCTTTCCACAACCTCCTTATTTATAGAAAAATAAATAATAATAATAATAATAATTATTATTATTATTATTATTATTATTATCAAATTTTAAAATCCGAAAATAAAAATAAAAATTACAAGTATAAAAGGAAAAATAACTGGAAAAAACGTAATACTATTTTTTAAAACATAAAATTAACCAACCCTACTTTTTTTTTTTTGGAAAAATACTTTTAACTATTTTTCCACAACCTCCTTATTTAAAGCAAAACAAATATAATAATAATAATAATAATAATAATAATAATATTAATAATAATAATAATAATTATTATTATTATTATTATTATTAAATTTATTAAATTAAGTTTAAAATCCGATAAAAAAAAAAGAAAAAAAACAAAATTTAAAATGAAAATAAAAACTGAAAAAACATGTAGTACTATTTTTAAAAGAAACTTGGCAGAGTACTTAAGTGGTATTTGTTTTGTCCGTTGTCTAGATTTTTATAATAATAATAATGATAATAATATAAACAATTATAAAATGAAAAAAAAACTGAAAAAAACGTAACAAACCGATCCACGTAATATTTTTAAAAAAAAATTATGACAGAATAGTTACGTTTTGAATTTGAATTTAAAGTGGTTATCTAAAACTGCTTTATCCATTATCTAGATTTTCAATATATACATAAATAAATTCAACTAAAAAATTAATGGATCTATTCTTCAAATGTGTAATGTTATTTGTCCTTCAATTCTTCTTTTCTTCATCTTTTTCTTTGGGGCGAATATGTATATTATTTGATGCCAGAAGAAAAATTGAATATATTTGCAAAGGAATAAGTGAAAGTACAAGAAAGAAGAACAACAATATTTATATAAATCTTATAACACATAATTTGTATAAATTTTTTATAAAGTGATTTATTCATTTAAATCAAGATATAAATATTATTTTTTAAAAATATTTGATTTATTCATATATATATATATATATATATATATATATATATAATCATACTTAGCGGTCATCTTTAATTTATATTTTTATTTTTAACTGATTATATATGCGGTAAAATTAAATGATAAATTTTTTAAAATATTTTCAATTTTGACAAAAAAAAAACAGGAATACAATATTATGGGCAAAAATTAAACTAAAAAGATGAAAAATGAAATTACGAGGATAATGATGATCATGAAATTACTAAAAACGTGCATATTACCAAAATAATTATACACTACTCAAATTTTTAAATCACGTGATAACGTATTATTTATTATTAGATTCCCTTCAACAGCAAGGTAATTAATAATATTGATTTTCTATTGTTCCTTTATTTTTAAAGTACGTCTATAATAATAAAAAAAGAATTGAGTCATATCTTTTTATTTAGTTCGTCTATTCTAATATATATATATATATATATATAACACGACTAAAATATACATTTTGAGACAATCTATCTAATTATTGTATTTTAGTATTTTGTATCCATTACTCATTTAATTTTGTATTAAATAATTTATATAACATTTGATGCTCTTAACAAAATTGTTCATAATTTTCGGGCTACATAGGCATTATGGTTGTCAATGAAAAAATTATTTTGTTGTTGTATGGACATGAAAATTACAAATATACCATTCAAGTATTCAATATGTGTTAAGAAGTGATGAGAAACTTCCTATGTTAATCGCCATAACAATTACGCAAGAGTAACTCATGAATGGAAATGTGGCACTCATTAAAGAGCGTAGAGATTTGAGTCTTCTTCAAGGCATAATATTGAGAAATACTAATTTAAAATAATTTTTTCATATAGACAAATGTAGAATATATGTTCGAGAATAATATACAATATAATTATTTTCTTTTATATTATCAGCGCATCACACGGGTACGTGTACTAGTGTATAAATAAAAACAAAAGCTTGATAACTTACTCCATACATGGATGCACTTCTATGCAATTTAGTAATAGATAAATATTAGCTGCTTTAAGTTCTTATTCGGTTAGATATCTCCAATTTAGTTCCCCAAAATCCTAGACCTGGATAGGTGAATATAGAAAGTTTACAATCATATCCATTTTGTTCACTTAGTAACATGGTTATTTCGTGGCACTTTTCTATGCTTTCTATAAACATGAGACTCGAAGTAGTGTGAACGAAAGCATGAAGCTTCCTCAACAATATATGCATTGCATATGCATCATTCAATGTGTGCCTTATTTCAAATATTATATTTATATTTTTGAATATTTCAGAGAATAGTAGAACAACTCAAGGAGTTCGTCATTCATAATGATAAAAATGAAGTACCTAAATAACCAAGTCTATTTTAGTACTTAAGGACATATTAATGGAATTGCATATTGAGTCCATTGTACTATGAAATAGATTATTTACCATTGAAATACTTAGGAGTTTCGTTTTCTACAGAAAGGATGACGGTTTTGCATTGCAAGCCTTTAATAGATAAATTACAACAAAGATCAGTAATTGAATGACTATAAAATTATCATATGTTGGAGGCTTATAATAATTAGGGAAATACTATTTGGTATCCAAGCAGATAGGTTATTAAACTCATCGAAGTTGCTTGTCGAAACTATTTGTGGACACGGTCTGGCTAATATTACTAAAAGGACATGTGTAGCGTAACACAAAGGGACTCTTCCTAATGGTGTAGGAGGCTTGACCATTAACTTGAAGGTCTGGAATCAAGTTGCAATTTGCAAGTTGTTGTGGTTATTGAGTTAGAGCAGGAAAAGAGTATGAATCAATTGTGTCTATAAATACTATAAAAGATACTAGAGACTAGCATATCACAAGGAGGTGCTCGATATGCTTTTGGATGATAAGAAAGATGTTTCATATGTTTAAATTTTGGCACATTATCAATTTGACTACACAAACAGATCATATGGGGGAGAAAAAATATCATATACTTATAAAACTATAAGAGGTCTTGCTACATATGTTCGTTCGAAAAATATCATATGTCATAATACTACATTTTGTGAAGACTCGCTTATGCGTCTATTTGAGAAGTAACATGAGGTTATTTGAGTTTTTAGGTCCTCTTTAAATAGAGTTATAACTTTTTATTAGAGATAATAATTAGGGATTGTCATAAGGATTGTCTGGTTATTTAAGGGTTGTCTAAGAAGGAAAGGTTGCTGGTTTGCTCCTCTCTAAGGTTTCTATTGTCACTTGGTGATTTACAAAATTCGTTGAATTGCCAAAAAATGAGGTACTTCAATATATAAAAGAAACTTTACAACTCAAAATGATACATCAATCGATATTCTACCGGACCAGCTAGCCTTGTTTTGTCAGTGAGATGCACATGGAGATGCTCCATTGAATAAAAGAAGCTAGGAGGGAATACACACTCTAATTTATAATGTATTTAGGTATTTCTTTTTGATGTCTTACCATATCATTTTCATGAATTTCTGTAGAAATAAAATCCCTAAAGAAAAAACTAATCTCAGTAAGTGATTCCCAAATTATTTTTTGTAATAGATCACATAATACAATAGGTACCAATCTTTGTATGGATACATGACAGTCATGACTTTTCATACCAAATTAGTTGTATTTTTTAATTTCCACACACCTTCCTATATATAAGAGATATCCATCAGGAAACTTTAGATTTTTCATCTAGTCACACAATAATTTTTTGGATTCTTCTTACTTTCGCGTATTTTCCATCAACAACATATAATGCATCGCGTTGATAGAACTTCTACAATCCCTTGCTAAATTTTGGGTTATATTTTATTTTACCATCTATACCTAACACTGTGTTGAACACATTCTCGAAGAAGTTCTTCTCAATGTGCATTGCATCTAGATTATGTTGAATGAAATTGGTAATCTAATATGGAAAATCTCAGATTGTGTTTCTCTTATTCAAACTAGAAAACTTACTAATCAACCAATGAATAATATCAGCCGCAAGTTCTCTTACCTTTTGAAGTCCCAGATCATCTATCTCTTTTAAGGCATATTAACTTGACTTTAATGGGGTATGGTGCATGGTTACTACTTTGTTCTTTTTAAATGTGCTCTTATCCTTTCTATATGGATGATTCAGTGGCAGAAACTTACGATGGTTGTCAAACTCGGTCAGCTTACCACCTTTTTTTCAAAGTAAAAGCATCAAAATTCTCCATGCAATGTGGACATGCTAGAGTGCCCACAGTATTCCACCCAAAAAATATTGAATATGCAGGATAGTCACTGATTGTCCATATTAAAGCAACTTGCAATTTGATTTTTTTTTCCGTGAGATATCATATGTGTTGACACCTATATTCCATTGGCTCTTCAATTCAACAATAAAAGGGTGCAGGAAAACATCTAGTTGTTGCTTAGGATTCATTGCCCCAACAAATATTACTTACCAAAATAAATCGGGATCTTTTATACACATCCAACGAGGCAAATAGTATGGTGTTACAATTATTGGCGAGGATGAATGTTATTTTCCCTTTTGTCCAAATGGTTGAAACACATTTGTTGATTGCCCAATCTAACATTATAACTTTTCTCTAAAAAAGATGGATTCTTCTAATCAAAGTGCTTCCAAGTAGGTCCATTCGAAAAGTGACTCATTATACCTTTCTCAACTTCATGTTCAGCATTCTATCACATGTACGAAGCAATTGCTTTGGAAGAATACAGTCGTTGCAGTCGTGGAGAAAAAGGAAAGTAATACACGTGTTTAAATGATACAAGAGTTTTCTTTGAAACAAATTTTGTGACTTGTAAGCTTGTACATGGGATGACTACAAAACTTCCAATTTAAAAGTTCACTATACTCTCCCTAGTAAATCATGCAGGAATTAACGAAAGTATGAATTTTTTCAACTGGCATATTCATATCCCTCATTAACTTTTTAGTTTTATAGAAAATATTTTTTCATCACATGATCAAGCGGAATCTTCTCATTCACATATTTAAAAATGTCATCAAAACAACTTTCAGAGAGGTGATGTTCAATCTTGATGTGCAACAACTGATTATTTTGAGTGTGTTTCACAACCACGCCATACTTATTGATTTGCAGAATCAATAATATCATAAAAACATTGTGCATTAGGATTAGGTAATTCTTTCATATCATCAGAAATAAATGCAGGACATCAACCTCATGAACCATTCTATGATCTGATGGAATAGGTATAGGATCATCAAATGCACCAACATTAACTGGTCATGTATCCTTTAATCTTGATTTATTCTTCTCGCAACTTTGTTTTCTCCATGTAGGTTCTATACATGATATCCTGATGTAGAACATTCTTTTAATAAATGGCTATGGATAGTTCATTGAGTTCCATGGGTACCTTAGTCTCTCGCCAACTCTCCTTCTGGATGACTCATATCGAACTTAATAAAATGTTGTACACCTCTTACGAATTATGGATACTATAAAGCTTTGGTTAATGTTTTGTACATCCATTGACGATTTGAACTCATTTTACTTGTAAACCTTCTATTCTAATAAAGTGAGGAAGGTAAATAGTGGAACAAAAGTACATATAGAATTGTAAAGAAGAAATTTGCAGTATAACAGAAAATGAAATAGAGAATAAGGTTATTTGTTTTGAGTTTGAACGTGAACTCTCTATTTTTTACACCATGTATGCAAGTTTTATATATAAATTAAATAATATATGTTTCTCCTAAAAATACTCCAAAAAGGTCCTATACAAATAAATAGTAATATGATCTCATTCCTAAATAATGGGAACTAAAATATTTGAATCACTTAACATAAAAAATCACAGAGTAAAACAATAAAAGAAAACATACGAAGATGCACTAACTTTGAACAAATAGTATTATAATTATATAATATTTGAATAGTTAAAAAGGGTGAAATTTATAATCAAGGTAGCAAACCAAATGTTTCCACTGAAGCTTCATTTTTTAGTAGCTTCGTATAATCAAAACATTATAGAACATGTAACTCAAAATATGAAGTCAATGAAAAGTATTATGTTGTTCTACATCTTATGTAATTTTTAATTTTTTCTTAAGTAATTTCAAACTTGGAGTTTTTCATTTAGTAGTTTCAAATTTGGAGGAACTTGCAGATGTTGTGTGCTGCGAAGTGAGTAGTTTTCTACATCACACTTGGGGCTTCCACAAGAGTGATTGGAAAAATTCAAAAGGAAATTGACCTCTAGAAAATGTAATATAGGCTACTAAATTGATAGCCGGTGGTATTGGGTCGATATGGGTTCAGCTCGAGAGAGTGAATCCTAGTCCTTCTCCCACACATTCAGCTCGAGAGAGTGAAAGGGCTAAGGCGGAGGCTGTGCTTAAAGCGACAACTCGGTGTTCGAGAGAAACCGAGTTGATTCGGGATAAGTTGCGAGAGAGAGAATTTACCCCACTATAGTCTAGCCTAGTCACAAATGTTCAACAATTTACTATCAAAAGCATGTACCCGATAGGCTAGTATATCCTGTATTCCTATCACTTCCCAAGAATCTCATCTCTGTATCTCGTTTTCTTATGTTTTTACTGTTTTTTAGCTGGTACTTGCCTACAGACCCCCATTGATAATTGACGCTTGCATCATCCCTTTTAGTTTAGTATATCCATACTCGATAATGTTTTTCGCTACGGTTAACTTTAGCATTTTTTGCGCTTAACCATTAATTTTAAGGAACCGCTCCCTTGGGACTCGACCCCAACCCATTCGGTTGGATTATATTACTATTGTACAATCGTAGACACTTGAATTGGAAGGTGTGCCTTGATTACGCTAACATCAGGAGGTCGGGACTTTAGCAGGAAAAGTTTTTGCTTTTTTATTTCTTCTTTTAGACTTTTATTTTTTTCTTTGATGCTTTAAAATATAAAGAATTCTTCAAATTTTTATTTGAAGTATTTGTACAATTCATTTAAGATTCTTTGGTTTATTCACCATAAATTAAGTCAAAAATAGAACAAAACCTATTCTTTAAAGTGATGAAATGAAAATGCTAAAAATGTAATAATATGTAGAAATTGGAACAAGTAGGTAAATCTACAACAAGTACCTCAACAAAATCAAGCAACACATACAATGATTAATTGAACGAAAGAGGGGTTAATGGGGAAAAAGACATACTCAGGAACACGATGTGGGGTATTTCTATAGATTTGAGATGTAGTTCCTGACTTGTGATTCTCTTGAAAGATTAAAAATTCAATTTTCTCAATTAAATACTCCATAATATGAAATCACTGCAGCTGATGAGAGCTTGAGATGAAAACTTAGGCGATTTGTTGCTGAATTTTTTCCACTCTTGAGAGGAGATCTAATATTGCTCTTTAGTGGGCCTTAGAAAATAGACCAGTAAGAATTTTACCATGTACGATCTAGCTAAACATAGAAAATTATTGATGAATTTTGGTCTTGTTCTTTCAGCATAGAGAATAAAGTTAATTGAGGAGTCCACAATGGCATTAGTTTGTTTCTTGTTAATTCGGCCTATGGATTTTCTTTTTAGACATCTATTTTTGTTTTCTTTTTTTCTTGTATATAATTTAATAAAATGTCATCTACTAAGTTATATTATATGTTAAGTGGATTTAGAAAAAACAATGTAAGGATGAAACTTTAGTAAAAAATATGTCGTGGAATTTTTTATCCTAAGTTATTTGATATAGTTAGTTTAATTGGACATAAATGAGTGAGCTACAACATGGATACAATGTTGATAATATTGACATATTTTCATAGGGAAAATACATAGATTCCCCCTGGACTTGTTCCGCACTCCTCTTTTTGGTGACCAATTCTTTCATAAACATCACATAACCCGACATCTCTAACAATGCCTCTACCAATGGAGGATTTATAGATAGAGTTTTGAAGACGGAAAGAATTTTTTGGAAATTCACATCTTCATCCTTATTTTTCAATTTTTAAGGAAACGGTGGATTAACTTTAGGCATAAGATTTTTTGGTACTCAATGAAGATCAGCCAAAAAATTTGACTCTCTAACATCTTCAAAGACAACATCCTTCGGTGCTTTATCAACCTACGTGGGCGCTTCATTGTTCAATTATTCGATAGCTCCATCTCACAAAATAGCAGCACCTTTCCGTTTACTTTAACTTGTTTTCTCATCATTTTGTACGGACCCAGAACCTTACCACTCTGGGTCAAAATGGCCATGCATTGGTAATTATCAATCTTTAGACTAGCCAAAGAATACCTATGAAGAATCCCATGTAATCTTGAATTTATTTGAGATTAAAGTTGACCCATTTGAGTTTCAAGTTGCATTCTGGAAGACGAGTGAGAGGTAACCATTTGATTCAAAGATGAGAAATTAGCTTTCATCTCCTAGACAACTTTATCTGATCCTTCAACTTTGTTTAGGAGGTGGGCAATCATATCCTCGGTCCCAAAACTTTCAAAGTCTATACCTCATTCATTTTGCTTTGGATAGTCATAAGGGCTCACATAAAGATCATTATCATCATCTCTATCTCAACAATATACGTCTCTATCACACCAATCACTAACTCGATCTCTCCATCGATCGTCATGATCTCTATTCAAACCTTGATTTTAGAGGAGAAATCCACGATTGCTTCGACAAGAAATGAACTTCTCCATCATACATAGTGTACAATCACGCATCATCTAACCTCACCCCATAATTAACACCAACCACACTAACATCCTTATAGGCACTCCGCAAGACATATTTCATTAACAAATTCATTTGAGTCATTATTTCATGATTAAGGGGTAAACCCTCGATATAACATGACTTATAGGACCCCTAGAGGCCCCGTACAAGTCACTGAGCATTATTTAACATAACCAATAGAACAAAGAAGTAAAGACAACATTTCAACTCCATAGTATTATGAAAGTAAAGCGGAAGTCTAAAAAACTTGTATTATTAGCCATCTAGTAGAATAGAATGAAATTGGGCCTAGTCCATACATCATGTCCAAATACTCAAAATAAGAAGGAAAACTAAAATAGTGAAAATCCGTCCTCGAAGCTTGAGGACTCACCAAACCTCGGGAACCTCGCAATCAATCACTAGTCATGAAACAGAGAAACATGAATGTCGAACCCTACATTTGGAGAAATGTAGGAAAAATTATGCGTTAGTACAAAACAATGTACCAAGTATCTTAGTTATGCATAGAAAATTTAGACAATTCAGACATGCAATTAACCAAGCTAAAACATGATATAAAAGGGTTAGGAAACATAAGTCATAAAACATGGTCAATGCAAGTTGACATGATTTAAAACCTTTGAACACAAGTGAGATACTTCTTGAAGTAATATTAGTTCATTATTATTGTGGGAATTAGCCTTAACCAACATAGAGACCATGTGAGCTATAACATGATCCCCATGGGTCTCCCATAGCTAAAAGGATTATCCTACTTGTCAAGGTAAGGACCATGAACTTCTGGGTTAGGTGGATCCACTAGCTAGTGTCTATCTAAACAATCATCCTATGTGGGCACATAGGTAAAGGGATAAGGATATTGCTTCTAGAAACCCAGCTCTACTAACGGGAGAGTTTCCATCTCAATATCCTCTCAGCGCTAAGCAAAAATCCCACGGAATAGTCATTTCTTACTTGTTCTTATTATCCATGGAAGGGCACGTTAGCTTGCCAATCAAAGCTAGGTCATAAGTCATCCATGAAAAGCTATCATTCAGTAAACAATCCAAGCTAGGTTTCATTAGGATAGCTCTTTATCTTTGATTCATTTAGGTGAGAAGACCTTTCGACCTTAGAAACCTTCCTACGTGAGAAAACCTTTCACAATTATGCTTTCATGTATTTAAAAGAAATCCTTTCAACAACACAACAACTACATCATCGTTGATACTTTACGCTCAAAGTATCCTTAAAACATTTGCATAGATTTTATAACAACATGCATAATTCCATAATTCACCTTTCAAGGCTAAAAGTTGACTTTCAATCATCAACATTTAGAAAACATGGGTTAGATATGGATTCCATCATATTTTCATGTAAATCTATTAATCATTCTTTATTTCATAAAATTCCTCTTTCATAATCAATACTCACATCATATGATCATAATTTGGAAAACATGGGGATTTCATGGGTTCATAGGGAAATCATCATAAAATCATAATATTTGATCAATTCATGCATAAGATATAATAATTCAATCATTTAAATCAATAATCAAGAGAACCCATAAGAATTGAAGAAAACCCTAACTCAATTGTGGATTTTGTAACTCTGAAAATAGAAGGAGTAGGGAGCTACATGAATGGAAGGAATATATGGATAAAAGCTATCATATCTCAAAGCCAATTTCTTATCTTCAATAAAGCAATGGAGACTTGACTTGAACACTTAGGTTTAATACTTCCTCTTTAAGCTTTCTAGAGAGAGAAATATTTTGGAGAGGAGACTTGTTCTTATTTTAGAAATTAGAGAGAATGATTTCTATTGGAAAATTTGGGGGTTAAAATAAATATATATGGGTCTTAGTGAAGGGTAAAATGTCATAGTATTAGGATAGACTAATTAGAAAAAGACCCAACAACCTCTGAAAATTAACTGCCAGCCACGACCCACGAACCCTGACTGACACACTGTGGTCTGACTGATAGTTCATCCTCTTTGTCCGTCGCTTGGGGTAAGAAAATGAGATTTAGGTATCTGGAACACGAACCGTGGACCCACCAATAGTCTGTTGGTCCAAGCATGGTTCCTTACTTCGAAGCATTTTTGGTGGCCAATCCATGAACCACAACTACAGTCTGTGGTGCTATCCACGGGCAGTGGTTGGCCTCCGTGAGATTGCACCTGTAACTCCTAAAAAATTCTATCTTACCGTCTCTCGATCTCACAATCCAAGGGTACCCCCTAGACGTAACATGCCACATAACACCCCTAAAGGCACTATGTAAGACATATAAGTAAAGAACAATAAAGAGTAAAAACACATTTTTCAAGTCTTAATATGTTTTGATAAAAGCAAAGCGGAAGCCTAGACGTAGCAGCTATTACAATGGAAGTGTCAAAATAGGGTCACAGACCTTACAATAGAAAATCTGAAAGTCTAGTACAGTGAAAGGAAATGAACAACAAGATAACACTCGTCCTCGGATCCATGAGGACTCACCTCAAGCTTTGGAGAATAGTCAATCCAAGCTTTGAACGAGAAAGAAGATCACCTGAAATGCCGAATCCTACACTTTTTAGAAAAATATAGAATAAATATGGGTTAGTACAGAAATGCACTAAGTATGATAGCAGTGCATAATAATCCTTGAAATCATGCTAAAAAGGACATTTTAGTTTAAATGTATGCACTTTACCAAGTTTAGAGTTCATCATTAAAATTAGTCTAAAAGCATAAGATACAAGCATATTCAAAATATTGATCATCATATCATAATAGAAACAAACCATAAGTACCATCAAAGAATTCTTGTGCAATGTATGAATAAGATCACGTACTCCTACCCACACTAAATAAAGCTTAATTAGTAACTATAGTTCATAACTCAAATTCTAGTTCATAATATCATAATGGGATTGTCTTTAACCGACATAGACCACGAGAGTTTAATCATGAAATCCGGTGTTTGCTCCACACCGAAAAAGGGTTGTCCTACTTGCCTAAGGTAGAACTAAAATATTAGCTTAAGTAGATCCACTAGCTAAAGACCTATGTGGGCACATAATTTATGGGATAAGGAGTTTGCTTCTAGAAATTTGGGAGAAAAGATGAATCCTTGAGCCCTAGACTTCAACTTCTTCTTCTCCTTCTATGGTGTTCTTGAGAGAGAAATATTTGAGTGGTTTTGATTTTATTAAGGGATTTTGGAATTATGACTTTAGATGGGTTAATTTAGGCGGGAAAAATACTTATATAGTTGTTTAATATAGGCTTTAAACAACACCACATAACCATTTAATGAAATGCCAATTCCAAAAAGACCCCTAGCCTTAACTGCCAAATGGCAGTTTCAGGCATAACCTACGATTGGTGACCCATGCACCATGGGTGGGACCACGGCCCATGCTGGTGAATTGTTGGTCAAGGGACTGGGGGCTATTTTGAGAGGCATGACCCACGACCCCCACCCACGTCCCCGTAGGTGCCCTCGTGGGTCACTACCCAGGTACCCTTCTAGGCCTTTTCCCTCAAGGACCCATGGTTGGTCCTTGGGGTTTAGGCCTTGGCATCCTAACACTAAACAATGAATTATAATGTAGGGGGAGGTATTTTTAAGGCTCTAATTCTAACGTCAAGCTCTAGCTTAGCCTACTAGTTTTAGGTTAGGCTTTAGTTTAGTCTAACATTTTCCAGAATGTTATAATATCTCCCCCTTGGGAACATTCGTCCTCAACTAATGATCTAGACACCAAACTAATTTAGAGACTCAAGTCTATCAGCCCATCATGCATGAATCATCAAAATAATGCACAATTCAAAGGAGGAAACATCAACTCCATCTAAAAACACAATCAATGCAATACAAGGGAGTAGGAACTACATCTAACAACCCAATATGAATGAAACTCAATATTTCTCATAATAATAGGAGGAACAACATTCTCCAACTAAAATAATGCTCAACACAACATCATGGAGACAATATGCAAACACTATCAAAAGCATATTAAAGCATGTTCATCAACACTTCTCATGAAGTCAAATAGGCAACTCATACTAAATGCACAACAACATGAGGAACATAAATCATGGAAACTCATTACGAAACATGAATTTCATCAAGAACATGCATAACATAATGAAATCATGGCAAAACACATATCACACACATGACTCCCAAAACACTAGAACTCAAGAGGAGCTACTTACCACAAGCTTTATTACGACTAGAAGGAAAAAGATGAGGATATCCCAACTTCATATTGGCCTCGGCCTCCCAGGTAGCACCCTCAACTAAAGGATTTCTCCATAAAAATTTGATGGAAGCTACTTCCCTCTTTCTCAATCTATTGACTTGCCGGTCAAGGATTTCTACCAGAACATCTTCATAGGAAAGGCTTTCATCAACACCTAGCCCTTCTAAAGGAATAATGGACACCAACTCCCCAATACACTTTTTAAGCTTAGAAACATGAAATACCATGTGAACCGGGGTAAACTCATTTGGCCAAGTCCAAATCATAGGCAACTTTCCCAATACGCTTCAAATTTTTTGTATGGGCCTATATACCGGGGACTAAGTTTCCTGTTTTTGCCAAACCTCATCACACCCTTCATAGGGGAGATTGTCAAATTGACCCAATCACAAACTTCAAATTCTAGGTCCCTTCTCCTCACATCGGCATAAGACTTTTGCCTACTTTGAGCTGTTCTTAACCTCTCTCTAATGAGTCGAACATTCTCAATAGCCTCATAAAATGATTCGGGACTAATTAGAGCAATCTCACCTACTTCAAACCAACCAACGAGAGATCACCTTCCATAAAAGGCTTTAAAAAGAGCCATAATGATACTTGAATGATGACTATTATTGTAGGCAAACTCTATGAACATGTCTTTTAAAGTTTGAATGGTACGTTCAGCTTGACCATCTATTAGAGGGTGGAAAGCGGTGCTAAATTTCACCTTTGTACCAGGTCCTTTTTGGAATGACTTCCAAAAGTGTGAAGTAAATTGAGTAGCCCTATCTGAAATGATGGCTAAAGAAACTCCATGTAACTTCGCTATCTCCCTTATGTACAACTTGGCATAGTCTTCAGCCGAGTAAGATACCTTAACGGGAATAAAGTGGGTTGATTTAGTCATTATCAACAATGACCCAAATAGAATTATGTTGCCTTCGATTACGAGGCAAACCCACAATAAAATCCATATTCACCTCGTCCCACTTCCAAATGGAATTGGTATATTCGACAAAAAGCCTCCCAGCCTTTGGTGCTCAACCTTAACTTGTTGACAATTAGGACATTTGGCTACGAATTCCTCAATATCCTTTTTCCTACCATTCCACCAATAGACTTCTCGTAGATCACGGTATATCTTTTTGGCTCCCGGATGAATAGAATATCTAGAACCATGAGCCTCTTCAAAAAGTTTCTCCCGCAAACCATCATCATTCGGTACACATAATCGACCTTGGTCCCTAAGTACCCCATATCCCCCTTGGGAGAAAGCCTCGACGGACTTCTTGAGTACCAATTCATTCAATTCCAGTAATATGGGATCAAGGTCTTGTTTGGACTTCACATGTACCACAAAAGATAATTTGGAGCCCATATGAACCTTGACACCAACCATAGGGGAATCTACTAGTTGGACACCTAGCCAAGTCAACCTATGCACATTCTGAACTAACTCTTTCTTTTCATCCTCTATATGAGTGACACTACCCATGGACAATCGACTAAGAGAATCCGCCACAATATTTGCTTTGTCGGAGTGCTAGAGGACACTTATGTCACAATTCTCCCAAAGTTTGCTTTGTCGGGGTGCTAGAGGACACTCATGTCACAATTCTCCCAAAGTTCTAACCACCTTCTTTGTCGGAGATTAAAGTCTTTTTGGCTAAACACATATTGAAGACTTTTGTGATCGGTGAAGAAATCTACATGGACCACATACAAGTAATGCCTCCATATTTTGAAAGCAAATACTTCCACCCCTAATTCAAGATTATGAGTCGGATAATTCTTCTCCTGAACCTTAAATTGTTTTGAAGCATAGGCAATCACCTTACTATGACGCATGAGCACACATCCCAACCCCACTCTAGAGGCGTCACAATATACAACAAAACCATTGGTACCCTCCGGTATGGTCAACACCGGAGCATAAGTAAGTTGATCTTTCAACACTTGGAAGTTTTTTACACAAGTCTCTGACCACTCAAATTTAGCCTTCTTTTGAGTCAAAGCCGTCAATGGAGAGGCAATGGAGGAAAAACCCTCAACAAACCTCCTATAGTAGCCGGCCAAACCCACAAAGCTTCTAATGTCAGAACGAGTTAGAGGTCTATGCCAACTCTTGACTGCATGCTTCTTCTTAAGATCTACCACAATACCCTTGCTTGACACAATGTGACCAAGGAAAGCTACGGACCTTAACCAAAATTCACACTTGCTAAATTTTGCAAAGAGTTGTTGGTCCTTAAGAACTTGTAATAAAATTCTCAAATTGTCAACATGTTCATTCTCACTCCTTGAATAGATCAGGATATCATTAATAAACACTATCACAAACATATCAAGGTATTGTCAGAACACTCTATTCATTAAATCCATAAATGTCGTCGGGGCCTTTGTTAACCCAAATGACATAACCAAAAATTCATAGTGAGCATACTGGGTCCTAAAGGCCTTCTTGGGAATATCAATACCTCTCACCCTTAGTTGGTGATAACCCGAATGAAGATAAATTTTGGAGAAATAATTAGCCCCTAGTAGTTGATCAAACAAGTCATTGATTCTCGAAAAGGAATACTTATTCTTTATGGTCACTTTGTTCAATTGGCAATAGTCAATGGACATTCTAAGAGACCCATCTTTCTTTCCAACAAACAACATCGGAGCACCCCAAGGAGATATACTTGGACGGATAAAACCCTTTTCTAGCAAATCCCGTAATTGTTCCTTCAACTCTTTCAACTTGGTCGGGGCCATTCTATAAGGAGGAATGGAAATAGGTGTGTATATGGTAAAAGATCAATGCCAAAATCTATTTCCTGCTCGGGAGGAACACCGAGTAATTCATCGGGAAAGACATCCGGAAACTCATTCACTACCGGAACCAACTTAAGAGAAGGCGTTTCGCACTCAACATTCATAACCCTAACAAGATGGTAAATGCACCCTTTGGAGATCATTTTCCTAGCTTTGAGGCAAGAAAAAAATTGACTTCTAGGAATAGAACCCCCCCCCCCCCCCTCCCCTTTTCATACTAAAATGGGCTCATTTGGGAATTGGAATTTGACCACCCGGGTCCTACAATCTATAGAGGCATAACATGCATACAACCAATCCATACCCAAAATCACATCAAAATCTAACATGTCTAACTTTACCAAATCCACCAAGGTAACTCTATCAGACAAGGAAATATGACAACTCCTATAAACTTTTTTGCCCACTACCGAGTCACCAACTGGGTAGAAACTGAAAAAGGCTCTACTAACTCTTTGGGGAGTATTTCAAACTTCACAGCTACAAAAGGTGTAACAAAGGACAAAGTGGCACCGGGGTCTAACAAAGCATATACATCAATAGCAAAGACTTGTAACATACATGTCACCATATCCGGGGAGCTCTCTTGGTCACCTCGGGATTGAAGTTCATAAAAGCGGTTTTTCTTTTGGGCATTAGAGTCAGAACGACTTGAAGGTGATTGATTATCTTTTCTCCCCTTGACCTTCAACATAGGATTATCTCTCATTTTGTGGCAACTTTTCTCACATCCATAGAACCCATCCAAGCAAACTATGAATTTTCCTTCATGTTTTCTACCACACTATGCACAATTAGGCCTAGCCTCATAGGAACCACCACTATTGCCTCCTTGAGGTTTAGGGTTTGAAATCCTATCCTTGCCAACCCTTGGAGTACTAGAGGAGCCTTGGTTGGAGAACCTTCTCTTGAACCTTTTTCGACCTTGCCCGTCGGACTTAGAATTGGAGAAATTCCCTTCACCAGTTCTAGCTTTTTTCACATCCCTATTGTTGCCTTGGAGTTTCTCATTCTCTGTTTGTTGGGCATACACCACAAGACATGAGAGATCCATGTTATGAAGTATCATTGATGTAAGACATGCTTTTCTTACCACTTTGGATATACCCATCACATACCTACTCATTTCATCCCTTGGATCCGTCACCATAGCCGGGCCATACTTGGACAATTCGGTAAACTTACAAGAATATTCTTGAACACTCTTGCCTCCTTGACGAAGGTTGATAAATTCTTCCACCTTGACTTCCCACATATCTCGGGGAAAGAACCTATCAAGAAATGCCTTATTCAACACCTCTCAATCTATGGGACCCGCTCCTACAAGCCTATTCCTCTTCCATTGAGTATACCATACACGGGACGCTCCCTTAAATTGATTAGAGGCTAGCTCAGCTTTCTCTATTAATGTGACCCCCATAGCATCATTTATCTTGTAGACCTCTTCCACAAACTCTTGAGGATCTTCTCCCATTTTGGAACAAAAGAACATGTGAAGGTTCATCATTGTAAAATCCCTCAATATAGAAACCGTGGAATTCACATTAGTGATCATAGGAGCAATAACCTCTCTATTGACTTGAGTTCTTAGAACTTGAGCCAACAATTGGATAGTAGACTTAAACTCCGCATCGGTCACATTCTCCATTGGGGGTCAATCAGAGCTTGGTTATCTTGAGGAGCTTTATTACCTTGAGGAACTCCTTGATTCACATTCTCCTCTTCCACCCTTCTTGCATCAGCCCTTCGTGTATTAATTTCCTGAAGACACACGAGAAGGATTAGAAGGAAGACTTTATATAGTTAAACTCTGTGGCACGACTTAAGAGTAATGAAAGAAGTGTAATTTCCTAAACATCTTATACCCACTCACTCATAAATGTGGCATGCTTCATACTTAGTAACAAGACTTTGCTAGACGTGGCTTTTGAGACATAATCCTAGAATCATTCTAAACCTTTTGCTCTGATTACCAAAGTTGTAACGCCCCAAGGGTACCCCATAGAAGTAATATGGCACATAACACCCCTAAAGGCACTATGTAGGCCACTTAACATATCATCACATAAGTAAAGAACAATAAAGAGTAAAAACACATTTTTCAAGTCTTAATAAATTCTCAGAAAAGCAAAGCGAAAATCTAGACATAGTCTCATTTAGCCATCTATTACAATTGAAATCTGAAAAAATAAGGTCACAACCCTTAGAATAGAAAATTTGGATGTCTAGTACAATGAAAGGAAAGGAACAACAAGATAACTGAAACGACCCCAAAAATGCCCGAAAATGTGCTTCGAAAACACCTATAATTGTAATTTCCATATATCTCAAAATCCGTGCATGATTTCGGAAATTCGACTTCATATTCTTATTCAGGGGGTCAAATTGAGTGGGAAATGGGTCTAACCCGAATTTTAGAGCAACCGTATCAAAATTCGAAAATCGCAAAAAATGCGATTTTCAGGGTCAACTTTAAAGGGGCATATCTCTTAGCACACAAGGAACTGGAAGGGCCGCTACCCATTAAATTAAAGCCCTTCGAGTTATCTTTCCAATCCAATTGGTTTCACCTCATTCCGAGTTAGGACGAAGGAGTTATGATCATTTTCGTAAAACCTGTCCGGGCAGAAATGCAATTTCCAGTGAGCTAATTTACTGTAGCGGGCAGGGACGTTTTTCTTTTATAAAAAAGAGGATTGTCCCATACTTAGTTATATTTCTTTCTAGCTTCAAAACACTCAAAAACACTCTCTAATCCCTCTCCAAAATTCCACCAAGATCTTCAACCAAATTCAAACATCTCAAGTTCTAATTCCGGATTCAAGACTCAATATCAAACATCAATTCTCCATTCCAATCTTCATCAAGGATTCTCCAAAGTTGAGGTATGTGGGTTGATTGTGGAACCCTTCCTTTCCACAAGTCCAACCATTTATCCTCTATTTTACTTCAAGTTTATGGGTCCTTATGATCATCTATGAACTCTTGAATTATGGAATTACTACTACACATTCTATTATGGTCTATTTTTGCATATTATCATGAAATGGAATTATTATGTGATGTTTATGGTTTTCATGCTTCCATGATCAAATTATGAAGGTTGATATATATATGTATGTTGTTGGTGGGCTGATTTATATGTATTTCGAAATTGGTTGGACTTAGTACTCTTGAAAGACATAATTTTATCTACATGAACAATAGCCCACCATGTGTTTGATAAAATGCCATTTATAGAATTCATAGGAAATGGAAGGTCCAATGTACGTCCTATGAATCGAATGGTTATATAATTATTGAAATGACGATGAAATGGACACATGTATATGATTTTCTCTATAAAAGTGTTGTGAGTCGACCAAGCCTAGTACGGGGGGTAGTAGGCCCGTATAACCGTATCAAGGGGTTGGTACCTTGGTTGCCTAGTACGGGGGGTAGTAGGCCCGTATAACCACATCGAGGGGTTTGTACCTTGGTCCCTAGCTCGGGGGGTGGTAGGCCCGGGTAACCACATTGAGGGGTTTGTACCTCTTTCGCCTCTCCAAGGGGGTGGTAGGCCTTGGAAAATACTATATTGATGGTCACTCACCACACATGTACTACGTCCCACTAAATATGATTTTTATGTAAGCGTCATTATATACATCATTTCATTTATGTGCTATCTATCGGGTATGATTATGCATTTTTCCTATAATGTCCATCTATTGTAGCATTGCATTGCATCCCACATACTTAGTACATTCAAACGTACTAACGCATACTCTATGCCTACATGATGTCACCATGTAGGGACCGGAGCACCGCTTGACCATCCTCCTCTGCGTGGCTAATACGATTTCCTATCAAGGTTATTGGTGAGTCCTCCATTCCGGGGACGTTGCTCATGATCTTTTGCTATGTATAAGACTTTTCTTTTTAGTTATGTTTTGACTATGAGGGTGAGCCCGGTAGTTTGTCTTGGCCCCCGCTAAGTACTCATGTTTAGAGGTGGTGTTGGACAAGTTGTGTATTATGCTTGAGCTTGACTCATCTATGGTATTTATGTACCATTTCTTCTTTTTTTCTCTTGCTCCCTTAGTCCCGATTTCCCCCTTTGATTATGCTTATTGCTTATGGTCATTTTAATTGCTTCCGCGACCAAGGATGTGTAATGATACGCTATGAGGCTTGTTTGGGGTTCCTTCGGGTTCCCCATTCGCCGGTCACGTCTAGGCCCTAGGCTTGGGTCGTGACAAGCTTGGTATCAGAGCACTAGGTTGATAGATCCTCGGAGTCCAACACACCGCGTTGATTAGAGTCCGATTCATGGTTGTGTTGTGCACCACAACTATGAGTAGGAGGCTATGAGACGTTTTAGGAAATGTTTCACTTCTTCATTCTCTAAGTCGTGCCATAGATCTATAAGCTCTCTCTCTTATTCCTTGTCTTATGGTGTTTAAAGTTGGACCACTTGAAGGGTTCTTGCTAGAAGGAGCGAGTGGTTGTAATGCCAATTATGGCTATGTGACTTGTGAGCTTTGATGGAATAGATTATGAAGTTGTATTTTGTGTGATTAATGCTTCATAATTGTCTTTGTGTTGGTTAGAAGAACTTGTGTAGGCTTACTCCAAAGGGGGAGATAGTGTGCCTACCTAGCAAGGTAATTGTGAGGTTATGTTTAGTTGATGGTAGAACCCATATGGTCAAATTGTTGATTCCCAAAGGAGCTTATCCGAGAGTGGAGATGGGAAAAGAAATTATATGCCCTAGGTCGGGATTATGTTGTGTTTTGAAGTTGACTTTGAGGGTTGCATGTACCATCTAGTTAAGGTGAAGAATAAGAAGTATAAGTGTTGACCAACTTCAAAGGGTTAGTTGTTGTATTTTAAGATTGATCTTAAGTATGGTCACTTAAGTAGGGTGCTTAGATAATACCTAGGCATAGTTGGTTGGTAGACCCCACCAAAAGTGGTGATAAGGGTTGACATGGTCTAGAGTTGTCTTAATCCAACTTTAGTGAAAAAGAGAAAGGTTTCTTGGTCAAAATTCCTCTAAGTTCCTCTAAGGTTTAACCAAGAAAGGATGTCTACCCGTAAGTCTCAAAGAGTGAGTGGTAGTGGATCTTAAGGGTTCCGGTATGTGTTTTATGTTTTATTGAATTGCGGAAATTCCATAGGCCAAAGATAGAGGAAGATCCTCTAGAGTTTATAAAGGAGTTATCTAAGGTGATGAACCTTGTAGGATTAATCTTAGTAATACTTGTCTTTCGTGACTTGATAAAGAGAATATCGCGAATTTTTTTTTTGTGTCGTCCTTAATATTCATGGGTTTAGTTATGGCCATATGTGAGTGATTAGTATAACTCAACTTAGTCCTTATGAGTTTTATGATGTGTTGGATTTTGACGAATAGTGATTCTTAAGTGGTACCTAGAGATGTTGAGTGATTAAGCTCCTTTAAAAGAGGGTAGGAGTGAGATCCTCATTGGTTTGAGAATCATGTTGTGTAATGAGATAGTTTAGGCTTACCCCAATGCGGG
Organism: Solanum verrucosum; assembly: GCF_900185275.1. Taxonomy (NCBI): domain Eukaryota; kingdom Viridiplantae; phylum Streptophyta; class Magnoliopsida; order Solanales; family Solanaceae; genus Solanum; species Solanum verrucosum. Next base: position 1,346,797 of record NW_026019914.1, on the reverse strand, counting down.
ATAATATGCTTAGATGGTAAGGTTATTGAGTGTCCTTGATGTTTATGAGATAGGTTTGCTTGAATTCTCACCTTATGTGGTTTAGTGAATTGGAGCAATCTAGACCCGGATTGGTAGATTCATATGAGATCTTGAGTGATATCCTAGTGACGGCCTTAGAAAAGGATGCTACTAGGGTTGACTTGGAAGAATTTTTGGGATGAAGGTACCGGTATGTGGTAATTTCATATGAGAGTAAGTGTTATGTTGATTTCCGGTACTACCTTATCTTGTATGATGCCTTATGAGGTTATGAGGCTTAGAGTTCTCCGGATGAGTTAATAGAACCTTTTTCGGATTTTACCCCGGTTAGTGGTTTAAAGTTAGAAAAAAAAGGGGTTTGTGAAGAATATCTCTTACCTTGTTCCCCTAGGAATACTCTTGTTGACTTAGTGAAACTTGGCATGTTAAGCCTTGATGTGACTCTTAGTATGGATGGGTTGCATACTTGGTGTGTTTTTATTGATGATAGGGCTCGGATGGTTAGAAGAATATGGGGCCCTTGAGTGTGTACTAGTTATCACCTTGTTGAGTAGGATGACATTTGGGTACAATTTCTTCCTATTATGGATTTGGTGTTTGATTGTGTCATATAAGGGTGGTATGGCTAGATGTTGAGGACCATAGACTTTTGCAAAAATGGCAAAATGTGAGTTTGGTTATGTCTTTAGGAGTGCTTGGAAAAAGTTTTCTTGAGGGTTGTAGTGAGGGCTTCCTCCTAAGGAGGGGATGGTGTGCTTAAAAAGCATGATTTGTTGAAATCCCAACATCCTCATCTCTTTCTTCCATTCCTATTCTAGCTTGAGACCAAGAGTTCCTAGATGGGCCTATGTTATGTTTTAGAAGTCATGTGTGATTTTTATATTCTGATGATTTCCTTATGAAAGGTATGTTTTTGAGAATTCATGTTTTGAGATAAAAATGAGTTTTCATGCTTCATGCCCCTCATGTTGATAGGCAATTAGAGTAAGTAACCTATGTGATTCATGAGGTGAATGGTTTAAATGTGCTTTTAAGAAGTAATTGCATAATTGGCCGAAGATCATATGATAAGCATGATTTGAGTTGAAGGAGGAAATTCCTCCAATGAAACGGAATATGTCTAAGCTGCATGCATATTGAGTTCGTAGAAGTAGTCCTATTCTCTCATGTTGTATGATGTGTGTTTTAAATGGAGATTTTTTTCTCCTAAGTTGTGCATTGTGTGTAATATGGCATACTTGACTTGATGATGTGAATTAAATGAACATGCTTGAATGTGTTCTTATGAAATGGAATGTTAGCTCCTTATGTGGTGGAAACTTTCCTAAAGAGTAGAGGAGGTAGTTCCTCCATGTTTATGTGAATTAATGAGGTTTGCGCATTTCCATAAAAACTTGTGTTTTTGAAGAAAGATGAGTTGTATGAGTTGTTTCCCTCATGTTGTAGTGCATTGGTTATAAGTGATCTATTGTACTTCATGAAAATAAGGTATGAGCATGTCTTAGTAAGGAGTTGAGAAATTCCTCCTTGAAAGAGTGCTATTGAACATGGAAACTTGCATATGTGCTTAATGATGTATGGACTATGTAATGACTAGGAGAAGGTAGTTCTCCTATGAACATGAGAAATGTTGATGTTGGTGTGTTATGACTAGGAGAAGGTAGTTTCTCCTTGAACATCACTAAACATGATAATGTCATTGCATACATTCATGTTTAAGTTGACAATTGGTTCATTGTGGTTTTACAATTATGTTGAGGTTTTTGAAATAAGGTGTAAGTGCATTGTTGCATCCTTATGTGGGCTGAAATTGCCATGTTTGTGTCTCTCATGTATGTTTCTTTAACATTCGGGGACGAATGTTCCCAAGGGGGAGATATTGAAACGACCCCAAAAATGCCCGAAAATGTGCTTCGGAAACACCTATAATTGTAATTTTCATATATCTCAAAATCCGTGCATGATTTCGGAAATTCGACTTCATATTCTTATTCAGGGGGTCAAATTGAGTGGGAAATGGGTCTAACCCGAATTTTAGAGCAACCGTATCAAAATTCGAAAATCGCAAAAAATGCGATTTTCAGGGTCAACTTTAAAGGGGCATATCTCTTAGCACACAAGGAACTGGAAGGGCCGCTACCCATTAAATTAAAGCCCTTCGAGTTAGCTTTCCAATCCAATTGGTTTCACCTCATTCCGAGTTAGGACGAAGGAGTTATGATCATTTTCGTAAAACCTGTCCGGGCAGAAATGCAATTTCCAGTGAGCTAATTTACTGTAGCGGGCAGGGACGTTTTTCTTTTATAAAAAAGAGGATTGTCCCATACTTAGTTATATTTCTTTCTAGCTTCAAAACACTCAAAAACACTCTCTAATCCCTCTCCAAAATTCCACCAAGATCTTCAACCAAATTCAAACATCTCAAGTTCTAATTCCGGATTCAAGACTCAATATCAAACATCAATTCTCCATTCCAATCTTCATCAAGGATTCTCCAAAGTTGAGGTATGTGGGTTGATTGTGGAACCCTTCCTTTCCACAAGTCCAACCATTTATCCTCTATTTTACTTCAAGTTTATGGGTCCTTATGATCATCTATGAACTCTTGAATTATGGAATTACTACTACACATTCTATTATGGTCTATTTTTGCATATTATCATGAAATGGAATTATTATGTGATGTTTATGGTTTTCATGCTTCCATGATCAAATTATGAAGGTTGATATATATATGTATGTTGTTGGTGGGCTGATTTATATGTATTTCGAAATTGGTTGGACTTAGTACTCTTGAAAGACATAATTTTATCTACATGAACAATAGCCCACCATGTGTTTGATAAAATGCCATTTATAGAATTCATAGGAAATGGAAGGTCCAATGTACGTCCTATGAATCGAATGGTTATATAATTATTGAAATGACGATGAAATGGACACATGTATATGATTTTCTCTATAAAAGTGTTGTGAGTCGACCAAGCCTAGTACGGGGGGTAGTAGGCCCGTATAACCGTATCAAGGGGTTGGTACCTTGGTTGCCTAGTACGGGGGGTAGTAGGCCCGTATAACCACATCGAGGGGTTTGTACCTTGGTCCCTAGCTCGGGGGGTGGTAGGCCCGGGTAACCACATTGAGGGGTTTGTACCTCTTTCGCCTCTCCAAGGGGGTGGTAGGCCTTGGAAAATACTATATTGATGGTCACTCACCACACATGTACTACGTCCCACTAAATATGATTTTTATGTAAGCGTCATTATATACATCATTTCATTTATGTGCTATCTATCGGGTATGATTATGCATTTTTCCTATAATGTCCATCTATTGTAGCATTGCATTGCATCCCACATACTTAGTACATTCAAACGTACTAACGCATACTCTATGCCTACATGATGTCACCATGTAGGGACCGGAGCACCGCTTGACCATCCTCCTCCGCGTGGCTAATACGATTTCCTATCAAGGTTATTGGTGAGTCCTCCATTCCGGGGACGTTGCTCATGATCTTTTGCTATGTATAAGACTTTTCTTTTTAGTTATGTTTTGACTATGAGGGTGAGCCCGGTAGTTTGTCTTGGCCCCCGCTAAGTACTCATGTTTAGAGGTGGTGTTGGACAAGTTGTGTATTATGCTTGAGCTTGACTCATCTATGGTATTTATGTACCATTTCTTCTTTTTTTCTCTTGCTCCCTTAGTCCCGATTTCCCCCTTTGATTATGCTTATTGCTTATGGTCATTTTAATTGCTTCCGCGACCAAGGATGTGTAATGATACGCTATGAGGCTTGTTTGGGGTTCCTTCGGGTTCCCCATTCGCCGGTCACGTCTAGGCCCTAGGCTTGGGTCGTGACAAGCTTGGTATCAGAGCACTAGGTTGATAGATCCTCGGAGTCCAACACACCGCGTTGATTAGAGTCCGATTCATGGTTGTGTTGTGCACCACAACTATGAGTAGGAGGCTATGAGACGTTTTAGGAAATGTTTCACTTCTTCATTCTCTAAGTCGTGCCATAGATCTATAAGTTCTCTCTCTTATTCCTTGTCTTATGGTGTTTAAAGTTGGACCACTTGAAGGGTTCTTGCTAGAAGGAGCGAGTGGTTGTAATGCCAATTATGGCTATGTGACTTGTGAGCTTTGATGGAATAGATTATGAAGTTGTATTTTGTGTGATTAATGCTTCATAATTGTCTTTGTGTTGGTTAGAAGAACTTGTGTAGGCTTACTCCAAAGGGGGAGATAGTGTGCCTACCTAGCAAGGTAATTGTGAGGTTATGTTTAGTTGATGGTAGAACCCATATGGTCAAATTGTTGATTCCCAAAGGAGCTTATCCGAGAGTGGAGATGGGAAAAGAAATTATATGCCCTAGGTCGGGATTATGTTGTGTTTTGAAGTTGACTTTGAGGGTTGCATGTACCATCTAGTTAAGGTGAAGAATAAGAAGTATAAGTGTTGACCAACTTCAAAGGGTTAGTTGTTGTATTTTAAGATTGATCTTAAGTATGGTCACTTAAGTAGGGTGCTTAGATAATACCTAGGCATAGTTGGTTGGTAGACCCCACCAAAAGTGGTGATAAGGGTTGACATGGTCTAGAGTTGTCTTAATCCAACTTTAGTGAAAAAGATAACATGGCGTGATTGATCCCTAAGGGGTCTCATTCAAGCCCTTAGCATATCATAACATAAGATACTATAAAAGTATAGGAAATTTAAAACTTCTTTTAAACCATACAATCAAAGACATTTTCATAAAGAAAGCGGAAGTCTTTACCACACCTTTGGCTCAAACCATCTGAATAACTCTTGAATAAAACTCTTGGGACGCAACCCATACAAAGTAAAAAATATAATGAAATCACATAAAGGAAATAATGGGTTTGTCCTCAAAGCTATGAAGACTCACCAAATCTTCAACTCTTCTTGCTCCTTAGAAACCTAGCCTCCAAAGGAATGCAATCTCTGAAACCCTACATTTGATAAGAAAGTAGGCAAGGCATGCGGTAGTACAAAATGTACCAAGTATGATAGCTAACACAACAACATAAGGGCGTCTCAAAATGGTTAGTCAACATAAGACATAAGCATAAGATATAATAGCATAATCATAGCATAATCTCCAACATAAGACATAGTTAATGAGCATAGGAGATAATTCATGTTCATGGCGTAGTCTTTACTTAGACCTTCATACTAACATTCTTCAACCCTTAGTCTTTCATATCATAGGAGAACTACTTCACAAGCCACCTCTAAGCATACTTGTGCAATGCATGAACGACATCCCATAATACCATCCACACTAAGTACCATTTTTTGGTCATTCTTGGGCTTAGTTCACATTCATAGTCAAGACTACATGGATAAAATGCTTTGAAGTAAGGAACCATACTTTGACCAACAGACTATTGGTGGGTCCACGGTCCGTGTTCCAGATACCTAAATCTCATTTTCTTACCCCAAGCGACGGACAAAGAGGATGAACTATCGGTCAGACCACAGTGTGTCCGTCAGGGTTCGTGGGTCGTGGCTGGCAGTTAATTTTCAGAGGTTGTTGGGTCTTTTTCTAATTAGTCTATCCTAATACTATGATATTTTACCCTTCACTAAGACCCATATATATTTATTTTAACCCCCAAATTTTCCAATAGAAATCATTCTCTCTAATTTCTAAAATAAGAACAAGTCTCCTCTCCAAAATATTTCTCTCTCTAGAAAGCTTAAAGAAGAAGTATTAAACCTAGGTGTTCAAGTCAAGTCTCCATTGCTTTATTGAAGATAAGAAATTGGCTTTGAGATATGATAGCTTTTATCCATATATTCCTTCCATGCATGTGTGGCATCCCAGAATACTACACACACTAAGTTTATCCTTGTAGTCACCATATTCATACTTACCATATATCGGTGTCACTCTTGACCTACTTCATATAGACAAGGAGCTATCAACTTGAGTCAATCATATCATGGAATGCAACTATAACAATAATCCGGCTAAGCATACATCACATAAGACAACACTTCATAAGAAGCTTCAAGTCATACATATGTCATGCATGAATAGCATCACATACTATCATTCACACTAAGTACTTCTTTATTCTATCTTACTCAATGCTTACTATTTATGAATTCTAGACTATCAAAGAATAGCCTCCTACTAGGCTAGACATAATTACCATGGAAAACACACTATCATGCAAATCCAAGCTATACAAGAAGGAATACAAGTACTCCAACTTAGCTACCACGCAAACATTAAAGTATTATGCATGCTACCCTTAGGGGAGTATGAATTCTCAACCCTAAGCTACCCTTAGGCGAGTATGATGTCTCAATCCTAAGCTACCCTTAGGAGAGTATGATCTCTCAATCCTAAGCTACCCTTAGGAGAGTATGATGTCTCAATACTAAGCTACCACGAAATGATCTTGGCCTAACCAAGTCATGCTACCATGAAGGCATCCTAAAAATGCTAATTCAAGCTACCTTTAGGAGAGTGTAGATCCTCAATCCTAGGCTACCATGCCTACTCTAATTCAAGCTACCATGAAAAGCATCCTACCAACGGTAATTCAAGCTAACCTTAGGAGAACATAATTCCTCAATCCCAAGCTACCATGAGAACTACTAAATCATGCTAACTAAAGAAGCGATACGTGAAGGGATCAAATGTAACAATTTCAAGCTATTCTATTCTAACATGCTTTGATTTATTTTAGGGTATTAACCCATCAATCTAGAACCATTCTATGTGAGAAGACCTTTCACATTCTACATACATGCATTCATATAGTTCTAGGTAGGTCATGTGGATAAGGCCTTCCACCACAACACTATCTATTTTGTATACCAATTTCATGCAAGCTATTTCATTATATTAGACTTAATCTATAAGCCCTGGTGATCATCATCTTTTATTTCAAGCCCTACTCTCAAGATTTACTCTACAATCATCATATTTGTGTAGATCACAAGCCATAATAATCACAAGCCTTAGTCATGGGCAATTCTAGTCATAATTCATCGTAAAGTCCCAAATTCAATCATTACAATTCATGATCAATCATACATTCATAAATATAGTATCAATTCATGATTTCATATTCCTATTCTTGAACAAGTTCTATATATGAAAATAATTCTAGAAGATCTATCAAGAATCATCAATTCCTCTTCAGAAGGCATAAACCCACATACTTTGATTTCTAGGGTTAACCATGGAATTCACATAAATTAAACATAATATCATGAATCAACACTAAATTAACCATAAATAAGTATTATCCAACCAATTGGAATCATACCCAACTAAAACCCACACATTGGAAGAAATCCTAGCTTAAATTAGGTTCTTCTTCACAAATTTGGGGAATTTCTAGGGAACTCTATGGGTGGAAAAACCAAGAGATGAAAATATAAACATAACTTTAATCAAATACCTAACACAAGCTTTCAACAATGGAGGTTTTTCTTGGTCCAAGCTTCAAGCTCTATCATCTTCTTCTTGGGTTTTCTAGAGAGAGAATTATTTTAAGAGGAAAGTGTTTTAGGGTTTTGATTCTAAGTGACTTAGTTGGGGAGGTTAATGACTTATAATAATCTATATAGGTGTATAAAGTCGATATAAAATGACCCCCATCTAATACTAATTAAAAATGAATTTACTAATTTAACCCTGATTTGGCAGCCATGGTGCCAGGCACCACAACTGGAGTCACAAGTCGTGGTCCTGTCCGTGGTTCCATAGACAGTGTCTTGGACTTGAGGTCTTGGCCTCAAAAAGTCTAAAGTAAGACCACGAGACCTCCCACGATCAGTGGTCAAGACCATGAGTCGTGGTGATGGTCGTGATCCCTAAGTAGTACCTAGGGTAGCCTCTGCCTACCATTACCACGATGGTCTTCACGACCTATGGTGGCGACCACAAGTCATGGTGCCACCCATTTTTAGTGAGGTAGTATGCCCCCAAAAGTGGCAAAGCCAAGGCTTCCCTTCACGAGCCACTTCACGGTTCGTGGTCATGACCACAGGCCATAGGAAGGCTCGTGGTGTTGCCTTAGCCTCATGGGAGTTGTGTAAGGTTGAAGGAGCTATTGGTCAAGCGACCACGAGCACCACCACGATCCGTGGTGCCCTTGACGTGTGTTGAAGGGCCTCGTGAAGTCCTCTTAGACTTTTTGAGGTTAAGGCCTTGAGGCCAAGACACTGCCTAGGTGTAACACCACGGAAATCTAATGACCTATGCCAGAGCCTAATGCACTTAAAACGTAAGGTTAGAATCCTAAAATAACTTTCCTAACATAGTACTAAGGTTCTAGTGCCTAAACGTCAAGGAATGACCCCCTAAGACCTCCTCAAGGGTCCTTGAGGAGGACCCAAGGAAAGGTCCAAAAGCTATCAAAAATAGTGTGTGACCAGGATTGGGCACCCACGAGTCATGCGCGGACCCACACTCCGTGGTTGGGAGACGTAGGTCGAGACTTTTCTCCCCAAGGTGGTCCCCTATTTAACCCTCTCTGACCCAAACCATGGCCAGCCAGGACGGTCCATGGACCCATCCACGCTCCGTGGATGGTGGCCTGTGGTTCACCCATTGTTGCTGCCTAGGTTCGACCTAAGTGGGGGTGGTTTGGTAAGTTACTAATTAAAATTAATTAAGGGTAGGGACGGTTATTATTAGTTATTGTAGATATATTTAAGTAGTTTTAACAATTAATAAACTCTTTTAACACCTCACAACTCACAAACTCAAAACTCAACCGACTTCCCTCCCAAAATATTCTCTCTCTAGACTCCACTGAAGAACAAAGAAGAAGGTCAAGATTAGGGTTCAAAATCCATCCTTTTCACTCAAATTTTGTGAGGAAAACATCAATTAAGGTATGAGAGACTTGATTCGTGAAACACTTTTTTGCATGAAGCCCTTCAACATTTAATTTCAAAATTTGTAAATTGGTCAAAAACTAGGGTTTTCATTCTAGCCATGGGTTCTTCCTAAAAATGATTTCATTATGTTAATTTTCTTATATTATGGATGATTTAATGTTTAAAGGGAATTTTTATTGTAAAATTCCCCATGAACCCATGTACTCTCCCATGACCCCATTTTCATGAATTGTGATGGGTGTATTGATGCATGATCATTACTACGAAATGTATCTATGTTAATCAAGCTATTGAATCTTGTTTTATTCATGCCTATTGTAGTATCTCTAGGTGTAATTATGAGACATGATTCATAACCCTTGAAAAGGGTAAATTGCTAGGGTTTGTACATGTTGATGCAAGTTGTGTATGAAATTATGATTCACATAGAAAGTGAAGATCCTATGACTATTGTGTAAATTGAGGTATTGTTGAAAGGCCATTCTTCCCTTACCCTTACAGTTGATTATGAATGAATTGTCTAGGTTGATGATGATGTTGTTGTGTTGATTGAAAGGCTATTCTAATGAAACACTATGAACAATAATGTGAAAGGCTTACTCACATGTTAATGATGATTCTAAGGTTGAAATTTAGTTCTCACTTTATTGAATCTATGAGCTATTTTATGAGTTCTATTGAATGAAGGGTTGAGCACTCCTTCACACATATAAATACAATTTAAGACTAATTATGTATAATTGGGAAATAATGCTTAGTACCGAGAGGATATGGAAAGTGAGGTAAAGACACTTCCATCAATGGAATAGGTCGGGTCATATAAAGTAAACTCATGAGATGGAAGCTCCTCCGCCAATGCAAGAGGTAGAGTTGCTAGAAGCAATCTCCCTATCCCATAACTATGTGCCCACATAGGAATTTAGCTAGTGGATCCACCTAAAAGCTAAATATGTTAGTTCTACCTTAGGCAAGTAGGTCACCCTTTTTCGGTGTGGGGTTACACGACACCGAATTCCATGTAGCTCACATGGTCTATGTTGGTTATGACTACTCTTCCCTATATGATAAGATAATGAATGAGACATGAACCACACTATTACTTCGTGGTGAGTTTTACTTAGTAGGAGTGGGGCTATGGGATTCACTTTTACATTGCACAAGTGGACTTAGTAGGATGTTATGGGATGGTTCCTTTATGTTATGATGAGATATGAATGTAAGCATGTATGTTGAGTGGATGGTTGTTATGAATGACTTTCCTTGTGTTCAAGTAATGTACATGACTATTTCCTTATTTATGACTATTGATTATGATGAGGTCTAAAGATGATGTATGACTAAGGTAGATTCAAGGGAGTACTTATTAGGGTTGGTATTATGGGATGCCAACCATACATTGAACAAGTGTTCCTTAGCGGTTTCTAAGGTAATGGTTTCACTATGATATGAGTATAAAAATGATTATGGCTTGTTTTCTACATTGAAAGTGCATGTGGGTTTCTAAACCTGTCAAATGAATACTTTTTAACTAAAATGTCATTTTTATCATATTTCAAGGATTTTATGCATGCTTCCATACTTAGTACATTATGTGCTAACCCATTTCTTCTACAACTACTATGAGTGTAGGTTCTGGTCGTTGAGACATATTCATTCCTTCAAGTGAAGCTTGGGTTGACTATTCCCTAGGTTTGGTGAGTCCTCATGTTCGAGGACAAGATGCTATTGTTTCTAGTTTCTATTGTACTTCTTATATTGAGACTTTATTGATGTAAAGGGCTAAGTCCCAAACTTTGTATTCCTATGTTTTGGATGGTGAATGAGACAAGGTCTAGACTCTAATGATTTTCCTCTATGAAAATAAAGTTTGACTTCGATTGTAAAAGATTTAAATTTTCCGCATTCTTTGGGGTCAAGTACGCCATGTCGCTTCTAGGGGGTAACTCCGGATCGTGACACTAGGGTCCACGACTCGTGGTCTTAACAGTGGATCATGTGAGGTCTCGTGGTCCTCCCTTGGTTGTGTGAAGGCCAACACACAAGGCCTAGCTACCGGTCCCAAGACCACGGGAAGGACCACGATCAGTGGTGAGGACAAGGACCCATGGTGCCTGTCGTGAAGGCTTGAGTAGTAGGCTGCCAAGTGAGGAGTTTTAAAGAAAAATCCAAACGTTGGAGTTTTTGGGTGGGGTCGTTTTAATTAATCCTAAAACCCATATATAAGATATTTTAATCTTTTAAACACCCCTTTAAGTCACTTTATCACAAGACTCAAATCAAATCCCCAAAATTAGTCTTCTCCCAAATATTTCCCTCTCTAGAAAACCCAAGAAGAAGAAGAAGAATATAGAGCTTAAAGGTTTGACCAAGAACAACCTCCATTGTTGAAAGCATGTGTTAGGGCTTTTATTAAAGTTAGGTTTAGCTTATTCATCTATGGGTTATTCCACCCATAGAGCCCCTTAGAAATCCCCCAATTGTGAAATCAAAAACCCAATTCTAGCTAGGGTTCTTCTTACATTGTGGGTAGGGCTTGGGTATGATTCCAATCTACTGAATAATATCTAATTATGATTGTATTGACATTGAATGTTGATATTATGATGAATTTATGTGATTTCTATGGTAAACCCTAGACTAAATTGATGAATGTAATATTTGTGGTTTTATGCCATTGGAGGTCAAATTGAAGGTTCAAAAGTGATCTTCTTAAATCAATGTCATGAGTAGTAATTGTTCGAGGTTAGGAACATATAATCATGAATTGAACTATATCTTATTGAATATGATTGATCTTGGCCTGTATAGTTGGAATTGATGGTAGGAAGTGATACAATCACTTGATTCATGATGGTATCCTTGTCTAATGTAGAATTCTAGACATGATGTTAGACATGAAGATGAACTTAACATGAAAGACTTCTCACATAGTAATGGTTCTAGGGTTGAAAGGCTTCTCTTACCTAATTGAGCCTAAGGCCATAGAGCCTTTATACCTAGGTCATGGATGGTGATAGTTGCTCACACATGGTCTAAAATAGGTATTAACATGTATTGGTTGTCAAGGACATCTTTCCATAAACTTGAGTCAAAGTAGAGACTTAATGATTATCTTGTGGGATTAAGACTTAGGTGTTTGTAAGCATAGTCATACACTTTAATGAGAGCTAGGAGTTGTAGCTAATGAAGTGTAGTAATAAAAAAGGGAGAGCACAGTTAAGAAGTATTTCTAAAGTTAAATCTTATTAGTCATATAACACAATACATAGTATTCCTATTCTTACTTCGTGTCCAAATATCCTTAATTTATGTCAAATAACTTTAGATAGAGCATGACTATGTTCAAACTCATAACGTTCAGAACTTATGTGCTATAGAGAGTTACAAAATCATAGTACAAATCAGCTCTGCCTATGTTAGTAGGCAAGTTTAAAAGTCAGAAAGATAATAAGAGTAACTCATTTCCCTTCCATCCTCACATTAAACATCACTCAATGGCGAATAATCCCAAGGTGAAATATTGTAAAACCCTAAAAAATTCTAAGCTAAAGCCCAAACCATTCTTTATTTACATGTAAAATTGTATATGGCGATTCTTAAATTGCTCATATGCATAAAGGTCATTTCTATGGTGTTCGAATCGATTTGGATATGACTTAAGGTCCGAAGAACTCCCTAGCACAAAGTTGAGTTGAAAACTTCATTATAGATTTAGTTTTGACATCAGATTCTACTTAGGTAAATTTCAAATGATCCTATCTCCCAACACATAATGAGTTAGATGGCCCATGGCCTATCGAATTGAAGGTCTTTGAGTTTTCTTTCCAACGCCACTAAGTTTACCTTTACAAGTTCAGAATGAAAAGTTATGGCCACTTTACCATAGACTACCATATAAGAGTTTTCTAAGTCTGTGAACGTAGATCAAACCTACGGATCGGAGGTCTAACTACGACGTGTCCTTTCAAGTCATTGAAAAGTACTGAGAGTCAAATTTTGGGACCCAATTCATACTGACCCAATCTACAGGCCATAAAATTGCAACGGGTCATCATTTCGACCCGTTAATGGACTTTTGAGCTTTAAAAATTCAATATATATTCCATGGATTGGATCAACGGTTTATAGCTCAAACCATGAATAGTAGATAGTCCCGTGGTCAGTTTTTGTTAGCTTTTAAAGATGGGTAGTATCATGCCCCGAGGATACCCTTGTTATGCCTCGAGACTACCCTCGAGATGCAGACACGGGACCTAGGACCACAAGTGATCCCAAGCTAACCCTGCTGGCATGATCATGAGCATACTAAAGATGAAAAAAATAGGTAATACCCATATACTATAACGGAGATGAATGAAAACTGATGAGTTTAATACAAAGAAAATATTAACTCAATACTAAGTTGAATCTAACTATGTCTGAAATAAGCCTCTAAACTGACTAGACATTTTGGGACATGCCCCAACTAGATCTAGCAAAACTGAAACTACAGATTAAAAGCGATAAAGATAAACATGTCACTAGTGCTTGAAGAATGAGGACTCACCATTGATGTTGCTGAACTAAAGATCGGGAACCGATCTAAGCGTGATCTGGATGCTGAGAACCTGAACCTACATCACGAGAAGATGTAGCGCAGAGTATGCGTCAGTACTTGAAGGGTACTGAGTATGCAAGATAGAATAAAGCTTGAAATAAACATATAACTGAATGAGCAATAAAGCAAGAGCAGAATCTGAACATGATATAGATACTGAATACTGAGCTAACTGAATGCAATGACCCAATTTATAACTTGCTGAAACTGAATACTGGTTGTACTGTAAATGAGGTCAACGCAAAAGAATATGAGTGAACTGCGGGAGCTAGTAATAATCGACAATAAAACCACATGAGCTAAATGTGAAGTCCGATGTAAACGCCACATCGAGAGGACCCAATAAACCCGGCCAAAGGTAGAGGCAGGACTGGCATGATCACTAACTGATGTTGCCCACAGATGGGACTTACACCTACGTGGCTCTTAGTTATAGGACTATATAGGTATGCTAAACCCTAGTCCAACTCAGTATTATGCTACTCCCAATAGATTAAGTGGTTAACACATTATGACTGAGTTTCTTTATATAAGGGATAGTTGAAAACTGAACATGCAATCTGAGAATGCAACAATTAATCTGATAATGATGCTTTCATAAACTGAGGGATGTATAACTGAATACATTATGACTGACATACTTAATAGCTCAAAATACTGACATGTAAGATACTCATACTTGAAAACTCCTTCCTCGAAAACAATTAAAAATCATATTATACTATGATCATTAATGACTTGGGAAGTCATACTGCTTAAATATCGATGGTATATCTAGATACCATACTATTCAGACATAGATGACCTACTCGATTGTCATACTAATCATGTTTTAGAAGCTCTTTCCCAAAACTTATCTTAACTTTCTCAAAAACTCAGTTTAAAACTCAAGTGTTGTCTTAAAATAAGCTTCTCAAGATTTATAACTAAAAATAAGGTTTGTGCTGAAATATGCTGATAATGTGTTGTTCAAAACTAAAGCAGATATATCTGAATAACTAAAATATCTAACCTAGCATGTGTAATTCAAGAACTAAAGAAAAACATAGCTAGGGTTCTGAAATTCATGTTATAAACTGAGTACAAACATGATAATCTGATTTGGGACCTATTCATAAGTAATTCATGATAATGTTCTGAAGTCCTAGAAACCCTAGGTCTGTTCATAGTAAGAGAATTAAGAAACTGACTGAATTCTAGGGACCTAATGGGCAAAAGGAACCCACTAGTGAAATCCCACATACCTGGTGACAAATTTCACGGAGAAATCTTTAGATTTCAGGGTTGGAATTGATGGAACCCTGCTGCATTCTTGAACTAGGGTTCTTGACCTTTTTCTCCTCTCTTGCTTCTAATTTTCTATGTTTTGATTAATGATTTGACTAAGGTAAGTTCTAGTTCTGTTTCTAGGCTTAAACTGACTAAAACCTAATAATTTAGGGTATAAGTGACGTAACTTATGGGTCCAACGAAATTGGAAAATACCAAAAGACCCCTGACTTAACTGTTGTCGGAGTGATCGACGAACAAGACCTACGGACCGTAGTTCAATCTACGGTCCGTAGATTGGGGTCGTAGGTTAAGTCTGCCCGATAAGGCTTCACTAAAACGAGAATAACTTTTTACTCGTAGGTCAGATTTTAGTAAACTCGGTGGTGTTGGAAAGAGGATTAAATTATCTATCATATAATAGGTCATGGGACACATAATTCATTTTGTGCTAAGATTTATGACCATTTGAAGTTGACCCAATAGATAATTTTTCTCTAACTGGCCGCTGACCCTCACATACGGTCAGACCTACGGACCATGGTTCGAACGACGATCCATGCTAGTCGGCCATCATTCACGTCATAGGTTGGTTAAAGGGAGCCTCGATCCACAAACATTGTCCATGGACTGTGGTCTGGCCTACGGACCGAGGGTCTGTCCGTGGGTCGAGCCTTAGCCGATCTTCTAAGTTGGGTTTGTGGAGGGGTTGCAGTAGTGAACCACAGACCACCAGCACGGGCGGTGGTCTGACCTACGGTCCTTGGGTGGCAACCGTGGGTTGCACCTCCAATTTCTCAAAATCTGCATTTTTGGTCTGTTTTGGATACGGGGTGTTACAACCCCCTAGACGTAACACGAGACCTAGGATCACGAGTGACCCTAAACTAACCCTGGCATATATCAAGAATACTATAAAAGTTACTGAGTAAAACATATACTGTGTGGAAGCTAAAACAATATATCTGAAATCGTGCAAAACCCAACCACTTTTAATATACTTAAAATAATATGAGTTTAGTGATAACTGAAATAACCACTTAACAACTCAAACTGAATCTACTATTGTCACTCCCCGAGCTACCCCCGAGACGCGGACACGGGACCTAGGACCACAAGTGATCCCAAGCTAACCATGCGATCATGAGCATACTAAAGATAATAAACTGATGCGGAAGCTAAATCATAAATAAAAATAAAAAGATGAGGAATACCCACATACTATAACTGAGATAAATGAAAACTGGTGAGTTTAATAGAAAGAAGATTTCAATACTAAGCTAATCTAACTATGTCTGAAATAAGCCTCTAAACTGACTAGAACTAATGAGGCATGCCCCAACTAAGTCTAGAAAATCTGAAACTAAAGACTGAAAGTTGAAAGATAACATGACTATTGTCCTCGAAGAATGAGGACTCACCACTGATGTTGCTGAACTGGAGATCAGGAACCGATCTAAGCGTTATCTGGATGCTGAGAACCTAAACCTACATCACGAGAAGATGTAGCGCACGTATGCGTCAGTCCTTTCATGTAGGATAGAGTAAAGCTGAAATACCATATAACTGAACAAAACAATGAAGCAATGAAATAATATGGACATGATATATATACCGAATATTGAGCTAACTGAATGAAATGACCAATTTATAACATGCTGACTGAATAGTGAATGAACTGTAAATGTGGTCAATGCAATAGAGTCTGACTGAACTGTGGGGGCTACTAATAACCGACAATAAAACCACATGAGCTAAATGTGGAGTCTGATGTATACGCCCCATCGAAGGACCTAATATACCCTGCCAGAGGTACAGAGGGATGCTGTTGTGATCACTAAACTGATGTTGCCCACATAGGGGACTTACATCTACGTGGCTTGTAGTTCTGGGACTATATGGGTACGCTGAACCCTAGTCCAACTCGGTATTATGCTACTCCCAATGAATTAAGTGGTTAACTAGTTATGACTGAATTTTTGTAAAATACTGGATTGCTCAAAACTGAACATGCAAACTGAGAATGCAACAATTAATCTGGTAATGATGCATTAAGAAACTGAGGCATGTATAACTGAATAAGTGAGATATCTGACCTAGCATGTATAATTTAAGAACTAAAGAAATACATAGCTAGGGTTCTGAAATTCATGCGAGAAACGATGTAATAACATGATAATTTGATTTGGAACATGTTAATAACTAATTCATGATGATCTACTGTAATTCTAGAAACCCTAGGTCTATTCATAATAAGGGAATCGAGAAATTGACTGAATTCTAGGGACCCAATGGGCGAAAGGAACCCACTAGTGAAATTCCACATACCTGGTGACGAATTTCACAGAGAAATCCTTTGATTTCTGGGCTGGAACTGAAGAAAATTTGCTGCATTCTTGGAGTTAGGGTTGGTCACCTCTTTCTCTTCTTACGCTTCTAATTTTCTAAGTTATGAAGAATGATTTGACTTAGGTAAGTTCTACTTATGTTTCTAGGCTTAAAGTTACTAAAACCTAATAATTTAGGATCTAAACGACGTATCTTAGAGGTACAACGAAATAGGAAAAGACCAAAAGACCCCTAACTTAATTGCTGTCGGAGTGATTAATGGACGGGACCTGCGGGCCGTAGGTCAATTGACGGTCGAGTCTGCCTGACAGGGCTTCACTAAAATGAGCATAAAGTTTTACTCAGAGATTGGATTTTAGCAAACTCGGTGGCGTTGTTAAGAAAATTCAATTTTCTATCATATTATAGGTCATGGGACACATAATTCCTTTTATGCTAAAAGTTATGACCATATGAAGTTGACCCATCCACAATTTTCAGCTAACTGGCTGCTGACCCTCATCTACGGTCAGACCTACGGACCGTGGATCGAATGACGGTTTGTGCTGGTCGACCGTAGTTTGTGTCAGAGGATGGGTAAATGAGGTATCGATCCACAGACACAGACCACGGACCGTGGTCTGATCTACGGACCGTGGGTATGTCCGTGAGTCAGGACGTAGCTGACTTTTCTGAGCTGGTTTGGAGATGGAATACAGTGGTGAACCACGGACCACCAGCACGGGCCGTGGTTTGAACTACGGTCCATGGACGGTGACCATAAGTTGCACCTGCACCTTCTCAAAATCTGTATTTTTGGTCTGTTTTGGATACGGGGTGTTACATTATCTCCCCATTGGGACCATTCGTCCTCGAATGAACACTAAAGTAGTTGAAATGGAGGGAGAGGGCTGCAATCCCTACCACTGAACATTGAGAATTGAATTTCTGACTAAACTAAGTTCCAATAACATGCGAATACGCTGAAAATGTAAGTACAACTTAAAGAACATGATTCTAAAACTGAATTTATGCATGAATGACTGAAAAACTGAAGAGGAACTATTACCTCAAGTTGGAGTGGAATCGAAAGGAAAAAGGTGAGCATACTTGGCTTTCATGCCGCTTCTTCTTCCCAAGTAGCTCCCTCTATGGACTGACTCCTCCACCAAACCTTGACTAAAGCGACTTCTTTGTTTCTCAACCTTCTAACTTGAATCTCAACTGGTACATCCTCATAAGAAAGGCTATCTTTTACAGCTATAGTCTCTAATGGCACTACGGACACTGGATCACCCACACACCTCTTCAAAAGTGAAATGTGAAAGACTGGATGCACTATTGCTAAATCTGTTGGCAACTCTAACTCATAAGCCACTTTACCAATCCTTTTCAATATCCGGTAAGGGCCTACATATCTAGGATTGAGTTTCCCTTTCTTGCCAAATCTCATCACCCCCTTCATAGGTGACACTTTCAGGAAAACCCAATCATCAACTTGGAACTCTAGTTCCCTTTTTCTCACATCTTCATAAGACTTCTGGTGACTCTGGGCAGCCATAAGTCTATCTCTAATGAGTTATACTTTCTCCATAGCATCATGGACTGAATCTGGTCCTATCAAGGTTACTTCACCTACTTCAAACCAACCAACTGGAGATCTACATCACTCCCATACAATGCCTCATAAGGGGCCATCTGAATGCTGGAATTGTAATTATTGTTGTAGGCGAACTCAATAAGAGGAAGGTGATCATCCCAACTACCCTTGAAGTCGATCACAGAAGCTCTCAACATGTCCTCTAAGGTCTGAATGGTACGCTCTACCTGACCATCCGTCTGTGGATAAAATGTTGTGCTATGGTTAACTTGAGTACCAAGACCCTTCTGAAATGACTTCCAGAAATTAGAGGTAAACTGAGGACCTCTATCTGAGATGATATACAAAGGAACCCCATGCAACCTCACAATCTCATTAATGTAAAGCTTGGCGTAATCCTCCGCCGAATCTGTAGTCTTCACCGCCAAAAAGTGAGAAGACTTAGTAACCCTATCAAGAATCACCTAAATAGAGTCATGTTGTCTACGAGTACGAGGTAACCCTGTAATGAAATCCATGTTGATCACTTCCCATTTCCAAGTAGGAATCTTAATTTCTTGAGTCATACCCCCTGGTTTCTGATGTTCTACCTTCACTTGTTGGCAGTTGGGGCACTTACTCACAAAGTCTGCTATATCCCTCTTCATGCCATTCCACCAAAAGACCTCCCGCAGATCGCCATACATCTTAGTGGTGCCTGGATGAATAGAATATCTAGAATTGTGGGCTTCTATGAGAATATGTTGTGTCAATTAACCGACAGTAGGAACACACAATCTACCCTGATAGCGAAGTACACCAACTCCCCCTTAGGAGAAAACCACCACTCTTTGATTGTGCACTGCACCCTTAAGATCAAGTAAGATTGGATCATTGTCTTGCTTTTCCTTAACCTCTACTACCAAAGAAGATTTTGCTCCATTCTGAACCGTTACACCACCATCTGATATGCTCATAAGACGATTTCCTAGGCGAGCAAGTCTGTGAAAATCCTTTGCTAGCTCTCTTTTTTGTTCATCAACATGTGCTACACTACCCATGGATAATCTACTAAGAGCATCTGCTACTACATTCGCCTTACCTGGATGATAATGCACGCTCATATCATAATCTTTGAGGAACTCAAGCCGCCTTCTCTGGCGAAGATTAAACTTTTTCTGGGTGAATACATACTTGAGGCTCTTATGGTCTGTGAACACATCTACATGAACACCATACAAGTAGTGTCTCCAAATCTTGAGTGCAAACACCACTGCTGCAAACTCGAGGTCATGAGTCAGATATTTCTTCTCATGTACCTTAAGTTGTCTAGAAGCATAAGCTATAACCTTACCTCGATGCATCAACACACAACCTAGGTCGACTCTGGATGCATCACAATAGATCACAAAACCATTTGAACCTTCTGGTAGAGTCAAGATAAGAGTTGTAGTCAACCTAGTTTTCAATTATGCGAAGCTTTTCTCACAATCATCTCACCATCAAAACTTGACCATCTTATGAGTCAACCTAGTCAATAGTGAGGCTATGGATGAAAATCCTTCCACGAACCGTCTGTAATAGCCCGCTAGACCTAAGAAACTTTTGATATCTGTAGCAGAGGTAGGTCTGGGACATTGTTTCACTGCTTCTATCTTCTGGGAATCTACTTAAATTCCTTCACTACACACAATATGCCCAAGGAATGAGAGCCTCTCATTTGAGGTTAATTAGAGTTGGAAACCACTGTGGTGTTCTTTATTTGAGTTAAAATATTGATTTTATGCATGTTGTTTGTTGTGGCTGTTCCGAGTCCCAAATTGTGTTCCTTTATGGAACACTCGTATGGGGATTTTATTAGGACTTTTTAACGAAGTCAATTATGAAAATTGTTAAGCGGGTCTAAGATTTCCCATTTGACTCCTAAATTGGCCCTTTTCCATTTTATGTTCTTTTGAAGTCTAAATGACTGTACTGATATTGTGGTCCTATTTTTGATAGTGTGACAACATTCGTAGGCCGTACAGAAAGGAAAAGCTTTGGCCCTGTGAATTGGAGCGCGCGCGATTGGCCTACAGATAGTCTACGATTTCGTTTCTATTAAGATTGAGCTTCAATGCATAAATACATCTCGATTAGAGTGAATTGGGGGTGGGTACCTCATCATTCTTATTTCTCTTATTTGATACCATGTTTTAGGATTGATCAACTTTTGTTGCATTTAGTACCATTCTAGATGGGGCTTATGTGTGTTGTTGCATGTTGTTCTATATTAATTGCATTATTATTTTGGAAATGAGTATGTTCAGCCTTTGTTTATGGCTAGACTATAGTTTCCTTAGAGTTGCAATCCTTGAAACCTTGTTTTGTATCCAACGTTATTTCAGATACACTAGATCCGTGTAGACTGGAGTAACAGACTTGAGTTTCATAGTATGAGCTTAGTATATGCATTTTTGCAACTTTGTAGACTTTTTTTCACCTCTTCCTATTTTTCTAACTACAATGCAATATTAGAGGTTTTATACGTTTATGCCGGCATGTGATTGGATTGATCTTATGTACATTTTTTATGGGTGGACTTTGTTCCACGATGACTTGGTATCAATATTTGAGATCCTCTTCAGAGTCGACATGCCCATGGGTAACTTTCGCTAGCTGGGTGACTTATTCCCTCGAAGTGGGCAGGCTGGGTGCCCCTGATATATGAGATCCTCTTCGAAGTTGACACGCCCTAGTGTAACTCTTGCTAGCTTGTCTGGGACAGGACTGGCTGGCTGGGCGACTCTATTGATTGTCAGTTTTTCTAGTTGGGCTAGTAGGTGGCTTGACTTGGTGGTTACTGGCGCTGGTAACCCGACTTTCGATTCATAATGCTCTTCTTTAAGTAGCCTTAGCTATTCTTTGTGCCCGTCGGGCTCATGGGGTTTGTTTAGGTTTTATTTGAACTTGCGCACAAGTGAACGTTCTAGGCTTATGGTGGTCCAGGTAGCTTTAATTTAGTTGTACTTAGATTTAATTTTGGTGTGCTCGTGTGCTTTCTTTCATATCTACTTTAACCTCTATTTGTGTCTAGAATATATCTTTTCTTATTGTTTTTACCTTTCTTGCTCAGTTGGCCTTTGATGCCTATTTAGTACCTCTATTTTGGTACTCATGCTACACTCTGCATTTGATCTTGATGCAAGTCCTAGTACCAGCTACCAACGATGATTGTTCATGCCACCCTTTGCAGCTTTTGGGGATCAGAGACAAGGGTAAGCACTTGGCGTCTTGCATTATCTTGTCTTTTTCTATATATATGCTTAACTAGTCTTTTGCCTTTGAGACGACATGTCATGGTCTTGTTTTGGACTTTTTTTTTTCATTAGACAACTCTGTACCAGTGACTTCCATGTTCTTGGAGGGATTCTCTAATACATTGATATTGGCTTGCTTCTGTTTCTGTCTTTTCATATTGTCTTATGTTAGTTCTTCGTGGTTCTACCAATATACTCATTACTTGTCATTTTGGGTACGACTAGAATTACCTACTACTGGGTTTTAGTAAGTGCCATCATGAGTCGAGGAATCGGGTCGTGACAACTTGGTATCAGAGCCCTAGGTTTACTAGTCTCATTGTACAGAGCTAATACCTAGTAGAGTATTGCAGATCTGTGTGGAGATGTATGTATCCTATCTTTGGAAGGCTACATGGTGTCCTTAGATATTTCACTCTTTTTTATCACTTTCGTGCCATGTGTGTGTTATTAGTTTCTTGGAATCTCACTTGTTTCACTCTTTTTGCAAGATGGCTTGTACGCACCACACGATAGCTTGATATAGGGGTCGACCTCCTCTATCAGATAGGGGTGCACCACAACCCCCATATCGAGAGAGGGGGCCGAATCCAGCAGCAGACCCTCCAGCAGATTTGGTGCCTGATCAGTAGGTGGGGCCTGGGTGAGCCCAGCCATCACCGGACCAACTATGGCCCTAGAGGTTTAAGCGGTCATCACACAACTTCTGTCCATGCTATGCGGTGCATAGCAGGCCCTATCTAGAGCTGCATCACTAGGACCAACACTAGCGCCTACATCACGTCATCAGGGTCAGCCTACACCAAAGGCACCTCAGGTCCCAGTACGACCTAGGGGGCTCTAGCCCATGATCACGTCTGGAGCTATTCTACTAGAGCAATGGAAGATGCTAGGAGTGTTTCTTGGGCTATCACCTTCGAGGTTTTTTGGGGCTGTAGGTGAGGATGTGCACGAGTTAGTGACTACTTGCCATGAGAGGCTATTCACCTAGGGTTTTGTCGAGTCTAGAAGAGCTGACTTCACTACTTATCAACGAGCTGGGCCAGCCAAGATGTGGTGGCGTACCTTCATAATGACTAGACCAACTAGGTCTACTCAGGTCACTTGTACTGCTTTTGGTGAGGCCTTCTTTGCTAGGTTCATTCCTAGCATCGTTAGATATGACCTTTGGGATTATTTCTCCAGGTTGGAGCAAGGCTCCATGACGGTGTGAAAGTATGATGTGAGGTTCCAAGAGCTCTTCCTCCTTGCCATTATGATTCTAGCCATCAATGATGAGAGGATGTGATGTTTTGTTCATGGGTTCTGACTTGAGCTATGGATTGAGTCTCAATCTATGGTCTCCTTGGGTCGATACTTCCTGGATGTTGTTGACCATGCCCACACTATTGAGAAACTTTATTGTGAGGCCCAAGGGGCAGTGACAAGAGAGCTAGATATGAGAGTAGCTACAACGGGTCCCGATCTAAGTCAAGATACACTTATGATAGGACCCGACAACTATTCTAGCAGGTTCAACCATGTTAGCATGTTCATGTCATGATGTACTACAAGTTTACAGTACCTGTAATGCTTTAAACTTGGAATTTTGCACGTTTGTAGGCATTTGTTTGTAGATGTGATGGTAGTTTTGTCTATATTTGCAGGGAAATGGGTGTTGGTAGTCTGAGAAAGAAAAGTTAGAGAAGCAGTAGGTTTTTGAAGACCTATAGGTATTCTGAAGAACTATAGTCCATTCTACAAGACATAAGAGTGACCCATAGAAGAAGCTGAAGATTTTGAAGTTTTTTTTGGCCAAGTATGGGAGGACAGAAGTAGACTATGAGCTGTGGGCCTTAGTCATAGGATGATACATTGATATTGGGTCCTAGTACATTAGACTATGAGTTTCTAGGATGGAACGTTTAAAGGTCTATGATTCATAGATCATGCCTATTGGAAAAGTCCAGATAACATTGAAGAAGCTGCCTTCTACGGGGTGGGTCTACAAGCTGTCATCTGAGCTATGAGTCGTAGACTACCAACCATAGACTTGGTTGTCGAAGCACACAATTCTATTTTTCTTTTCCTAGTATATTTAGGATTAGATGTCTATAAATAGTCGTTTATTTCTTGTTTTAAAATTAGAAAGTTTGATACCTTGTTTTTGGGTTTGAGAATTATTTGGTAAACATTTTTTCCGTTGTAATTCTTGAATCATCGATTTATATTACATCTTTTTCTCGTCAATTCAGGATTCTAGAATTCAACTGCTCTAATTGTAATTTCATGATTTATTTTAACATTAATATGAATTATGATTACTACGCATGAGTGGCTAAATCCACAACTAGGGTTGTGGAAACCATGAGAAATTAACAACATAGATGTAATAATTATAAATTCTTGAATAGTGTTTATGCATGTATTGTGAATCTCTTCGCTTTGATTCTTTTTGGACGGTGCGCAGCATTAGAACTCGCCTTATTCCTACTTGCCTGATGAAGGAAGTAATTAATGGGAAAAGAATTAAAAATGGAGATTTTACGACTACAATCTTCATCTAATAGCTTGAATCACCTTTACGATAGATAATCTAGGGTTAATGGTAAGGGTTAGTAAAGCACGCACCCGCAGACCTACCAACTTGCATGGTAAAATTCCCTATTTGGGTGGCGATACACATACGAGATACCTAACTTACTAATAACACTCAACTACACTTCATTCAATTCTAATTGTAGGCGATCACAATCTAGTATAAACCCAACGAAGAGTTGCGGTCGATCCCACAGGAAGTGCTATGGTAGAGAATTCAATTACGAAGTTAAAGACGTGTTCTAATCGGTTGTAGGAATAGAATTTATCGAAAACATTAAGAATAACTTGCAGGGGTTGACAACTAGTGTCAAATGGGGGTATAAGATTTGTAAATTAACAGCTAAGAAAACAGGGGAGTAATCAAGTAGAGAGGGATCCTTGGGGATGTGATCGCTTAAATGCCAATTTCTCTATACGGGTGATTACTATTTACTAAAAACCATTGAATATTAATGGGTAAGCTGGACTTTAGATGCAATAGCTATGTCTCGATCAACTACTACGAATCAGGCGAGTTCTCTCAAACCTCGACAAGCATTACAATCATGAACAATCCAACACCTCAATGAATCTACTCTCTCTCGCTAGATTGGTAGGATCAAATTAAGGCTTAATTTCTCAAGGTGAACCCGTAACAACCCAATCACTACAATCATCAATTGATAACTTTAATTCTAAAACCTCTTTCTCAAGCAAGCATAGAGTACTAGTCTAGAACTATATTTACAACTACAATTCATGAATTAAAACCCGGTTATCAATCGAACCCATTTCGAAACAACAATTAAATCAGTAAATACTGACACCCATAAGCTAATTGAGACAATTAATCACATTATCACACCCCCAAGAATGAGGATTTTAGCCACATATTATAGAAAGAAGGAAAATATTACCAAGTATGTTCTCCATCAGTTGGATAACAAAATTCGAGTCTTCACAATGCTTGAAATTAACTTAAATGAAAATCAAACTCAAATTTCTACTCAAAAACTCTAAAAAAGTGTTTGGGATAAAAAACTCAAAGTTAGAACTCTCAAACACTCAGAACATTCTCTCAAAGTTTTAGAACTCGAGACTCTCTTTTCATCATTTAAAAATTCTCATTTATACTCTTCCAGATTTTCAGCTTTTGGACCGATCGGAGGAATTAGTCGAGCATCACCGACCAGGTCGGCAATGTACCAAATGTCTCCCTTCATCGCCTTCCTGATTTGCCTCTTCACCATTCAACTTTTGTAACTTTAGGTGATCAAGATCCTCATCGCAGATCCATTTGGCGGTTTGCCGAAATTCTATTTCCATCGCCGACTTGGCTTTTCCCCAGGGCTGGCACGCTGTAACTTTTGGCGAGCTGAAGTACCACTCGGCAAGTCGCCAAGTGGTCTTGGAAATTGTCATCTTTTCTTATCTTTAACCTTTTCTGTTTTTCTGCTTTATTTTGCTCGGTAATGTTCTTGGCTTGCTCCTTTTCCTTCATAGCTGCAAATTAGCACTTTAAACATCAATTTAAAGCATAAGATAGGCAATGAGGACAATAAAACTATGAAGGTGAAGCCCTAAATGAGTTGAAATCCCAGACTCATCAACACCCTCAACTTAAACTTTTTCTTGTCCTCAATCAATTCAACAATGATGTCTACAAATAATGCTACTCAAGACTCAACATAAATGCACACAAGAGGTTATCCCTACCCATGCAATGGTAAAATTTGCACTCTAAGTTTCAAACTGTGACTAGCAATCAACAAATAGAATTCAAGCTTACAATGCTTGTTTTAAATGCAAGTTCAAGCTCAACAAAAACATTTAAATGCCCTCACACCAAGAATGATTCCATTGCTCACACAAAACTCATCTAATTTCCAAATTTTTTGTATTGAAAGCAACTCTCACACTCTCAAACATAAACATATGCATGATTCTACCCATAGGCTTGTCTGTATTTTCCAACCAACACGACTTTCGGCTCACTCAAGATAACAAAGGTCTTTCAAGGCTTGTAACGGGGCTGAGGGTAAAGGTATGATCATTTTTGTTTAGTGACTTCTACCTCCATGAAGCATGACCTGAATTTCACCTTTTTTTTCTCCTTCTCTTTCACTGTTTTTGATTTTCACAATCCACCCTCTGTTCTTTTAAGCATGATTTATTGGATACCCCATTTCTTTTGTCCATTTCAACAATTCTTTTTATCATTTAACTGTCGAATCCATGTGTTGAATGAGTGAAATTGTGGGTGTGTGTCAATTGCATGTTGGGTCTAATATGGGTGAATTCTGACTAACCCCAATTGCACCGATCAATAGATTTTGCCCAATGATGGAGCGGATGATGTCATTCTTAATGGCAAAAGAAGTCGATTGGTCAATTTTCGACAAATCGAGGGAAGTCTGAGTACCGCAAACTCATTAATATTATAGGTCTAGGCTTAATTGTTTAGAATTGGTGTTTAATTTCATTCTCGTGGGTTGCGGGTTGGAATTTGGAGGTCAGGGTTAAAATCAGGCATGAGGGACCTTTCAGTGAGTTCAGTCAAGCTCGCCCAATGGTTCGGCCGTTCGCCCAATGACTCTTGGATCGCATTTTTATTTTCAAATTTTGCTAAATTGATTCTGTAGTATTAGGAGATATGCCTCACCTCGCACAGTTCACTCGTCGACACACCGATTGTCCTTTAGATCGCACTTTTGAGTCCCAATTTTTATAAATTATTTTGTAACTTTTGGCGAGCTACTTTTTGTTCGCCGAAAGGCCCTAGACATCGCCGACTTGTGCTAATTTCAGAGAATTTTTAGTCTAGAACATTTGGTGAGGGTTTGGCGATTCACTGAACAACTCAGCGAATTTCCCTGCATTTCCTAAAACTTTGATCATTTTTCGAACGATTTCAAACATATTGATATATTCGATGTTGTGTTGCAGGTATGGCTAGACCAAAAGTACCAGGAAGAAATCAACCACTCCAAAAGAGTGCAATGATCATTGTAAACAATGACGGAGTTGTGCCCTCCCGAACTACACAGGCCAAACTTCCTCAAATGGGGGGAAAAGTCAAAAGAAAGGGACATGTATAGCCGAGTCCATTTGAGGAGAGTTTCAACGGTATGGGTTTCTATACCACCCACCTCACCACAAAAGAGTCAAATGGTGAACGAAATAAGGGGGATAGATCACCAACTTTAGTGTCTAAGCTAGAGGATGATCAGACCCTCTAGACTAGGAGAGCGGAGCTACGCTCCAAATTATTACATGATCTAGCCGGGATCCCAGTGCCTCCTACGCTAACTCCACCTCCACCTCCAGCTCAGATTGTTGAGCTGGTACCTCAAATGCCACCAGTTCAGGCACCCCATCCCCGGTCGTTGAACAAACTAAAGGCCGAGGGTTTGAGGACTATTCTTGAGGAGAAGCGATTGCCTACTGACGGAGTAGTATGCAGGTATCCAAAGGTGTGGAACACTACTAAGATCCACCAATTTGAGATTTTCACCAAGCCCCGAGACTCCTACATTCCTTCTTGGGTTTGAGAATTCTATGCGGAGTACAAGAAGCCAATGCCTAAGCACTACTAAAAAATTGTCAAAAAACGACGGACTGCGTCGCTTTTTTGGTCAAAATTGACGGAAAAGCGACGCAATCACTTCCGTCTCTTTTTAGCTTATCGCTTTTCAAAAAGCGACGAACTGCATTGTTTTTCAAAAAGCGACGGACTGCGTCGCTTTTAGAGACGGACTGCGTCTCTTTTAGCGACGGACTGAGTCGCTTTTCGACTATTTTTTTTTAAGTTTTTTAAAAAGCGACGGAGTCCGTCGCTTTATTTTTATTTTCATTTTTTTTAAATTTCTACAGGGCGACGTAGTCCGTCGCTTTTCTGGAATTTTTTTTTTGAAAATCCCAGAAAAGCGACGGATAAAAGGACATTGTCTGTCGCTTTTCTGGAAATTCTATTTTTAAAAACCCAAAAAAGCGACGGAAAAATCCACGCTGTCCGTCGCTTTTATGTAATTTTTTTTAAAAAACCTTAAAAAGTGACGGAAAAAGCCACGCTGTCCGTCGCTTTTCTGGGTTTTAAAAAAAATTAAAACTCAAAAAAGCGACGGACTTAACCACACTGTCCTTCGCTTTTTCTGCAATATTTTTGACAGTAGCAGTACTCAGCTTCTGCTGCCCACCTGCAAATTCAATTCAATTTAATTCTACACTATTCAGCCCAATCAAACACACACAATTATAAATAGTCTAAACAAAACATAAAATAACAAACTTAAAATAACATTCAAAAGTATTTAAATCCTAAATTAAAGACTTATAAAGTCTTTTAAAATTCATTTTAAAATTTCAAAAAGTTCATAAATGTCCAGAGATCTAAACTAGGGAGTGAGATCTACATAATCATCCTCATCACTCTCGTCGTCGGTGTCATCGAGAGCCGAAGTAGTAGGTCGACGAGCGAGGTTCATCACTTGTTCTTTGATTTGCTGAACGGTCTCACTCATGCTTTGTTGTTCAGCTACTCTTTTTCGCTCCGACTCTGCTAGTGCCGCTGTAAGTTTAGTTATTTGATCCAACATAGCAGCAATCTGAACACCGTCAAGTGCCTCAGCTTGACGTGACGATCCAATACCTTCTAAGCCTGACTGAACGCGTCTAACATCGTTGCGAGAGCCTAGACCATAGCATCTACCCTTGTGTGTCCCCCCTACCACTTTTTCTTTCCAAATCTGAGTGGACAGTTCAGATGTCAATTGAACCGAACTATATAGATTCTCAGCAACGTACTTATTAAAGTCATTCTGCATATTAAATATAAATATTGACATCAATATATATACATATCATAAATATATTCAGTATTGATATATATTTTTCATATTAAATAACTTACAAAAGTTCGTTCGGCCCTTTCCTCCACCCACACATCCGGATCTGACTCATTTTCTTTCTTCCTGACATGAGTCTTTTTGAAAACCTCTGGTTCAATGGGAGTGCGTCCCAATTCTTTTTCCTATAAATAAAAACTGAAATTTATAACGATATATATGTATCAACTAATTATTTATTTAAAAGTTTGAATTAGAACTTACCATCTCTCGTGCAATTGTTCCAACCGTCTTTGCACCTCCGGTGTGCAACGAGCCACCTTTAAGACTGTCTCTAGCCATTTTGGCTTGATCTGATATTGCCTTGAACTTGTCTGTTTTCCAATACTGACCCAATTCAGCAAAAACATGAGGCAACATCCAACTGGGACGTTCACCACTATCCTGAACGCTCTTTAGCCAGTTAGACAGTCTGGTGGATGCCTTCCTCTCAAATGTGGTCCCAATGACCAAATTGTACCTTGACTCCCAAGTACACATAGTCTGAAAAAAAATTGAATAATGTTAATTAAATCGATAGTAAAAAAAAGTAAAGTATACTAAACTTAACCAAAAAATATATACCTTAAAGTTATTAAACATCGCCTGGCGTATACTGTTTGGAATCTCGCTCCAAGAGTGATAAGCTTGTGTATAGAGTTTTCTAACACACTTTTTTAAAGCCCGGGCAGCATCCTTTGCAGGATGCCACCTGCAAAACACATAATAAATATGTTAGTTCATGAATAATATATTAAAGTATAAGAAATAAATAAAATAAAGTAACAAATAGATAACAGAACAAACTTACGATGATCCATCCGGCTCAATCATGACTCTACCAAGTCTGTCCTTCTGGCCAGGAGCTAGAGCAGACATCGTATCATGTGGTGTAGCACTAGGTGCAGCTGTAGACGAGGGTGATACATCAAGATGCACAAAACGCTGAGTCAATGGAGGCGTACCGGCCATAGCATCTGAATGCTCGCTACTAGAATCTCCATGCCTCATGGCAGATAACTGAGGAGATGTACCTGTGGGAGATGGAGTACCTTCCGATAAGGGTCGTGCTCGAGGAATAGCCTGTAAAGGTAGGTCCTCGTAGCATCGTGAAAGCAATGTCTGTGAAGTAGATAAAGCACCGACTGGTCGACGATAATTAGGATAATATTGCCGAGGATCCGCCGTACCAAACGGAACAGCAAATAAATGAGTATTATGGCTGATGCGCTCTGGCGCAGAAGAAATAGATCCTGCAATATCCTCAGGATCTATCGATCTCCTAGACTTCTTCTTATTAGCCTGTTTAGTCTGGCCAACTCTAAGATGCTCGCGATATCTATCACCGTCACCGCCTGATGACATCTGTATGCAAATTTACATGTATAATATATATAAAAATCATAAATTAAATAAAATTAGTAAAATACACTTACATATGTACTAGCTAGCTTTCATTCTACACTATTCCTCCTCGCTTGTTTCAATTCCATCATTCTCCCATTCTTCCTCCTCAGTTGTTTCATTTTCATTATCGTCCCATTCTTCATCATCAAATGATTCATTTTCCTCATTCTTGGATATTTCTTCCTCAACATTCAATATCTCATCATCAGATACTTCTTCTAATATGTGTTGAGGATGTTGTAGTGTGGTTTCAAATTCAACATCAACTTGTTGTTGAACAATTGCAACATCATTTTGATACACCACATCTAAGACATTGTCAATTTCAATTCTTCCCACAGGCTTACTTTTAATAACAACCCACCAATCAGCTTTGTCTCTACGTAATGGATATGAAGCGTAATACACTTGTTTAGCATGTTGTGCAATAATAAAAGGATCATACCTTCTATATTTCCTGGTGTGCTTAACTTCAATTATATTATGTTGATGGTCCACCATTGTGCCTCTATGTGATGGGTCAAACCACTCACACCGAAACAATACAATCTTCTTATTAAGCCAACCTGAATACCTCACTTCAATAATCTCTTGAATGACACCATAATATTCAATAGTTTGACCAGTACCATCAACATCACCTTGTATATAGACACCACTATTATTTGTTTTCTTGTTCCTAGATACCTCTTCAGTTTGAAACTTAAAACCATTGACACAATACTTATTCATTGCCAGTACTTCAGATTGAGGTCCAAGGGCTACTTCTTTCACTAATTGCAAATGTTGGACACTTGAGTATTCATCATAAACTTACGCGATTGTTATTTCAAGTAATATAATTTAGTATAACATGAATATATTATTAAATACTTAGTGATTGCACACTTACATAGTTCCTCAGCCATTTGGAAAATTCTGTATAGATGGCTTCATTACCCCATGTGTTTACGAACAAGCTGATCATTTTACATTCAAGTATTTAGTTAGTTAATGATCACTTATTAGTATGTAATTTAATAACATATTTTTAACACTTACTTGACATATGATTGAATCTCTGGACAATTAAGCAAAATATGTGTCACAGCTGATTGCATTTCCATATCAGTGAAGCCTCGCTTTCTACGCTTTTTAGATCTTCGACCATTTTGATTAAAAAATGATATTGGTGGAAATAAAGGATCAATATCGCCTTCATCATTGCGATTGGGCCTGTTTCTCCTACATGGCACATCATGACCAAAGTAATAAGAATAAAAATCACATGTTTCTCTCCCAATATGACCTTGAACAAATGATCCTTCGATCCTTCCCCTTTGCTTAATCGTTTGCTTCGAACTACCAATTTTTCTGCATGCATATATGTATATATATGTTAATATATAAAAGACTTGGCGAATATATATAACTTAGTGAATATATATCAAATGGATACCTCTCAAATGGATACATCCATCTTGTTTGAACCGGACCTCCGAGCGGGCCTCTTGTAAAAGGTGAATTGGAAGATGCTCCATCACATCAAAAAAACCACATGGAAATATCTTCTCCAATTTAGTAGTAGTGACAAGAATATTTTCCTCTATCCTATCTAAACTACTCTCCAACAACTTTCCAGAACACAAATCTTTAAAAAAAAAGACTTATCTCTGTGATTGGCTTCCATATCCTTTCAGGTAGATGGCTAAAAGCGATAGGAATTAAAGTTTCCATGAACACATGACAATCATGACTTTTCATACCTATCAATTTTCCTTCATTCATATCTGCCCGCTTTCCTAAATTCGAAGCATAGCCCTCTGGCATCCTCAAATTTTTAACCCACACAATAATTTCATGTTTCTCATCCAATGTGAATGAAAAGCTGGCTTTGGGCTTAACTATTTTACCATTCTGTAATTCCTGCAGCCATAACTCTTTTCTCCTATAATACTCCTTTATGTCCATTCTAGCTTTTGGATTGTCTTTTGTCTTACCCTTAACATCCATCACTGTGTTAAACAAATTGTCAAAGTAATTTTTTTCAATAGGCATCACATCTAGATTATGTGGTAGCAGATTGTCCTTCCAATACGGCAACTCCCAAAATATGCTTTGTTTGGTCCAATTATGTTCAACACAATATCCAGGAAGTCTAGAAGGTGAAGCTTCTGTAACTTTAGGTAATTGAGAATTTCTCTCCCAAATTTGATGCCTTGTGAGTAATGGAGGTAGGGGGTCACTTTCAACCTTATTTTTCCTAAATGCATTTTTCATCTTTCTAAACTCATGGTCCATTGGCAAGAACTGGCGATGACAATCAAACCATGTATTTTTTCTGTCATGCTTTAAAGTGAATGCCTTACTATTTTCCATGCAATACAGACATGCTAGCTTTCCAGCTGTCATCCAACCAGACAACATTCCGTATGCAGGAAAATCATTAATAGTCCACATTAAAGAAGCACGCATGATAAAATTATGCTTAGTTGATATATGATAAGTCAAAACGCCTTCAAACCACAATTGTTTGAGCTCATCTATCAATGGTTGTAGATAGACATCAATCAAACTTTTTGGATTCCGGGGACCTGGAATAACACAACTTAGAAAGATGTAGGGACTGGTCATGCACATTTCAGGAGGAAGATTATACGGAGTAAGAAATACCGGCCAACATGAATAAGGCGAAGCATTATTAGAGAATGGTGTGAAGCCATCTGAACACAACCCCAATCTAACATTTCTTGGTTCACTAGCAAAATCAGGATATACATTATCAAAATGCTTCCATGCTTCACCATCAGATGGATGAGACAAGACACCCGGCGGCCTTTTATATTCACGATGCCATCTCATATGTGGGGCAGACCTCATCGATGCATACAACCTCTTTAATCTAGGAATGAGAGGTAGATAATGCATCGCCTGAACTAGGACCATCTTTCCAGTCGGAGTCCTCTTATAACGAGTATGTCCACAAAACTTACAATTTTCTAATTCACTATCAGTCTTGTAAAACAACATGCATCCATTAACACATGAATTAATTCTATCATACGTCAATCCTAACTTGGACACCAAACGCTTTGCCTGATAGAAGTTCTTTGGTATGTTAAACTCCGGATTAACTATTTCACCCAAAAGATCAACCATTGAGTCCATAGCAGCATTAGGAACATTCCAATCTGATTTAATATTCATTAATCTAACCGCAACTGACAAGGCAGAATGCGGACTCCCTTCACATAGTGGACAACTAGACTCTTCTAATTGATCATAAAAGTGTCTTGCTTCTTCATTAGGAGCTTCATCAAAATATTGTTCCGGTTCCATCCCACCTTGAACCCCGAAAGCATCATTAATAATTTCATGAACTCTATCATGTTCAACTCTAACTTGTTCAACCCTAATTTGGCCATGTGGTGCAACCATATTATATACATCAACAGGCATCGAATTATAAAAGATACCATCCAATCCATCACTTTCTCCATGATCACTCCATACAAAATATCTAGGCTTAAATCCATTACAGTACAAATGAACCATAACTCTATCTGGATTGAAAAATTTTAAGCACTTACATACACTACAAGGACACCTAACCAATCCATTAATCTTGAAAATGTCAAGTGTCATTGTATGTTCAATAAAATTTCTAACACCGTCAATAAACTCAGGTTTCAAACCAACACCAGTTTCATAATGCATATTATACATCCACAAACGATGATCCATCTACAAAAATATAGATATTCAATTATATTATAAATAAAATTTAATAATAATTTTACTAGTAGTAGTCCTAAAACTAGTTTAGTATTGACTAAATCACATTAATTAATTTAACTTATTTAAACAACTTAACAACTTTAACTAGGTTAGTTTTGACTTAATACAACAATAAATCCACCAACTAAACCACATTAATTAATTTAACTTATTTAAGCAACTTTAACTCTTGAACTAGTTTAGTTTTGACTTAATACAACACTAAATCCACCAACTTAATCACATTAATTAATTTAACTGATTTAAACAACTTTAACTCTTTAACTAGTTTAGTTTTGACTTAATACAACACTAAATCCACCAACTAAATCACATTAATTAATTTAACTTATTTAAGCAACTTTAACTCTTGAACTAGTTTAGTTTTAACTTAATACAACACTAAATCCACCAACTAAATCACATTAATTAATTTAACTTATTTAAACAACTTTAACTCTTGAACTAATTTAGTTTTGACTTAATACAACACTAAATCCACCAACTAAATCACATTAATTAATTTAACTTATTTAAACAACTTTAACTCTTTAACTAGTTTAGTTTTGACTTAATACAACACTAAATCCACCAACTAAACCACATTAATTAATTTAACTTATTTAAACAACTTAACAACTTTAACTACTTTAGTTTTGACTTAATACAACACTAAATCCACCAACTAAACCACATTAATTAATTTAACTTATTTAAACAACTTTAACTCTTGAACTAGTTTAGTTTTGACTTAATACAACACTAAATCTACCAACTAAATCACATTAATTAATTTAACTTATTTAAACAACTTTAACTCTTTAACTAGTTTAGTTTTGACTTAATACAACACTAAATCCACCAACTAAACTACATTAACTAATTTAACTTATTGAAACAACTTAACAACTTTAACTAGTTTAGCTTTGACTTAATACAACACTAAATCCACCAACTAAACCACATTAATTAATTTAACTTATTTAAACAACTTTAACTCTTGAACTACTTTAGTTTTGACTTAATACAACACTAAATCCACCAACTAAATCACATTAATTAATTTAACTTATTTAAGCAACTTTAACTCTTGAACTAGTTTAGTTTTGACTTAATACAACACTAAATCCACCAACTAAATCACATTAATTAATTTAACTTATTTAAACAACTTTAACTCTTTAACTAGTTTAGTTTTGACTTATACAACACTAAATCCACCAACTAAATCACATTAATTAATTTAACTTATTTAAGCAACTTTAACTCTTGAACTAGTTTAGTTTTGACTTAATACAACACTAAATCCACCAACTAAATCACATTAATTAATTTAACTTATTTAAACAACTTTAACTCTTTAACTAGTTTAGTTTTGACTTAATACAACACTAAATCCACCAACTAAATCACATTAATTCATTTAACTTATTTAAACAACTTTAACTCTTTAACTAGTTTAGTTTTGACTTAATACAACACTAAATCCACCAACTAAACCACATTAATTAATTTAACTTATTTAAACAACTTAACAACTTTAACTAGTTTAGTTTTGACTTAATACAACACTAAATCCACCAACTAAACCACATTAATTAATTTAACTTATTTAAACAACTTTAACTCTTGAACTAGTTTAGTTTTGACTTAATACAACACTAAATCCACCAACTAAATCACATTAATTAATTTAACTTATTTAAACAACTTTAACTCTTTAACTAGTTTAGTTTTGACTTAATACAACACTAAATCCACCAACTAAACCACATTAATTAATTTAACTTATTTAAACAACTTAACAACTTTAACTAGTTTAGCTTTGACTTAATAGAACACTAAATCCACCAACTAAACCACATTAATTAATTTAACCTATTTAAACAACTTTAACTCTTGAACTAGTTTAGTTTTGACTTAATACAACACTAAATCCACCAAGTAAACGACATTATTTAATTTAACTTATTTAAACAACTTAACAACTTTAACTAGTTTAGTTTTGACTTAATTCCAACAACTAAATCCATCAACAAAACCACATTTTTTAATTCAACTTATTTCTAAATTTAAATCTAAGTGTCAACACTAGATGGACACAAATCGATCTTGCAAGAAAATCAATTTTGTCATCAATAGGATCAACTAGTGTTGGTACTCATGCTTAACAAATATATTATTTTTAAATTTAAAGCTAAGTGTCAACACTAGATGGACACAAATCGATCTTGCAAGAAAATCAATTTTGTCATCAATAGGATCAACTAGTGTTGGTACTCATGCTTAACAAATATATTATTTCTAAATTTAAAGCTAAGTGTCAACACTAGATGGACACAAATCGATCTTGCAAGAAAATCAATTTTGTCATCAATAGGATCAACTAGTGTTGGTACTCATGCTTAAAAAATATATTATTTCTAAATTTAAAGCTAATTGTCAACACTAGATGGACACAAATCGATCTTGCAAGAAAATCAATTTTGTCATCAATAGGATCAACTAGTGTTGGTACTCATGCTTAACAAATATATTATTTCTAAATTTAAAGCTAAGTGTCAACACTAGATGGACACAAATCGATCTTGCAAGAAAATCAATTTTGTCATCAATAGGATCAACTAGTGTTGGTACTTATGCTTAACAAACAATCGTTGGACACAAAAATATTATCATAAAATTAAAGCTAAATATCAATACTAGATGGACACAAACACATTATTGAAAACAATTGTACTTGAACTTTAGAAATTTAGAAGCACCAACCTTATCTCCTACTTTGATGAAAGAAGCAATATAGTCTTGTATCAACTTTTTTAGATGTTGAGCTTCCTCAGTTGCCTAGCATGAAAAGTTCTAAAATTAGTTAAATTTCAAGTTCAAGTTCTAATTCTAAGTTCAAGTTCTAATTTCAAGTTCAAATTCTAATTTCAAGTTCAAGTTCTAAATTCAAGTTCAATTTATAATTTCAAGTTCAAGTTCTAAGTTCAAGTTCAATTTATAATTTCAAGTTCAAGTTTTAATTCTAATTTCAAGTTCATGTTCAAATTCTAAGTTCAACTTCAATAACTAAGTTTAAGTTCAAGTTCTAGTTCATGTTCAAGTTCTAAGTTTCAAATTCTAAGTTCAAGATCAAGTTCTAATTCAATACACTAATTAACAAATTCAATACTCAAATTTCAACTTCTAAGTTCAAGTTCAAGTTCTAAGTTCAAGTTCAAATTCTAATTTCAAGTTCAAGTTCAAGTTCTAAGTTGAAGTTCAATTTATAATTTCAAGTTCAAGTTCTAATTCTAATTTCAAGTTCATGTTTAAATTCTAAGTTCAACTTCAATAACTAAGTTTAAGTTCAAGTTCTAGTTCAAGTTCAAGTTCTAAGTTTCAAATTCTAAGTTCAAGTTCAAGTTCTAATTCAATACACTAATTAACAAATTCAATACTCAAATTTCAACTTCTAAGTTCAAGTTCAAGTTCTAAGTTTAAGTTCAAATTCTAATTTCAAGTTCAAGTTCTAAGTTGAAGTTCAATTTATAATTTCAAGTTCAAGTTCTAATTCTAATTTCAAGTTCATGTTTAAATTCTAAGTTCAACTTCAATAACTAAGTTTAAGTTCAAGTTCTAGTTCAAGTTCGAGTGCTAAGTTTCAAATTCTAAGTTCAAGTTCAAGTTCTAATTCAATACACTAATTAACAAATTCAATACTCAAATTTCAAGTTCTAAGTTCAAGTTAAAGTTCTAATTTCAACATCAAGTTCTAAGTTTAACTTCAAATACTAAGTTCAAGTTCAAGTTCTAATTTCAAGTTCAAGTTCTAAGTTCAAGTCAAAATCTAAGTTCAAGTTCAAATTCTAATTTCAAGTTTAAATTCTAATTTCAAGTTCAAGTTCTAATTTCAAGCTCTAAGTTCAATTTCTAATTTCAAGTTCTAAGTTCAAGTTCAATTTATAATTTCAAGTTCAAGTTCTAATTCTAAGTTTCAAGTTCTAAGTTCAAGTTATAAGTTTAACTTCAAATTCTAAGTTCAAGTTCTAATTTATACGTTCAAGTTCAAATTCTAAGTTCAAGTTCAAATTCTAATTTCAAGTTCAAGTTCTAAGTTCAAGTTCTAATTTCAAGTTCTAATTCTAATTTCAAGTTCAAGTTCAAGTTCTAAGTTCAAGTCAAAATCTAAGTTCAAGTTCAAGTTCAAATTTTAATTTCAAGTTCAAATTCTAATTTCAAGTTCAAGTTCTAAGTTCAAGTTCTAATTTCAAGTTCTAAGTTCAAGTTCAATTTATAATTTCAAGTTCAAGTTCAAATTCTAAGTTCAAGTTCAAATTCTAATTTAAAGTTCAAGTTCTAAGTTTAACTTCAAATTCTAAGTTCAAGTTCAAGTCAAAATCTAAGTTCAAGTTCTAATTCTAATTTCAAGTTCATGTTTAAATTCTAAGTTCAACTTCAATAACTAAGTTTAAGTTCAAGTTCAAGTTCTATGTTTCAAATTCTAAGTTCAAGTTCAAGTTCTAATTCAATACACTAATTAACAAATTCAATACTCAAATTTCAAGTTCTAAGTTCAAGTTCAAGTTCTAATTTCAACATCAAGTTCTAAGTTTAACTTCAAATTCTAAGTTCAAGTTCAAGTTCTAATTTCAATTTCTAAGTTCAAGTTCAATTTATAATTTCAAGTTCAAGTTCAAATTCTAATTTCAAGTTCAAGTTCTAAGTTTAACTTCAAATTCGAAGTTCAAGTTCAAGTCAAAATCTAAGTTCAAGTTCAAGTTCAAATTCTAAGTTCAAGTTCAAATTCTAATTTCAAGTTCAAGTTCTAAGTTCAAGTTCTAATTTCAAGTTCTAAGTTCAAGTTCAATTTATAATTTCAAGTTCAAGTTCAAGTTCAAATTCTAATTTCAAGTTCAAGTTCTATGTTTAACTTCAAATTCTAAGTTCAAGTTCAAGTCAAAATCTAAGTTCAAGTTCAAATTCTAATTCTAATTTCAAGTTCAAGTTCTAAGTTCAATTTCTAATTTCAAGTTCTAAGTTCAAGTTCAATCTATAATTTCAAGTTCAAGTTCTAATACTAAGTTCAAGTTCAAATTCTAATTTCAAGTTCAAGTTCTAAGTTCAAGTTCAATTTATAATTTCAAGTTCAAGTTCTAATTCTAAGTTCAAGTTCTAATTTCAAGTTCATGTTCAAATTCTAAGTTC
The DNA here is from genome assembly GCF_900185275.1 of Solanum verrucosum. Classification (NCBI taxonomy): domain Eukaryota; kingdom Viridiplantae; phylum Streptophyta; class Magnoliopsida; order Solanales; family Solanaceae; genus Solanum; species Solanum verrucosum. Next base: position 1,307,016 of record NW_026019914.1, on the reverse strand, counting down.
AACTTCAATAACTAAGTTTAAGTTCAAGTTCTAAGTTTAAGTTATTGTTCAAGTTCAAGTTCAAGTTCTAAGTTTAACTTCAAATTCTAAGTTCAAGTTAAAGTTCTAATTCAATACACTAATTAACAAATTCAATATTCAAATTTCAAGTTCTAATTTCAAGTTCAATTTCTAAGTTCAAGTTCAAGTTCTAATTCTAAGTTCAAGTTCAAGTATAAATTTCAACATCAAGTTCTAATTTCAAGTTCAAATTCTAAGTTCAAGTTCAAGTTCTAATTTCAAGTTCAAGTTCTAAGTTTAACTTCAAATTCTAAGTTCAAGTTCAAGTTCATGTTCAAATTCTAAGTTTAACTTCAATAATAATTCAAACTAGTCGTAAATTCAAAATTCAAACTAGTCTTGAAATCACAAATTCAAACTAGTCCTAAAATCCCAAAATCTAACTAGTGCTAAAATCCTAAATTCAAACAACTCCTTAAATACCCTAATTCAATCTAATCTTACAATTTCAAAATCGAACTAATTAACTCAAGAAATACCAAATTTCAAACAAATCCTAAGACACCCTAATTCAAACAAACCCCAACATTAAAATTTTCATTTCACAATCAACAAACACAAACTAACAATCAAATAATACCTAATTCAAACTAACCATCAAAAACCCCTAATAATAATTATATAGTAGTCACCTCACTATGTATACTTTCCTTAATAAATATAGATTCAAAATTTGAATGAGCAAAAAATGTGGAAGCCAATAACGTAGATAGGGCCATATTAATTAGTGAAGTGAAAGACACACTAATTAAATGCATATTTGAACTACAAAATAAAATTTCCATAAATTAAACAAGTCGTTTTATGGCAACATTTGAATTAAGTAGTTTATTGTAAACAAAAAAATTGAGAAATACTTTGATTCATACCAAACACACTCAATACACTAATTAACAAATTCAATACTCACATTGAAAGAAATTAAAAATGATATTATGAAACCCTAACCTTCAATTAAAGGAGAAGGGCAGTGGATCGACGTCGGAGTTGGCCGGAGATGTTGCTCTCCTCGCCGACTGTTGATGTTGATTGGAGAGACGAGAGATATGCCGATTTGTCTCGCCGGTGAGAAGAGACGGGAGGGAAGGAGAGAAGAGATGAGAAGAGGAGGGCGGCGGGAGGAGGGCGGTGGGGGGAGGGCGATGGGAGGCTCAGAGGAGCTAGGGCTGCTAGAGAGAAGAGAGATTAGAGGGATTAGAGGGTTTGGTCTTTTTTAGGTCAAAAATAGGAAGGTTAGTAGATTTAACTTGAGCCATTGGATTAGTTAAGATGAACGGCTAGGATTTGATCTAGGATTCACTTAAAGGATGGACGGTTAAGATTTAAACTAGTGTTTCAAAATTTGGACAAAAGGGTTATAATTTCAATGAATGGATGGCTAAAATTGCAACTAAAATTGATATAAGAGGCTATAATTGAAAAACGAACTTGGATTGAGGTGGCTAGAATTGCAATGAATTGAATAAGGGAAAAGCTAAAATTGAAAGGAATTAGATTAGAATGGGCTAAAAATTAAATGATTTCGAGAAAAATTAAAGAAATGTTATCCAATTAAAATACTACAAATATTATAACATTTTATATAATAAAAATCACTTAAATTTTAAAACATTTGAATAAAATAATTATTTCGAGTTTTACTTATAATTTTAAAAATATTTACGATAATTTTATAAAGCATTCAAACTAAAATATATAATTTTTAGACAAAATCGATTAAAAATTTAAACTCGGAATATTTTAAAAAAAAACACGTATTTAACCAAATAGCACTTTCAAAAGGGTTATAGGTCTGTCAAAATTGGGTGTCAACATATCGACATCGTGAAGTCGATATTATCTAAATAAAATAATTATTTAAATATACTGACCTCTTTAGGTCGGTATTTATTAATTTATTTTAATATAAACTCACCTTTTGAGGTTGATTTTATTAATTAAAATTACATACACATACATACATACATACATATATATATATATATATATATATATATATATATATATATATATACACCAAACACATATAGACGTGTACCTGTTAATTAAAAAAATTAAACATTTGCGAACGAACATAAAAATTTTCAAATAATAATATTATTTTTTTATATTTCTCTATATTTTTGCATGAAAATAAATTGATGAAAGTTCTTTGATTTTCTTTCTTAAACATTCAATCAAATTAAATAACACTACTTTTTTTTTTTTATCATCTAGGCTATCTAAATTTAATGCAAATACTCACTTTTAATTTTTAATATAAATCAATACGAATAAAAAAACCCATCTTCAAAAAGACTCGATTGACTTAGTTAATAACACTACTAAAAAATGACTCTTGTTCATTGCTAATAACACTACTAAACAATGTTACAACTCGACTAACTTTGTTATAAGGTTGTCAGTGATTTTAAAGAAAGAAAATCAACACAATTTCGTCGGTTATTTTTCACACAAAAATACATAACATTCTTAAAAAGAAATTATTATTTTTTAAAAAGAATTATTTTTTGTTAATTTTAAATTTTTTAACTAAAATTAAATGACACATGTCGATTTAAAATAAGAAGTTGCAATTGAAGAATATATATAAAAATAAATAAATCATAAAAATAGTATTTCGTGTTAAAATGGAACATAAAAAATGGAGTTCAAGGGTTAAAATGGAACAAAGCTAAGATAAAGTGCCAAAATGAAAAATGTGGACAAGTTAGAAGGGTTGTATATGTGTTTGGCCATATATATAATTAGAAGGTATATAATTTAAATTTATAAAATTAACTTGATCGATAAATTAAATTTATTAAATTAATTTTTTGTTGATGTGTAGTTAAATTATATATATCGATCAAGTTAATTTTATAAATTTAAATTATATACCTTCTAATTATATAAATTTAATTTTATTGATCAACAAAAGTTTATCAATATCAAATTTAATATATAAATCTCCTTTAATTGATCATCGATATTTCTTTAATTGATAATGTATTTCATATCTGAATTGATTTGTTAAACTAGTCGAGGAATATATATATATATATATATAATTAATCAACGTATTTCATACTCCGATGAAGTATCCTTTACATGTCATCATAATTAGGAGGTGATCACTACACTTGACATCCATTCAAGATCGAACGTATATAATAATACTATCTCGCATTTCATACTGGAATGAATTATATGTTAGCTCTTCACCTCTACTACATCATGACATGAGATATTAAGTTTATGATTAGACGACGGACTGATAGGAATTGTACATTACTCTATAAATATAAGTATAATTATCTCCTAATTCATATCAACGTAGTTTCATACTCTAAATATGGATTATAGATATTTTTTTATTTATTTCACGAATTCTAACATTTTATTTGTAAAAGTATACAAAATTGTTACACTTTTTGAACAATTAATTGTAGGTGTAAAATGAAAATTTAATATTATGCACAATAGCAAAATTATGATTAATAGAAATATTTTAAACATACCGACCTCCGGATGTCGCTTTTATTAAAAGTAATTAGATATAATAAAAAATACCAACCTCATGAGGTCGGTATCACATTAAATTTTAAGATAAATAAAAATTAATCATTTTAATTAAATAATATTGACATCGGGAGGTCGGTATTTTATACTAAATTATTTTTTATCTTATATAAAACCGTCATTCGGAGAACGATTTATTTAAATTTAATTGAAAATATTAATTTATTACATACTATTTAATTTTACCGACATTTGAAAGTCGGTATTATAATTTTTTTTGTTTTTTATTTTACACAAAACCATTATCCGGAAGACGATTTAAATAAAATTAAATCAAAATATTTCTCAATTTTTTTTATTTTTATATGGAGAAATGGAGAAAATCGCGTCTGCTAGTGCATACATTTTTAAAAAAGCGACGGACAACATCTCTATGTCCGTCGCTTTTTTTAAAAATATGTTTGGCCAACATTTTGACCAAAAAGCGACCGACTAAGAGACATTGTTCATCGCTTTGCCAGATATTTTGACCAAGAAGCGACAGACATAAAGATGTTGTCCGTCGCTAATTTAAAAAATAATTAAACAATTAAAATTAATAAAAAGCGACGGACGGCGTGACTTTTTTTAAAATAATAAATAATTATTTTTAATAAAAACCGACGGACTCCATCACTATCTATATAAAATAATTAATTAGCAAAAATACCCGAAAAAAAGCGACGGACTAAGCGATGTCGTCCGTCGCTTTTAACACAAATTAAAAAAAAAACAATTAATTAAAAATCGACGGACTAAGAGACACTGTTCGTCGCTTTTTAAAAATGTTTGACTAGATATTTTGACGAAAAAGCGACGGACTAAGAGATGCCGTCCGTCGCTTGTTTTAAAAATTAATTAATAAAATAAAATAAATTTAAACGACGGACAGCGTGGTTATTGTTTAATTTGTAAATAATTATTTTTCATAAAAAGTGACGGACTAAGAGATGCAGTCCGTCGCTTTTTGTAAAATAATTTTAAAAATTATTATTTTAATTAAAAAGCGACGGACGGCATCTCTTAGTCCGTCGCTTTTTAGGAGCGATGCTGTCCGTCGCTTTTTCTTCCGTCGTTTTTTAGCAGTTTTTTAGTAGTGAAGGGAAAGAAGAAGGTGAGCTCGTTCGAGCTGGTAGATCATGTTGTGGAGCAGGGCCGGAAGGTCAAATACAACATCACCGACATCAATAAGGTGCTAGAGTGCACAATGAATGTAATTCACTTTTTGGTGAATCAGATACAGAAGAAGACCCTCGTGACATTAAGGGTTGGTTAGCACCATTGATTTCAGATATCACACCATCATGGATTGAGGCAGATGTCCTTATAGAGAAGAAGGATCTGAATGTAATGGCCAGATACTGGTTGGATTCATTTGCAACACCTTGATGCCATCACATAACGAGTTTATTCTCAGGCATTCGAAGGCTGCACTGTTAGGATGTATCATGGACCGAGATAGACTAAATCTTGGTTTGATTATTGAGCAGAAGATGGCCATGAGGGTCAAGTAGAGTCAGACCTCTATCCGATTGTCGATGTTGATAATAAAGTTGTAACGATGTGCTCGGGTCCCATTGGTTGAAAAAATGGATGTGGAAGTGACTTGTACTTTATCTACTGACATCCAGAGGATAGAGGCCGAGTACTCTTGGTATGAGGCTGAGAGGAGGAGAGCTGCACCGGTGGACACTTTCCCGGTAGTTGATGTGGAGATATTGCCGATAGAGGCAGTCCTTCCCACTCAAGTCGGTGAGCCTTTAAGTACCCTGACACTTCGACTACCGCACCCCCTATTTTTACTGTTGTCCCCTCTACTGCTCCTCGTTCTTTTGTCGCTTCTGCTTCTTCCCAGCCCCTAATTTTCGAAGACATGCTATTTATGATGGGCCACCTGGACCAATCTTCTGATGTTCGTGCCTCCCGAGTGGAGGCTGTTGTCCTGGGGTTGATTCAGAAAGCCATAGCTTCCACCTTACTGCCTATCCGAGTTGAGTTTAGAGAGAAACCTGAGATGATTAAGGTGCATGGATTTTCTTTGGATGCCCTCACCGTGAGAGTGGAGGCTTGTGAGCATGGTGATGGAGTGTTTGAGGATGTGACGATCTTGAACGCCGATATTTTAGGGTTAAGGTGTGATGTGGATGAGCTGAAATCCACAGATCTTTTGATGTTATTCGGCACAGTGGACCTCCTTCTGTTCCGAGCACAAATTTCTTTGCCAGTTTTGAGATCCCTTCAGCTACTACGACTGGAGATGTTGTTAGGGCTGATGAGGAAGCTGAGTTAAAGGCTCCTGACACTGATGATGGGGAGCTTGGTGTTCGCGATGTAGTTGTATATGATGACTTAGAGGACCTCAAGGGGGCGATGGTATAAACAGCTATAGGGGCATCATTGAGGAACACGTCTATGGTGGGCTCCAGTGGAGAAAATGATGGTGTTGAGTCGGGCACTGATGTCCAGACTGAGGGAGACACAGATATGCAGAGTTCACCTCAGGCTTAGCCTAACAGTGGGCTTTTGATTCTCTTTCAGTTGCTTGTATAGACTTTTTATTTCTTTGCATTTGAGGACATTTGCTAGTCTAGTTTGGTGAGGGTGATGTATAATCATACATACCTCTTTTTGGGTTGTTTGCATGGATATTACTATTGTTTTTGTCTGAATGCTGGTTTTTGTTGGTATATATTTATTTTTGATCCATTAGTTTTAATGTTAATATTGGTTTTGACCCGAATGAAAATTTAAAACTTTTGCCACCTCTTGATATTTGTGAATGTGGTTGTTCTCTTGCAAATTTGACTGTTGGTTGCGTTTAATAACAATGACTTGAATAGTGTTCTTGATTGAATGATATTCATGTGCGATTCTGATGAGGCAAACTTGAATTGCATAAGTCATATGTGAACTCTTCGAATCTCATTGTGACTGGCCGGTTGTTGAAATGAATCTTGTAGAGTCTTGTTTGATGATTGTGTATAATGTCGTGTGTGGTGAGGTTTCCTTGAAAGATGTGCTTGGTAATACCTAGAACTTACCCTGTTTGTCCAATCGAGTAATGTAAGCGAATGATAGAGATGACCTTAGGCATCATTTAAGGAGAGTGAACCAAAATTGCCATTATACTTCTACGTGACCACCTTGTGAGATTGTGAACCTTGCTTGGCACCGTTTGAGCTTATCCTTATCTTCGAATGAAACTTGAACACACTTGACCTCTTTCTTTCCCACCTAAAATCTTCATGGAGCATTGGTTATTTTTAATAGTAAACTTAGGCAAAAGCCTATGTTGGGAGTGTGGTGAAAAAAGGGGGAAAGTCAAGAAGTTTGAGAAATTCACCCTTGATGGATGATGTTGAAAAAAGTGGAAGCCCTCCATTTAAAAAAAAGATAAAAGTGAAAGATCGAAAAACGCATAAACAAACTACGATAAGGGACGAACATCCAACGATTAATCAAACCATTAATATTACACAAACAATTCAATTGGGATACTATCATGAATTTGGAAACTACTAAAAAGTTAAAGATGGGGTTCGGATAACCAACCTCAAGATCAAGTACGTGAATGCTAGGCTAACGAATCGAACCAAAATGCACCAAATCTCCCCCCCCCCATCCATTTATCCCACGTAGAAGAACAAGAATAAAAATCTAGACTATGGTTGTGTAAGTGCAAAAGTCAGAAAATAGGAAATGAAGGGAGTTTTTTAATTTAAAAATGATTTAGGCCTTTTACCCTTTAGTTCATGTGCTAGTCGACGACGCCTACTTATGCCGCCTACTGCCGAATGGATCTTTTGTCCTCCATGTTTTACAGAACCTCTAGCTAATTAGTTGGTCCAAACGGTGATCGAAATTGGGCTCGCCGACTGGTACCTGGGCTCGCCTAAGTGCTCCTCATCCTAAAACTTTGAATTTTCAACCTTCACATCTAACACCCATTATTCAAACAATAATAATAAAAGCTAAGAAACTTTGGTTGCCTCCGAAGAAGTGCCTTACTTAACGTTATATAACGATGAGGATACACTTTCATGCTTCATTTTTAGGGTTGGCCATGGTATCAATCGTTAATCCTCCTTTTTGCCTTGGGTTTAAGTGAGTTGAGATTTAACCCATTTGTGCTTCCTGATGTTTAATGGACACCGAGTGAGAAGTTACCGTCTGGTTCAAAGTTGAGACATCCTCTTTCATTTCCTTGAGTACTTTTTCCAACCCTTCCAGTATATTAAGAATGCGTGCAAGCATATCTTCTGTGCGGAAATTTTCTAGGTTAGCCCTTTGCTTTTTTGGCTTTTGACCTTCATAGGGATGTCTCTCTTTGTCACCATCTCGCTCCCTCCAGTTTGTACCATGGTCACGCCATTCCCTATCACATACCTTCTAACCTTCATGACACTCTCTATTCCAACCTTGGTTCTCGCCTGGCCTTGGATAATTTTGGCGGAAACCTCCTCCCTGATTTGGTAGAAACTGTAATTCTTCATTGTACAAATCTTCAAAGTTTGAATCATTGGGATTTACTCTGCTAACTCCAATTGCGTTCACAGCCTTAGAACCACTACCCATGACATGTATTGAAAAAAAGATCCATTTGGGTCATCATTTTAGCCATGTTTTCATCCCGCTCTTGGTCCTTTTTTATTTGTTCCTTTGTCATTCTGAAGGTCAAATAAGACAGCTGATATTCTCTAGTGTACCAAGCACGGTTTATCATCGTCATCCCATCATGAAGAGTTGACACTATTTGAAATGGTTGTTGCATATTTCCTCCGTGGAGAAGCTGGTAAGCCACACCCTTGTAGACTGAATCTAGACTCCGATAGAAATGTTGTAACAACACGTTGTTCGGGAGTCCATCAGTTGGACATTTGAGTAACGACTTTTGAAACATCAGTCATTTTTTATTGATGGTTCACCATCCAAATGTTTGAAACCTTGAATATTATCTCTGAATGCCATCATCTTTAAAATAGGAAAAAATCTTATGAAGAACACCCCAGTAAGCTCTTCCCAAGATGTAATCGAATCCCTTGGTAGGTCAGCTAGCCATTTTGTCGCTTCCCCCATCAAAGAAAAATGAATCAACTGAAGCCGGACTGCCTCTTGTGAGATATTCTTGAACAAAAATGGACCACACACGTCCAAAAAATTCTAAATATGGTCATGGGGATCCTCATGAGCCAGCCCTCCGAATAAACCCTTCATTTGCCATAGCTGCAACATCATGCTAGTCACATGGAATACAATATTTCCCACGACCGGAGGTAAACAAATAGCACCTACACCACCCAATTGAGCTTCATTGACATCGCTCAAGTTACTGATGTAATCATGATGTCCAAGTTGGCTAGCGGTTCTCCCGTTCACGCTCATCTCGGCACCTGTTCAACAACAACCAACAACAAACACAAACAAAGTAAGTTGATTCAACTACAAAAAAGATTAGATCATAACTAAACTTCACTAATTGAATTCTAAACACCACTCCCCGACAATGGCGCCATTACTGATAACGCTCAACTACACTTCATCTTATTCTAAGTCTAGGAGATCGCATTCTAGTATAAAGCCAACGAAGAGTTGGGGTCGATCCCACTGGGAGTGATACGGTAGAGAATTAAATTATGAAGTAAAAGATGTGTTCTAATCGGTTGTAGGAATAGAATTTATTGAACCAATTAAAGTAAGTTGCAGGGGTTGACAACTAGTGTCAAATGGGGTGATAAGATTTGTCAATTAACAACTACAAAAATAGGGGAGTAATCAAGTAGAGAGGGATCCTTGGGTATGTGATCGATTAATTGCCAATTTCGCTATATAGGTGATTACTATTTACTAAAAATCGTTGAATCTTAGTGCGTACGCTAGATTATAGATGCAATAGCTATCTCTTGATCAACTACTACAAATCAGGCGAGTTCTCTCGAACGTCGACAAGCATAACAATTATGAACAGCCCAAAACCTTAATTAATCTACTCTCTCATGATAGATTGGTACGTAGGATCTAATTAAGACTCACTTTATCAAGTTTAACTCACAACAACCCAATCACTACAATCATCAACTGATTACTTTAATTCAAAAATCTCATTCTCAAACAAGCATAGAATATTAGACTAGAACTGTATTTTCAACTAAAATTCATGAATTAAAACTCGGTTATCAATCGAACTCACTTCAAAAAAACAATTAAATTAGTAACTACTAACACTTATAAGCTAATTGAGACAATTAGTCACATAATCTCACCCCCAAGAATTGGGGTTTTGGCCACACATTATAGAAAGCAGAAAAATATTACCAAGTATGTTCTCCATCAGTTGGGTAACAAAATTCGAGCCTTCACAATGCTTTAAATTAACTTAAAATCAAAACACAACTAAAAGTTCTACTCAAAAACTCTATAAACAGTGTTTGGGATAAAAAACTCAAAGTTAGAACTCTCAAACAGTCACAGCATTCGCTCAAATTTTTTGAACTCAGGACTCTCTTTTCATCATTTAGAAATTCGCATTTATACTCTTCCAGATTTTTAGCTTTTGGACCAATCGGCGGAACTAGTTGAGCATCACTGACCAAGTCGGCAATCCGCTAAAGGTATCCCTGCATCGCCTTCGTGACTTGCCTCTTCACTATTCAACTTTTGTAACTTTGAGGATCAAGATCCTTGTCGCTGATCCATATGACGGTTCGCTGAAATGACATTTCCATCACTGAGTTGGCTTTTCCCCAAGGCTGGCATGCTGCAACTTTAGGCGAGTTGAAGTACCACTCGGGAAGTCACCGAGTGGTCTTGCCGATCGTCAGCTTTTCTTGTCTTGAGGTTTTTCATCTTTTCCTCTCTTTTTTTCCCAGTAATGTCCTTGCCTTGATCTTTTACCTTAGTAGCTGCAAATTTAGCACTTTAAACATCACTTTAGAGCATAACATAGGTAATGAGGACAATAAAACTATGAATATCAAGTCCTAAATAAATCGAAATTGTAGACTCATCACTTACCAACTTTGTATGTCAAACACTATAAATAGCTACTGCTATAAGGTTTACTCCATGAAGGACTTAAGGAGAACATGTATACCCTAGTTTTATCTTCGAGTAATTCTACAAAACATTTAATCTTGCTTACTTGGTTTCTTGATACTGAGTTCAATCAATTAAGCTTTTGTTTTAAAACCCCTCCCCCACTTTTTTATGGAAATAACTCGACTAAAAGTACAATTAACAATCCATCATTCAGAGAAGGAAATAAACTAACTTTTTTTTAAACTAATAGTGCTATTCATTTTTCAGGTATAGATACACAAATATATTTGAACTTACGAGAGTAACCAAAACAAGCACAAGCCATGATTGAATTGGAAAAGAATAAAACGCCAAATTTGAGAATAAAAAACATACAAAATAGAAGTATTACCACAGATATACATAATACAAGTTGATACGTAGTTCTATGACATGAACAACAAGAAGGGAACAAATTCAGGACAAGGATATTAAACTATAGCAACAAAGATTTAAAATCACTATGAAAACTCCATAATGTGTTGAGTAATTAAGTTATGAGATCGATATTAGGATTCTTACCTTTCTAGATCTAAAATCATATATGGTGGTATTAGTTTTGTCGGAGCTCATCCTGTGTAAGATAGATCATATACGGAGGAAGATGCTCTAAAATTGTATAATGAGCTGAAATGGAGTCCAAAAAGAATCTTTCCGAATGTGATTTGGGTTTGGCTGTCTTCATCATTGACCACTATGTCAACTTATAACTCACTTATCAAGTTGAAAAAGTCTTCCTAGGTGTTGAATCATGGTGTTAATGAGAGCTTTTAATGTATTGATACGTCCAAACATAAACCTCAATTAAGAGATATAAATGGTCAAAGTCAATTTACAGAACTCAACGTGAGTTGAGGTCAATCCCACAGAGAATTTCTTTACAGAAATGATTTCACTTTCACGTTTTACTCAAATGTCGTTATTATTTCCTAAATAAATAATTACTGAAAGTAAAATCGGTTTAGCGTTACCGGTTTGGTAACCGAAGTTGCAAACTAAAGTCTAATTCAACAATGAACAAAATGTTTTGAAGTTGTATCAATAATTAACTGAAACTAGGATTATGTTCCCATATCGCTAGTTCTAGTGTTCTTTCGTAATTGAGTATCAGGCAATTCATCTTTACAAATTATATACGAGTTAATTTCATCTGACATTTCTCAGTCTAATCAGACAACTCTCACTCACGTCCTCTCAGCCATAGAGTGTTACTAACATTTACCCTCGCTTACAATGGTTTGATGTTAAAGTTCTTTTCTATGGAATTCACACTTTAACTCTAATTCGTTAAATTAGTTCAGCTTTTTCCTAACTATCATTTTTCTCTCGAACAAATGACAGATCTAGGCTCATTCTAATGCGTGAACTCATAAGAATACATGAATATGAAAGCTAAACTCCAGTTTGTAACCACAAATTGCCTTTCACTCATTTTACAAAATCACAGTTAGAATTACGTCATGGTTCCCACAACCCCAGTTGTGGTATTTTGCCACTCATGATTTCACGTAAACAATCAGAAATATAAGATGAAAACATGTTAGAAAGTACTTACGAGAATAAGCAAACCAACAATCACTTTGATATTTCAAGAACTGGAAAACTGAACTTCAAACTTAATTCAATATCCAAAATCGAAAATCCAAAAGCTATGAAATCTGGAAACTTGTTTCTCGTTCAATGAATGATAAGATAACAACCTAAAATTGCCCTAACTAATTCAAATTAGTATTTGAAAAAGAGTACTACTCGAAGTATGACTGGAATCTCGGGTCCTTCACACCCACTTATACGGCCCGTCAAGGGCTTCACTGTCCGTGAAGCCCTTCGTGGTCTTTCCTTTGGAACTCTCCAACATTGGGTCTTCAACGCCTGGACATTAGGACTGCACCACGGAGGCTACCACGGTCCGTCCAAGACTTTATGGTCCATGAAGTCCTCTGTGGTCTTCACTTGGACTTCCCCCATTCTTGGGTCTTCTATACTTGCTTACTAGAAAACGCACCACGGAAGCTACCACGGTCCGTCAAGGACTTCATGGTCAGTGAAGTCCTCTGTGGTGTTCACTTGGACTTCCCTCAGCTTGGGTCTTCAATGCTCTTCTACTGGTTCACCTCCACAGCTGACACCACGGTCCGTAGTGAAGACCACCGCCCGTGGTCTTTACTTTCCTTCAATTCACCTGCACTTATTTCTTCTTATTTTCTATCTGATTCCACTTTCACCTGTTTCACCTGTACAACACTACGAAGCACATTATATCCATATAAATACACTCAATTCTAGTCTTAATCCTTAATTTGAAGCATTAAATGTACCAAGATTTTGCGGCAGATCAACACCCTCAACTTAGAACCATTACTTGCCCTCAATTGATGAGAAAACAATACATTCATCCTCATATTACTCAAACAATTTGGAAATCACACAACAGCCATCACAAACACAATTTGTATACAAAACCATTAATCTAACATGCAAGGATCAATCTATGACATCTCATTACTTACAGTCAATCATGCTTATGCCTATGAATTATCAGCTAACACAATCTACTTTAAAATGCAATCACTGTTTCCTCACACCAAAGAAGTCCCTTACTAATGATAATTAGGACTAAGTACTACGCTCAAAGAACTTCTAACACTAACAACAAACTACCATAGGCTTGCCCTTGCTTTCTATGCTCTATTTTTCAAACACCCGGAATAGGATCACTGTAGGACTTTATTGGCTTGTAACCTAGTCTCAGGCTAGGGAATTGATATTTGGGTTTGTGAGTGACTAGTCCCTTGATTTTTCAAAGTTTCGTTTGCACACAACTTTTTTCTGAGCAATTCCCTCTTTTACTTCATTTCAACACATCTCAACAACCATTATTTTCTTTTTCTTTTTCTTTTCTTTTTTTTCTTCACTATTTTTTTTATATGCAATTTTTGTATGAACTTAGCTCATTGGTTGAACCTTCTTTTTCACTTATTTTTTTCGCTCGAATTGCAATCACCTCAACTTAGGCTTTTGGCTTGAGTTGTGACATCGTATCTTCGGAAACCAAAGGATATGATATTACTGTGTAAGAACAACAACTAACTTTTAGGCTAAAATCGGGTTCAAGTGGTAAGCTTTTTATTTGGTAGTTCTATTTTGGCATTTTACTGGCTTACAAAAATGGCCTACTGATCCTTTCCTATCCGGTTGTTGTTAGACTTAAGCAAGACTACTACTCGGGCAAGTTCTACTTTTTGCTCCTAGTGTTTGACTTCAAACAACACTAATACACACATGATACATGACACATGACTACATTATCCAGTTTCTTGGTTCACAAATTTATTGATCAGACTAACAATGCTCAACATGTAAGTATCTAAGATGTCATCTACAGATCCTAACAGTCAAATTTCAGATTCAGGTCGTTATTTTTACCAGACTAACTACTGCACAACTCAACAAAGAAACACAATTTTTACAGTAAACACAGAGTCAACCTCCATTCACCTTAGATTGGTAGGTTGCTCACCACCCCCTCCCTAAAAAAAGGACTTTGCCCTCAAAGACAATAGAAAAAATAAAATAGGGTTGTGAGGAGGGGTCATACATATGGCGCTCTAGGCATCGGTAGTCGGCTCAGTATCGGCACCCTTATTAATTGGTGCACTCTCAGAACTCAACAAATAATCAGGTTGCCTACTACTCGCTAGGGTAGGTGCTCTTCTACCAGAAGCTACAGCTGACACTGCATCCCTTTGTTATTGCTCAAGGGCTTCTTTTTCTCTAGTTGCTTTCCTTGATGCCTTTTGGGCTTTGCTTTCTTGTCTTCTTTCCTCTCTAGACAGGTCAGCAAGTATCTCCTCATCTGATTCTCCGGCTATGTGTTTTCTCTTGCCGGACTTACTCTTAGGTAGTTCACCTTAAAGATCGTCAATTGATTGAGTGGAGGGTGCTTGATTTAGCAGTTGCATTAAATAATTTGGCATAACTTGAGTGGGTATCTGTACTAGATTTTTAGCCAGTTTAGCAACCTGAGTTCACATCTCCACCAACTATGATTTGAACTCTTCAGTATCTACTTAACCTGCAACCTAGAATCGATCCAAGAAAAGGTTCTCCAAACCATCCATCATGTCTTTTGATACAGCTAACACATTTGTCTCTATTAGCTGAGGCATCCGATTTACAATATGGTCTACTAATGTCTTGGTTTAGCACTGATCTGCAACCAACTTATCAAGAAAAATCATAGGAATGGTGACGTACCTGGAGCTTAGGAGGCTGAAGCTGGAGGTGGTGGTGCCTCTGTTGAAGGTTGTGATGACTCTCCCTGTTTTGGGCCTCTATCTGCATGTGGGATGTCAATTGGTACGTGAGGGACAACAACTAAGGTACCTACAACTGCAGATTTCGCACCAAAGAGATGGTTCGCGACATCTTTGATCCTAGAAACTTGGATGAGTTTGAATGCTTCACCCATCTGTCAACCAGAATGTTTGGAGGAATGCTTGTTTGTCGACATAATTTCCCTATCAGGGAAATGGAAGTCCGACTCTCTTTTTCAGTTCCCTATCCCTCATCTTGCTTGCTATAATCCGCCCCATATTTACGAGATAGCCAACCATAAGACATGCTACCAACGAAGCCAGGGAAGGGGATAAAGTGTTATTTTTAGCTGTCACTCGCAATTGTGCCCGGACAACAGCCCACCAAACCTTGCCTGGAAAAGACAGTGAAACTTTAGTAATGAGTGTTGGAGTTGTGGTGACCCACGCTGCATTCTCCCCATCTAAGGGAATTTTCTTTGCAATCCAGCGCAAAACCCTCTCAGGAGAATTCTGATCCTCCATCATAGTATCACTGGAAACCTCATGATGTTTTCCCTCAAAAAGATCAACTGAAGCTGGTGCAAAGTATTCCAGACCATGAAACATTCTGTTAATAGTAGCCTCATAAATATCTATTGATTTACCTCGAACTATAATTAAAAACCTAGGTAATAGCAATTTCTTTCTTTCCATGTTTCATAGTCTTTGTTTCTGCAGAAAATTTCATCAGTATAGCTGCATAAGATGAATAAAACTCTCTGGCCAGATGGCTAGAGTATTCTCCAGGTGCATTGTCCATCCAGTTGAACGAATGAAGCTGAAATGTTTGATAGATGTCGGGGAATTCATTGATATCAGCTGCCACCACCCTAGTCTGAAGCATGATTGCTCGATTCTTAAAGTCGCTTGTTTTGTTCACAATGCCATTGTTGAAGAATTCATCGAACCGATTAACAGTCTACATGGACCGATAACAATCAATCCGCTGTTGTCTCGCTGCGGGATCAGGTTCAAGCATATTCGCATACAACACCATGGTGTCATCGGTGGTGATCTCTATATTCTCATCTGTAGCATCTGCCTCCTCCCTTACTCCAGTTTTAGCCTCTGTATTTACCACATGTGGAGAAGTGGTTACATCTTCCTGAGAGCCACTTTCAGACTATGCACTGCCTCCCAAACCATCATCTGATTGGGTACCAGAAGTAGCATTAGATTTACTTCCCGAGTCCTCCTCGTTACCAGAATGACTGCCTCCCTCTTCAGACTGAGGAAGAGTGTCTTAGAGGATATCCCTCACTGCTCTGGATCTAGTAGCTCGAGGTGGATGATCATCGGGTATGATATTTATTTGTACCTCTGAACTACTAGACTCAGAGTCGTCATGACCTTTGGATTGAGACGCAGTGAATGCAGACTGTGGGGCTGCGTTATTTCTTCTTAGAGGCATAGTACCTGAGAACACAACCTTCATTAGTACCCAAATCTATAAAATGACGCACTATTGGGTACTCAGACTTCCCCTGTGTTATTACCTCCTGACGCGTTGCCTTAAGAATGTCGTCACCCAATCTATCATTGGGAAGGGCCACGAAATCAAGAAACGGCAGAAATAAAAGTAAAGAAAAAGTAAAATTTGGACAACCCATGTAAACTCTACGTGGGCTGTCACGGACCGTGGTAGGTACCATGGTCCATTCAACCCCTCATGTAGTTAATATAGACTCAGCGCACAACAGTGTGTGACATATGCTCAACCAAGTAACGTTCACGGACGGTTACATGACCCATGGAGTAAACCACAATCCGTGATACTGGTCGTGAATTTAATTGATGGGTGGAAGGAATTCAAGTGTGGTCCACGATTGATTTCATGACTCGTCGTAGCTTCCACGGTCCGTAAAACCTACCATGGTGTACACTTGGTCATTTCATTTGTCATCTTCTTCCCCACATTTACTATATTACAAAATTTCAGTACCAAACTCCCATTATTACAAATGGACACAACATAAACATATTCATCCCTCAACACCTTTCCTAATAAATTCAACTAAATAATATACGATCATAACCAACTTCGACAACCACAACTTCAACCCACTGTTATCATACAAGAACAAGAAATAATAACCAAGTCAACTTAACCCAAAACAAATCAATACCAATTAAAGTAGCTAATCACATAATCATGCTAATTTTGATCAAATATAAGTTGTGCTAACTTGTATCTAAATAAAATTAAGAATATAACAAGTGAATTTGGAGAGTTACTTCAAATGGGACTACACTTATGGTCGAATACTTCAGAGAACGAATGACCCACATTGTGATGCTTTGACACTAGAACTAGGGTTTTGAATTTTTGAAGAATTTGGACTTTATGGATTATGGAAGCCTATGTATGAATCTGATAACCGTTAGGGAAGAGGAAATAGGGTGAAAAACCTAACCTTTGGCATTTGAAGAGCAATATATACCTTTTAATTTAATCTTCCTTTCACATGGGTCGGGTCGATTTCTTGGAAGTACTGGGTTGTGGACGACGGACAGTGAAAGTGCCTGTAAAGGTCACCATGGTCCGTACAGTGGTCCGTGGAATTGACTTGCAACAAAATACTTACGTGTGGTTCACGAGAGGCTAGATGGTCCTACAAATCTTGATGGATCGTGAACCTTTCTGTGAACCCTTTTTGTGGCAAATTCCAGTAGCCTCATTTGGTTGGTCCTGAGATTGATGGATCGTGAAAGCCCCCGTGAAGGGCACCATAGTCCGTTAGACTGCCCGTGAAGAGTAGTGTGCACCTAGCTCTTGCACTTTATAACCCATTCTCTCCTGCACATATCAACACACAGTTACTCTATAAAACAAAAAATAAAGAAATAGGAAAAATACCTACGACAAGTACATCTTAGGTTGCCTCCCAAGCAGTGCACAATTTAACATCACAGCGCGATGCAGGTTACTTGATTACTCAGACATCATCAAGTTTACATTCCTCTACAATCTTCACATCCTCTGGAACACCCAAGTATGCCTTGATTTGCTGGCCATTGGCTTTGAACCTCTCGCCCTTATAATTTTCGTACTCAATAGCATCTTATTGAAACACCTGCGTTACCTTAAAAGGTCCATATCATTTGGATCTCAACTTTCCCAAAATAAGAAGAAGTCTAGAGTTGAAAAGTAACACCAAGTCACCCGGAGTGAAGCTTCTTTTCTCATTATGCTTGTCATGGTATAACTTCATCCTCTCCTTATATAGTGCAGATCTCTCATAGGCCCTTAGAATAAACTCATCCATCTGATTGATCTGATCCAACCTCAGGTTTGTAGTTTCTCTCCAACTAAGGTTCAGCTTCTTCAAAGCCCAAAGTACTTTGTGCTCAAGTTCAACCGGCAAATGACATGCCTTTCCAAACACCAATTGATATGGGGACATACCAATATGTTTCTTGAAAGCTATTTGATATGCCCATAGAGCATCATCCAACTTTTGTGCCCAATCTATCCTGTTGGCATTCACCGCTTTGGCCAGAATTACTTTTATTTCTCTGTTGGAGACCTGCACTTGGACACTGGTATGTGAGTGATAAGGTGTTGCTACCTTGTGTTGTCTAACTCCATATTTAACCAGAAGAGAACTAAACACCTTATTGTAGAAATGAGAACCACCATCACTTATGATAGCTCTGGGTGTGCCAAACCTTGAGAAGATATTCTTCTTCAGAAAACCAGCAACACTCTTACCATCATTCTTAGGTAAAGCATCATTCTCAGGTAAAGCAATTGCAATCTAGTTGTAGCCAGAGTATCCATGTAAGAAACAGTACCACCCTTTTCCAGCAACCCTGTCAAGCATCTGGTCCATAAAAGGCATCGGGAAGTGATCCTTCAGGGTCCACCCGTTCAGCTTCCTGTAATCCATGCACACTCACCATCCAGTGACTGGCCTCTGCGGGACCAACTCATTCTTGGCGTTAGCAACCACAGTCATACCGCCCTTTTTGGGCATACATTGCACCAGATTGACCTAGTGACTGTTAGAAATAGGGTATACCACTGCAACATTCAACCACTTGATGAATTCCTTTTTGACCACTTCTTGCATAGATGGTTTTAGCCTCAGCTGATGTTCAATGCTTGGGTTTCAGTCCTCCTCAAGTTGAACTTTATGGGTGTATATACCCGGAGGTATCCCAATGATGTCAGCAATAGTCCACCCAATGGCCCTCTTGTACCTACTCAACACCTTAATCACAACTTGGACATGTTCATCATTCAAATATGCAGCCAAGATCATAGGTAAATTGTTGTTAGTTCCCAAATATACATACCTCAGGTGACCGGGCAACTGCTTCAGTTCCAGCACATGTGCTTCCTCAATGGATGGCTTTGCAGGAGGATTTGGCCTGTTTTTCAGATCCAGGTCCAACTTATTTGGAGCATAAGAGTGTGCTCCCATACCCTGCAACGTATTTACTGTCTCTACATAATTAGAACTGAAGTCAACTTCAAAGTTCATCAATACTACATCTAAGGTTTCAACAACCATCCTTTCTTCAACTGATGCTCCCATTTCTTCTTCATCAAAGACCGCTATTGTAGACACCACATTCATATCATGTGGCTTCTTCATGGACCTACAAATATTAAAATTTACCTCTTCATTGTTGAGTCTGAATTTCAGTTCTCCTCGCTCAACATCTACAAATGCTCGTCCTGTGACCAGAAATGGTATTCCCAAAATAATGGGAACCTCAAAATCCACTTCGTAATCCAGGATCACGAAGTCTGTCGAAAAGATGAACGTATCCACCTTTACAAGCACATCACATAGTTTGCCCATATGTCACTTCACTGACCTATCTGCCATCATCAACCTCATGGTTATTGGTTTTGGAACTCCTAAACCTAGTTGCTTGTAGATGGCCAGCGGCATCAAGTTTATGCTTGCCCCTATATCACACAAGGCCATTGCAAATTTGATTGATTTGATAGTGCACGGTATTGTGAATACAAATGTATCTTCCTTCTTCTGTACCAAAGACCTGGTAGCAATAACACTGCAGTGATAAATATGGTTTGTCAAATCAATACTCACCGCTCTTTTCTTGGTAACTAAGTCCTTCATGAACTTGGCATATCCTGGCATCTGCTCAAGAGCTTCCACTAATGGGATGTTGACTGACTGAATTTTGCAAATTTTCCATCTCAGGCTTTCTTGTGAAGCCTTTTGAGGGAAAGGAGGAGGTGGTCTTGGGATTTTCTATAATGGCAAGGTTCCCTCAACCTCGTATTCTTTAGCTCATGTTGGTTTAGCTATTGGTTAAGCTTCCTCCAAGTCATCTACTTGCTCAGCTTCATCCTCCTCTCCTCCAACTTGCTCTAACACCTGCTCTTGTTTAGTACCTACAGAAAGAGGGTCAGTAAGGATCTTACCACTCCTGGTGGTGATAGCCATGCAATACCCATCATTTTTGGGATTTTGGATTGTGTCACTTGGTAGTGACCCATTCTTCCTTCGATTTAATGAGGCTGAATGTTGCCTCAACTGCTGCTCAATCTTCTTGATGGAGGTGGTGTGAGAGTCAACCAGTTGACTCATGCTGGAGAAATCATTTTTCATCTCCTTCACCCCTGCATCAGTTGATTTTACCTTTTGTAGCACCTTGGCCAACATGTCTTCCAGTTTAGACTCACTAGAACTACCACTTGACCGATCTCTATTACCTGGGGGTACATACACACCACTATGATCATTCCTGTACCCATCTCTATTCTGCCAGTTTCCCTGCTCTTTATTTGCGGCCTATCATACTGGCCTTCCCTGGAGTATTCCGACCTGCATTTCCAGAATTGAAACCCTGATTGCCCGAGTTATAATTTCGGAAACCTCCTTGGTTGCCCAGATAATTGCCTCCTCATCTAGATCGATGTCTTGATCTTCATTCTTGTTTGGTTGAGTCACAACATTTACCTTTTTAGACTTGGCGACAATATGCTTTGTGAGTAGATCTATTTCGGTCCTCATGTGTGCCTTATCTTGATCCCTTTCCTCTTCTCTCTTCCTTTGTTCAGTAGACAGCTTAAATGTGTACCCCAGATCTCCTACTTCTACATCCCTGGTGTACCATGCCCTGTTATTCTTTGACACTTCATCCATTAGTTGCATGCTCTTTGAGAATGGTTTCCTCATAAACGATCATCCACACAATGCATCAACAACAGGTTTGGTGGCATAATTTAAGGACCTGTAAAATTCCTGTTTTAGATGTCTCTCATTGAGACCATGGTTTGGGCATTTCTTCAGCTTTTGGTTGAATCTCCACCAAGTATCATGCATTGCTTCTCCTGATAGCTACTTATGGGCACTGATCTCGTCTTTCATCTGCAGCTCTTTTGATTTCGAAAAGAATCGCTCCAGGAAAGCCTCCTTCAACTCAGTCCAAGTCCTGATTGAGTCAACCAGCATCTCATTCAACCAGTTGGTTGCCTCTCCAGTAAGAGACAAAGGAAACAACCTCAACCTCATCGTTGTTTGGCTTACTCCAACAATCTCTTGCGATTTGCAAATCACAACAAAGTTCATCAAATGTTGATTAGCATCATCACTAGTTGCACCCCTGGACATACCTTTCAGATTTAGCAGTTGAATCATAGTGCTGATGATTGTGAATTTAACACATGAAGATAGTGCAGGTAACACTATCGCTCCCATGGCTCCAGCTCTATCCAAGTCTAAGTCATCCTCCTCATACATCATGTGAGCTGGATGTTGTGCTCTACCCCTTGGAACTATTGGTTGGCAGTGGGGAGGAATGATTCCATCCACTGTTATGTTCTCATCCACTGTCCTAGGTTGATTGTTCACAACTTTCAGTTGAATACCTCTTGCGATGGTTTCAACTTCCAATCGAAATCTCAGTCTATGTCCCTCAACTTCTTGTGTGTTCACCATTTTTCGAATTGTCTTCCTAAATTTTGGATCATATGGGACTAATGAGGCTCCCTACTTCTGGTATTTGGCATACACAGTCGAACTCATCTGAAAGAGACATAGACAAAGAACAAGACATAAATTAGGAAATCTAACTACACTTAGAATAAAAGCTAGTAACCCACTTCTGAAATAAATTCCCCAACAGCGGTACCAAAATTTGATACGTCCAAACTTACACCTCAATTAAGAGATATAAATGGTCGAAGTCAATTAATAGAATTGAACGTGTGTTGAGGTCGATCACATAGAGAATTTCATTACATAAATGATTTCACTGTCACGTTTTACTCAAATGTCGTTATTATTTCCCAAATAAACAATTACTGAAGGTAAAATAGGTTTAGTGTTAACGGTTTGGTAACCGAAGTTGCAAACTAAAGTCTAATTCAACAACGAAAGAGATATCAGTTTTGAAGTTGTTTCAATAATTAACTGAAACTAGAATTGTGTTCCCCATAACTCTAGTTCTAGTGTTTTCCCGTAATTGAGTTTCAAGCAATTCATCTCTACAAAATATATGCAAGTTACTTTTATCTGACACTTCTTAGTCTAATCAGATAACTCTCACTCACGCACGTCCTCTCAGTCCTATAGTGTTACTAACATTTACCCCCGCTTACAATGGTTTGATGTTAAAGTTCATTTCTCTGGAACTCAAACTTTAACTCAATTTTGTTAAATTAGTTCAGCTTTTTCCTAACTGTCATTTTTCTCTTAAACAAATGACATATACATGCTCATTATAATGTGTGCACTCATCAGATACATGAATACGAAAGCTAAATTACAGTTTGTAACCATAAATTGCCTTTCACTCATTTTACAAAATCACAGTTAGAATTACGTCATGGATCCCACAACCCCAGTCGTGATATTTAGCCACTCATTATTTCACGTAAACAATCAGAAATATAAGATGAAAACATGTTAGAAAGTACTTAAGAGAATAAGCAAAAACCGACAATCACTTTGATATTTCAAGAACTGAAAACCAAACTTCAAACTTAATTCAATATCCAAAATTGAAAATCCAAAAGCTAAGAAATATGGAAACTCGTTCCTCATTCAATGAATCATAATATAAAAACATAAAACACCCTAATTAATTCAAATAAGTGTTTTAAAAAGAGTCCTACTCGAAGTAGGACAGGAATGTCGGGCCCTTCACGCCCACTTATACAGCTCTTCAAAGGCTTCACTGTCCGTGAAGACCTTCGTGGTCTTCCATTTGGAGCTCTCCAACATTTGGTCTTCAACGCCTAGACACTAGGACTGCACCACGAAGGCTACCACGGACCATCAAGGATTTCACAGTTCGTGAAGTCCTCCGTGGTCTTCACTTGGACTTCCCCTAGCTTGGGTCTTCTGTACTTTCTTACAGGAAAACACACCACGAACGATACCACGGTCCGTGAATTCCTCTGTGGCCTTCACTTGGACTTCCCCCAGCATGGGTCTTCAATTCTCTTCTACTGGTTCACCACCACGTCTGACACCACGGTCCGTAGTGAAGACCATGGCCCATGTGGTCGTCTGTGGTATTTACTAACCTTCAATTCACCTGCACTGATTTCTTCTTTTTTTTATCTGCTTCCACTTTCTTCTGTTTCCCCTGTAAAACACTACCAAACGCATTATATCCATATAAATACACTCCATTCTAGTCCTCATCGTTAATTTTAAACATCAAATGTGCCAAGATTTCGCGGCACATCATTTATATATGTTATTACCCATCGAACTTTGGTGCATTAATGATTTATCTGGTCTAGTGGATGCAGTGATGGTTGTCACTTGGTTGACTTTTAGTTGGAGAAAATGAAGCTTCATCTCGAGATTTGAGGAAAGCCAACCGACCTTTTTGAAGATTTACTTTCCAATTAGATTCCACATATTTTTAAGTAATATTGTTGTTTCTTTTCTCATGTTTGGGCCTCTTTTAGGTCTTGACCATAAACTTTCTATTTGTTTTTATTAGTTAAACCCAAGTTTGATTTTATTAAGAATACCATTAATAATCTGTTAACCTAAGTCTATGCCCCATTCCTTATGGGATTAGTCCTAACCTCTGTTAGATTCTTTATTTGAATAGTGATCACTTATATTTTTTTAGAGAGGTGTAATTTGGGCACCGTTGCTAGAGAATAAGGCTATTGTATTAGACTAATTTTGTTATTGCATTTTTAGTCAATTATTCCTCAAATAAATACTTATAAGGAAAGTCTAAACCAGGACAAAAAGACCTATAACCATATAACCAGAGCATATATAGAAAATATCCACAAAATACAAACCTTTTTAAATAAAAACCCCAGATCAAAAACTACGCAAAATCCACATGAAGATTATATTACCCAAGCTTTGCAAGGATATAATAAACTAATCGCTTTACCTAAGACAAATGCAAACCTAATAGCAACTTGCTATAACTATGGATTATTGAACACAGTATATACCCAAACCGGAGATGAAATAGCTACGATACCAGAGTTACATAAAGCATTCATGAACTACAAGAGAATAGCTAAAGGAACTTTGTTTTATATAAAGTTTTATTCAGCACCAGCAGAAATACTTTACGACGAAATAAAACCGATTATACAAGTTATAAAAATTGGACTAACTAGAGAAATGATTATACCGGAAAAAATAGAGGAGCAAGAGGAGATACAAAAAGTAGAGATACCAGCATTCTATGCAGGAAAAAGGATTATTGGAATAGCTACTATACTGAATTATTTCTTTTTGAGTTGTTTCCTCTATATGTAACAATTCTTTTGGTAATTCTGGGCATACTTGTTCTTTAGAGGTTATCTCTTCTTCCGATACTAATTCTCTTGGTATATAATTTTCTTCTTGTCCAGTATTTATTATGATGATATGTTTGCTTTGTTCTATTATTCCAGTTATATAGTAGTGATATGGTTCAATTTCTTTTATTCTTTGATATTCTACTGATTTTCTTAAGGGTTGGGACGTATCAATATTTTTATCTATGTTTTTTATTCTTTTTGATGTACTTATCCTATCACTCACTATTTCTAGATCCTCTTCTATGTCTATTTCTTTGTAACTATAATCATTATTATCTATCACTGTTACAATTTGTTCAAAAGGATTCTCTATTTTTATTTTATTTATCTTACTTTTTGCTGTTATCTTATGTTTTGTTGTTAATACATATAGATTTTTACAGCGGGCTGTAAATATTTTACTTCCTGGGGCTAATTCTATTCCTGACATTTTCCAATATAATACTAATGATTTATCTATATTTCTATCATTTATTGCTACTGAATAATTAGCACTTATTATAAACTTAAATTTTTGGTAGATTAAATTTCCTTTTACCGCACTTATTATACTTCTTTCTATTGGTTCTACTATTCTGTCATCCGCCAAATATATTTCTATTGGTGTATCTATTCCTTCTCTAAAACAAGCTTTTATTAATATTTCTGTTCCACTTAAGTGTACGTATTTTATTGGTTCTTTAGCTTTAATTTCTTGTATTTCTTTATTTATTAGCCTTTTATTTATTATAGGTATTCTTGCTTTTCCTTTGGTATATTTACAATCTATTATGTGTTCTTTTTGACTTACTACATAGTATTCCTCTTTTTGTCTTTTAAATATATTCCTTATTAATGGTATCTTAAATATTTTTTCTACACTGAGATCTAATTCTTTTCCTTTTATTTGTTCAAATATATTGGTATCAAATATTACCTTCTGTTCCGTAGACTCTTCATTTGTATATTCTTCTTTATTTATTATTTGTACGTCTTTTTCAGTCATTATTTTCTTCTATTTCATTTTCAGATATTTCGTTTTCAAGTGATTCAAATTCATATATACTATCATCACTATCTGGTTCATAATCTATATAATCTATTTGTGTATATGTTTCATCGTTAATTATTATTTCAGATATTTGTTTTTTCTTTGGATTTTTGGGTAATTTACAATCTTTAGCAAAGTGTCCTAGTTTTCCACAATTATAACATGTACATTCTGTTATTTTTTTCTTTGGTCTAAAAGGTCTTTTTTCTTTAGTATTTTTTATGTAATATCTTCTTCTTGGTCTTTTATACCTATATTGGGATTTATATTTTTTATATTTCCCTGGTTTTCTATATTTCTTTTTATAATAATTATCATTGCATCCGAATTGAGGTGCTATTTTATCTTTACAACATGCTAGGTTTTTAATTATTGTTTTTTCCATTTTTATGTCTTCTCTATATTTTTCGCATATTGCTGAATACCATTTTTGTAGATATCTCATTCTTGCTCCAAGTGTATCTTGTAATCCTGCTTCGTTCCAATCTTTTATTATTTTAGAACTAAATGGTTCTGGTAATTTTGTAAAATATAATTTTCTTATTTCTTTTGATTCTTCTGCATTATATGTTCCTTTATAATAATATTCTCTAAATACACATGTATATTCGTCTATGTAGCACATGTTACATATAGCTAATTTTAGCATTAAATTCCTATGTAACTGTTTTTCTTTATTTTGTTCTTCTACTTCTGTAGTTGTACTACTGAATTCATTTCTTATTGCCATTTCATATTTATTTAATATGTCGATCGGTGTGGTTGCACTATCTCCGTCTATTTTTTTATTATTTCTTAATGTTTTTATGCTTTCTTCTGCTAAATTTTGTAACCATAATTTTACCGTTCCTAAAAATGTTCTTTCTATATATCCTGGTACTTCTGACATTCCAATTTTATTATCTATTAGTTGTTTTGCTATATATCCTACCCATAATTGTATTGTTTTATTTATATCTGTTACACAATCTAGATCTAAAAATCCGTTATTGCGGGATGTTGTTGATGGTGTCCATTTTTTGTTTAGTCTCTTATTCCATAAACTATCATATCTGTTAGAATCTTCATAACTAATTGTTTAATAATTAGGTCTTAGTGTTTTTGGATTTTTTACTTCTGGTGTACTTGTACTTGCTTCATTTTTAACTTCTTCCGTATTTATTTCTATCTTATTGTTAATTGTTTCGGTTTCTTCTATTTTTTCTATTATTTTCGTATATTTTTCACTTATATCTGAGCCTTGTTCTGAGCAGTTTTCATCTATATCAACATTATTCCTACTATGATTACTTTACACCTAACTATAGTTACTTTACTATTCCTACTTTTGTACATATTCTTACTTAGACTAACACGTTAGTGCTTCTTTACATCTGCACTACTTTACAAAGTCAACAAAATGACAAACAACTTTACTTTACATTTTTGTACATAATATTTCTAACTTAACACGTTACTACTATCTTTTCTTTTCATAAAGTAGCTCCACTTAGCAAAGTAGCTCCACTTATAGCTTTTTCTTTTTATCTTGTCGGTTTTGTCACTTCTTGTTTTTACTCTAGCTGCACGTCTGGGATCACATTATCTTCGCCTTGACATTTGGAACATTGATGATCCGGATATTTATGGCCAATAGTTTTGCAGTATCTGGTCATTATTTCTGAAGAGATAAAATCCTTCCTTATAGCTCTTGTTGTAGGTTGTTGCTCAGGTTTTAGTAGACTTAGTGCCCATTGCCTGAGTTCTTCCATATCTGCTGCTCTAAATTCTCGACAATTCGAATATATCATTGTTTGTTCCCGTGAATAATAACTCCATATTGAATTGTTGTTCAAATAATTAGATGTTAACTCATTCAGTATAGTAGCTATTCCAATAATCCTTTTTCCTGCATAGAATGCTGGTATCTCTACTTTTTGTATCTCCTCTTGCTCCTCTATTTTTTTCGGTATAATCATTTCTCTAGTTAGTCCAATTTTTATAACTTGTATAATCGGTTTTATTTCGTCGTAAAGTATTTCTGCTGGTGCTGAATAAAACTTTATATAAAACAAAGTTCCTTTAGTTATTCTCTTGTAGTTCATGAATGCTTTATGTAACTCTGGTATCGTAGCTATTTCATCTCCGGTTTGGGTATATACTGTGTTCAATAATCCATAGTTATAGCAAGTTGCTATTAGGTTTGCATTTGTCTTAGGTAAAGCGATTAGTTTATTATATCCTTGCAAAGCTTGGGTAATATAATCTTCATGTGGATTTTGGGTAGTTTTTGATCTGGGGTTTTTATTTAAAAAGGTTTGTATTTTGTGGATATTTTCTATATATGCTCTGGTTATATGGTTATAGGTCTTTTTGTCCTGGTTTAGACTTTCCTTATAAGTATTTATTTGAGGTGATACAAATATGGGGTTTTGTTTTTTTGGGTATAAATGGTTTTTCGAATATCTTGTTCATATTTGTATTGACATATCTTTTCTCCTCTTTTGTAGATGATGTGCTACCTGTAGCTGCATGTAATAAATTGTTAGCTTGGGTTTTTCGGTGTTTCCCAGCGTCTGTTTTTATTTCTTGCAAATTTAGTTTGAAGTGTATGCTAAGTACATGAAGTAAAGGCAATCCCCTGACCCCTTCAAATCTAAATCTGAACAAAACACTGTGAAGAATTGCCAACACCGGATGTGACCAGAATTTAGGACTGAATGACAATCTAGTCGGAGTAAGATAAAAGGGTAATAATGGAGAAATACCGCAAAACAACCAGAAAAATCCTGCGATAGTACAAGATCAACCAACACCCAATGAGAATGATAATTATAGGGTTGATCGTGATGTTTTTAGATCAACGGGTTCCATAGTCGTACCTCCATTGTCACTCGAACATAACTTTGTTGTCACTAGCAACCTGATGCAAATGCTTACATCCAGAGGCTTATTTGTTGTTGTTCCATATGAAGACCGAGTAAAGTCATTAGCATACATGAGATTGGTGTGGGAAGGATATACCTGGATATGGATGCTATCGGGTTACGTGTGTTACCATAATCATTTATTGGTAATACTATCGTGTAGATACCAGAGCTTTCATGTAGCTCAATCACCACATGGGATGAGTTACATAGAGTATTCCTTGAAAACTTCTTCCCGTTGTTAAAAAAGTTGAAGCCGGAAGATAAAACCCACAATTTTGTGGGTATACCTGGGGAGTTGATTAGTGATTCATAGGAAAGTTTCACATGTTTCATGAGAAGTGTCCCAAACTCGAATTGATAATGAATCACTCAAGGAGTTCTTTTATAGAGGAATGGATGACAATGGTAAAACAGTGTTGGACGCTATCACTGGAGGATCGTATAGAGAGAACATATTTTAGTAGATTGCAGAGAAGTTTGAAAAGATCAACAAAAATAATAAAGCATGGAGCACTAGAATTAGAACTAGTACAAAGAGCACTTTTTCGATACAAGAAACTCATGACCAAGTTAATAAAGATTTCGTGAAGAGAGAGTGCAGTTAAGAACAAAGATCAGCTTAGTCTTCAAATATATGAGAGGGAGTACTAAGAAAGTTAATGCAGTCAACTATTAGAATAAAGAACCATCGCATGAGGACTATATGTATGAATAAAATTCCATTTTTTGTGAATAATTAGACAGGGGGGTTTCGGACAAACATCTAAGATTCCAATCAGGATAATTGGCGCCAGGGTCAAGGAAATTAAGGTCGGAACTACAAAAACTACAACCGTGAAGGGAACTATAATCTGGGTAATAATTACAACAGGAATGGGTATAACAATAGAAACAATAAGAGTGGTCCATATGTTCCACCAGTTAGTAGAGCTGGAGGATCAAGCTTGAACTGCATTGAGGATATGATGGCCAAGATGATAAAAATGTTCAACTCGACAGGTTATAATGTGAAAGAGATGCCTACTGATCTACTAGGGATTGGGAAAAAGTTATATTCACATGCAATATCCATTAAATAGATTAAGAAGCAATTGAGTAACCTATCTATGTCCGCAAATCCACGCCAGTAAGGAACACTCCCCAAAAATACTGCTTAGAATCAAAATAATGATGGAAAATGCATGGCATTTACTACTCGAGGTGGAAAGAAAACTATTGGCCCACATATGTTGACTGAAATGGAAAGTGCGAAAGAACCTATTAAGGCTGAAGTTGAAGAAGTGGAGCAGCCTGAAGATCAAGTAGGGAAAGAAGAGAAGTCACTCAAGAGATAATTTTGATACTTCAACCTCCTCCTTATTTTCCTCAAATATTGGTCAAGAAAATAGAGGAAGATAAATATTGCAAGTTCATCTCGATGTTGTAACAACTCAGGATTAACATTCCCTTGATCTAAGCACTAGAACAAATGTCGGGATATGCTATGTTTATGAAAGATTTAATGACCAAAAAGAGGTCCATCAATTTTGAAAGGTATGAAAAGTTGCAACATTGTAGTATCATTGCTACTAAATTATTATTCCAAAAGAAAGAGGATCTTGGAGCGATTACCATTCCATATAGGATTGGCGCATTACACTGTTTTAAAGCCCTATGCAACTTGGGTGTTAGCATTAATCTGATATTGCTATTAGTGTTCAAAAAGTTAAGCTTTGGAACCCCATAATAAAATGTAATGTGGATACTTATGGATGATCTCCTATAAAGAAACTAATTGGGGTCCTTCAAGACGTTCTGTTCAAAGTTGAGGCGTTCATATTTCCTGCGAAGCTTGTCATTTTAGACTTCAATGTTGACTTAGAAGTGCCCACATATCAAGGAGACCATTCCTTGCTACTGGGTGTGCTTTAGTTAATATGGAGAGAGGGCATATGAAGTTTAGATTGAAAAACAAAGAGGTGACATTCAATATCTACAAATCAGTGAAGCATCAAAGTGATCTCATGGTGGTGTCCTTTGACTATTGAGAAGCAACCAGAAGTGCCAATTGAACAGGCATTAGGCATTGAAGCACTAACGATTTTGATTATGAGCTTTAATGGAGATAATATTGAGGAATATGATGGATGGTTTGCTACACTTAATGTTATCGGAAGCTTACGTCATACACCAAAGAAGCTTGATTTGGATCTAAATAATAGAGAGACTTCACCTGCAAAATAATCCATTGATGAGTCCCCTAAGTAAGAATTAAAAGTTATCCCATACCACTTGAAGTATGTGCTTCTGGGCCAAAATAATACTTTATCAACCATCATTTCTACTGATTTGAATAAAGGGTAAGTAGAGGCTTTGATATCAGTATTCAGTAATTTCAAGAGGGATCACTATGGCTCCCAATGAAAAGAATGAGCTTATACCGATGAGGCTGGTTACTGGTTGGAGGTATGCATGGGACTACTTTAATTTGAATGCATGGACAAAGAAGGATCATTTTCCAATGTCGTTCATGGACCTGATGTTAGATCGTCTTAATGAAATCGTTGGTATTATTATATGGATGGGTAATCGGGCTACAATCAGATATCTATAGCTTTAGAAGACCAAGAGAAGACCACTTTAACCTGTCCCCATGGAACGTTTTCTTTCAAAAAGATACCTTTCGGGTTGTGCAATATACTAGCGACCTTTCAATATTAAATGATGTCTATATTCTCAAATATGGTGGAAGACATAATTGAGGTATTCACTGATAACTTCTCTATAATAGGTGACTCGTTTGATGATTTCATGGCCCATCTAGGTGATGTTATTAAATGGTGTCAGGAATGCGATATTTTGTTGAACTGGGAGATATGTCACGTCATGGTGAAAGAGGGCATAGTTCTTGGCCATCAGGTCTCTTTCAAAGGCATTGAAGTTTGATAAAGTAAAGACTGAGGTGATTTAAAAAGTTTCCCCACCTATCTCTATGAAAGGTTTTAGAAGTTTCTGAACATTCTAGTATATATTGGAGATTTATCAAAGACTTCTCAAGATAGTAGACCCATTATGCAAATTGTTGGAAAAGGAGGTGAAGTTCAAGTTTGATGGCGCTTGTTTAAAGTCATTTGAAGAGGTAAATAGAAGTTGATTTATGGACCTATAATTATTTCACCGGATTGAAGACAACATTTGAAGTTATGTATGACGCATGTGGGGGTGGAACTTGGCGTGGTGTAAGGTCAAAGGAGTGAGAATATTCTTTGTCCCATTTATATTGCCAACAAAGCTCTTAATATTGCTAAAAAAACTACTCTAACCGAACAAGAATTTCATGTTGTAGTCTTCACGTTTGAGAAGTTTTGATCTTATTTGCTTAGCCATGTAACTTTGAGGTACCTTATAGCAAAATAAAATATGATAAACCAAGACTAATTGGGATGGGTATTATTGTTGTGAGATTTTGACTTCAAAGTGAAAGAAAAAAAAGGGACAGAAAATCAAGTTAATGACACTTGTCCAGATTAGAAGAAGAAGCAATGTTGAAGTTGGCTGATGGTGTTGAGATAGATAAAGCGTTTCCAGACAAACAAATTTTGGCTACCTCATATGATCTTATCTGTGGTTCACAAATTTTGCTAACTACTTAGTGAGTGATGTGTTTCCTTCGGATTTATTGTTTCATCGTATTAAGGAAATTCATTTTCTGATGTGAAAAAGTTTTTTTGGAAGAGCCATGCCTGTTTGTGGTTTATGCTGATGGGATTATTCGTCGATGTATTCTTGAGGTTGAGATGATGAGTATATTTGAAGCCTGCCAAGTCTTGTGATCGATTTCAAAGAGAAGGAGGTGTTTTCAAGGAACCATAAACTCCCATTTACTCTAATTCTGGTGATTGAGTTGTTCGACGTTGGCTCCTTCACCTTATGAATCATTTGTGAGTTCAAATAGGATGAATTACATATATGTAGCGGTTGACTATGTGCCTAAATAGGTGGATCTATTGCGTTGTCAAACAATAAAGGAAAGAGTGTCACCACACTCCTCAAAAGAAATATCTTCTCTAGATTATGTACCCCA
Source organism: Solanum verrucosum (assembly GCF_900185275.1). Taxonomy (NCBI): domain Eukaryota; kingdom Viridiplantae; phylum Streptophyta; class Magnoliopsida; order Solanales; family Solanaceae; genus Solanum; species Solanum verrucosum. The sequence continues at coordinate 1,274,204 of NW_026019914.1, read as the reverse complement.
AGGGTGATTACCAGCCATGGAGTTTCCACATTTGTAATAAGTTGTTCAAGGAAGTTCTAGAGAAATATGGTGTTCGGTACAATATCGCAACTCCTTACCATCCACAATCTAGTGGGCAAGTAGGCGTGTGAATGTGAACACAACTGATTAGTCAAGAAAGCTTGATGATGTTGTATGAGTATATCGGACTACATTCATGCATCTCATAGTCATGTCTCCTTACAAACTTGTGTTTGGGAAGTTTTGTCATTTTCCTGTAGAGCTAGAGAACAAAGCAATATGGGCACTCAAGAAGTTGAATCTAGATTGCGGTGTTGCATCAAATCAGAGGTTAAATGAGCTCATCAAACTTGATGAGTTTCAGTTGAAAGCATATGAAAGTTCAGCCTTAAACAAAGTAAAGATGAAGACGTACTATAAACAAAAGATTGAAAAACGAGCAGCTACTCTTGTGGATTTGGTCATTCTCTTCAATTCAAGGTTGCGCTTTTTTTTTGGCATACTCAAGTCAAAGTGGATGGGAATTTTTGAGTAGTGCAAGTGTTTTAACATGGAGCAGAATAACTAGAGAATGATGGCGTGAACAAGGTTAAGGTAAGCGGTTAAAGGATTAAACATTACATGGGACCGAAGGAAGAAGTCCAAGAGATTGAAAGAATGGGCTCTTTATGAAGTTTCAGTAATCAGGGAATATGTCTCGTGCGGCAACGTTAAATCAAGCACTGCTCAATTCAAGCCTGCAATTCCATTATTAAGATCTTGGCATTGAGGTATGACAGTTTTCATCGATGGATCCCTTTCCTCCATGGAGATCCTAAATTCTCCAATTTACAAAGTTAGAAATTTCCAATTGAGTTAGGGTTTTCTTCCAAGTCATGGGTTCATTTTAAATGTTGATTTATTTGATTGATTTATGAATTTTCATTCATGAACGGATATAATTTCATGATTTTAAGATAAATCCCCATGAATATATCCTAACCCATGTTTTCTATATATTGATGATTGAAAGTGGGTTTTGAACAATGAAAGGTGAATTATGGAAATATGCATGTTCTTATTGGATTGATGAGATATGATGTAAATTGCTTTGAGAGTAAAATCATAAATGTTGTTCTTGTGATTAATTGATGTGAAAGGATTGCTACCTCATGCATGAATGTAAAAAGGTTTTCTCACATAAAAGATTCTATGGTTGAAAGGTCTTCTCACCTAAAATGAATCGAGGTTAAGGAGCTATTCTAATGAAACCTAGTTTTGATTGGTTACTTAATTGAACCTTTCCATGTTTAACATATGATATAGCTTGGATTGGCAATATGGTGTGCTCTTCCATGGATATAAGGACAACTTAAGAAAATGACTATTCTACGGGATTTACACTTAGCACCCAGAGGATATTGAGATTGAAGTTGTCCCGTTTGTATAGGTTGTGTTTTTAGTAGCAATCTCCTTATCCCATACATATGTTCCCCCATAGAATGATTGTATTAGATCTACATTAGCTAGTGGATCCACATAGGCTAGAAGGTCATGGTCTTACCTTTGAAAGTAGGACACCACTTTCGGTATGGGGTAAACATCGGATTCCATGTTGATAGTTCACATGGTCTTATATGTCAGTTCAAGTTAAATCTCCTACAATAATGAACAAAGGTTATGTGATTTAAGATGATGTCTATTTGCATTGACCATGTTTAATGACTTACGTCTTCTAGCCTTTTTATATCATATTTTGGCTTTGTCATTGCATACCATGAAGATATCCATTTTTAAAGCATTTTTACGTTTTATGCATTGTTAATATACTTGGTACATGTTTGTACTAAAGCATACTCTTGCCTACATTTCCCCAAATATAGGGTCCGATCTTACATACTCGCACTCTCGTGGCTAGGGATCTCATATAGAAGCTTGATGATTTGTGAGTTCTCATGTTCTGAGGACTGAGCCTTGATTTCCCTTTTGTCTTTACTTTAAGTTTAGATTTTGATGTATGGGCTACGCACCGATCATTTCTTATGTACAAGATGGCTTTGAGATGATGTTTCCACTTTTCTCTATAAAACTTTTCTCTGTTGAAATGTCATTTAATATCTTATATTCTATTATCTTATATGATGAATGCTACGTGGTTTGTATGGGGTCTCTCGTGGTCTTATACGCCATGTTACACCTATGGGCTATCTTGGGTCGTGCCAAACTTGGTAATCAGAGCACAGGGCTTAAAAACGTCCTAGGAAGTCTCATAAGCCACGTCAAGTAGAGTCTTTTTCATGAGTGCAAAGCGCACCACATTTATGAATAAGAGGTTATAAGATGTTTAGGACATTCCACTTCACGTATGAAGGGTGTAATGAGATTTGGGAAGAAAGAGAAGCTTAGTCCCCGTTATGTAGGCCCATATTAGATTTTTGGGTGAATTGGCCAGGTTCCTTATGAACTTGATTTGCCTAATGAGTTAGCATCAGTGTATCATGCTTTTCATGTCTCCTTGCTGATGAAATGTGCTGGAGATCTGACCTCAATTGTTCCTTTGGAAGGTATGGGAGTTAAAGAGAATATTTCTAATGAGGAAGTTTTGGTTGAGATTTTAGACTGGCAAGTCAAGAACCTGAGAAATAAAGAAGTTGCTTCCTTAAAGGTTCTTTGGAGGAATCAATTAGTTGAGGGTGCTACTTGGGAGGCCGAGGCCAATATGATGGCTCGTTATCCTCATCTCATTTCCTCCGTCCCTACTCAAGTTTGAGGTATTTAGCTCCTCATGGTTTACTCATTGGGTGTCAAGTGGTTTAGATATTCTCATGATTTACTCATTATGCATGATCCATGAAAAGCTTAAGTTTTGAGAAAATGAGTTTATTTGTTTTATTTTTACATGTTTATGTGCATTTGAGTGTTGCATATAGATTTCATGATATGATGCCTTGAACATACTTTAGCTTAGAGCTGATGGTTCCTCCTCGAATAAGTGCATTAAAGTGATGGAATTCATGTTAGGATGTTAGATTAAGTTCCTACCTTCTTTATGATCTCTTGAACCTCATTCGATGATGAATGTTCCTAATGGGGAGATAATGTAACACCTCAGATTCTAGAAAGGGAAAATTTCAGTTTTTCCATACACTCGGTTCCAGCACAGACGACACCACCAATGGCCGGTAGGTGGGATGACGGTCCGTTGGTAGTGGCGTGAATGGCGAGTCAGAATTTTTCAAAAATGTCAAGTTTCAGTACTTTTTTGACCGTTCACCAGGACATTCGTCATTCAATGTATGAGTCATAGGTAGGTTTCGTAAGAGAGTCCCAGACATAGCAGGATTTTGAGGTAAAAATGTTGGGACCTACGGTCGTGGCCACAGTCTGTTTATGGACCCAGGTGCCATAGGGGAGCGCGTGGTTGGGGTTCCCAGAGACATAGTCTCTGACACCAAACAACGGCCAACCAATACGGTCCATGGTCTGACCAACATACCATAGGTTGTGTCGTCGAGGAGAGTTGGCACTTATTTTAAGAAGGGATTTTGGGTCTTTTCCTAATTATTCTAGCCTAAAACTATATCGTTTTAGCCTTCACTTAAAGCCCTATATAAGTGTTTTTAACCCCAAATTTCGCCAATTGAAATCACTCTCAAATTCATAAAAGATGAACAAGTTTTCCTTTCCAAAATATTTCTCTCTCTAGAAATCTTGAAGAAGAAGGAGTCAACCTAGGGTTCAAGTCAAGCCTTCATTTCCACCATTGAAGGCAAGCTCTTGGCATTGAGGTATGATGGTTTCATTCATGGGGGGGAACCCTTTCCTCCATGGAAGTTCCTAAAATTCTCTAATTTTACCAAATTAGAAATCCCTAATTGAGTTAGGGTTTTCTTCCATGTCATGGTTTTCTTTTAAATGTTTATTTATTTAATCGATTTATGAAATTTTATGCATGAATCAATATAATTTCATGATTTTAAGATGAATCCCACGAACACATGACTAACCCATATTTTTTTAGAGGGTAAAACTTACCCGCACCGGGTGTTTACACCAATCCAATACATGCACGCCATGTGTTTAAATTTACAGTTCATTTTACTAAATCTAAGTTAATTAACATGTATTTTACTTCATTAAATCACATAATAATGGAAATTACATTAGTTTGATGTAAACACCGGTGTGGGTAAGTTTTTTCCTTTTTTACATATTGATGATTGAAAGTGGATTTTGAACTATGAAAGGTGAATTATGCAAATATGCATATTCTTATGCGATTGATGAGATATGATATAAAATGTGTTGAGAGTAAATGCATATGTGTTGTTATTGTGGTTAATTGTTGTGAAAGGATTGCTCACATAACTACCTCATGTATGAATGTGAAAGGTTTTATCGCATAAAGGATTCTAAGGTTGAAAGGTCTTCTCACCTAAAATGAATCAAAATTAAGGAGCTACTCTAATTAAACCTAGCTTGGATTGGTTACTTAATTGTATATTTCCATGGATAACATTTGACTTAGCTTGGATTGGCAATATGACGTGCCCTTCCATGGATAATAAGGACATGTTAAGAAAATGTTATTTTCGTGGGATTTACGCTTATCACCGAGAGGATATTGAGATTGAAGCTCTCCCATTTGTAGTTGGATTCTAGTAGCAATCTACTTTTCCCATACCTATGTGCCCCCATAGAATGATTGTCTTAGATAGACATTAGCTAGTGGATCCACATAATCTAGGAGTTCATGGTCTTACCTTGGAAAGTAGGACACCCCTTTTCGGTGTGGGGTAGACACTAGATTGTCTTGATATCTCACATGGTCTTATATGTGGCAAAAGTTAAATCTCCCACAATAATGAACTAAGGTTATTTCAAGAAGTATCTCACATGTCATTTAAGAGGATGTATATTTGCATTGACCATGTTTTATGGCTTACATCTTCTAGCACTTTTTATATCATGTTTTAGCTTGGTTATTGCATACCATGAAGATATCCCCTTTTTAAGCATGTTTTCAAATGTGTTATTCATTGCTATCATACTTGGTACATGTTTGTACTAACGCATAATGTTGCCTACATTTCCCAAAATGTAGGGTCTGATCTTACATATTCACACTCTCCTGGCTAGGGATCTTATATATAAGCTTGAAGATTAGTGAGTCCTCATATTCCGAGGATCGAACTTTGTTTCCCTTTTGTCGTTACTTTCAATTTATATTTTGATGTGTAGGCTATGCCCTGATCATTTCTTATGTACTAGATGGCTTTGATACGATGTTTATAATTCTGCTTTTCACTATAAAACTTTTCTATGTTGAAATTGTCTTTTAATATCTTATATTCTATTATCTTGTAAGATGAATGCTAAGTGGCTTGTATGGGACCACTCGGGGTCTTATACGCCATGTTACGCCTAGGGGCTACCTTGGGTTGTGACATAATGATCCGCCCACGTTTATCGAATGCTTTATGTTATTCACCAAGGACAGAGCAGCTTCCAAAGAAGCAATGTTAGAGGTTACTCAGAGCAATAAACACATGACAAAAGTTAGAAATAGAATTTCTTATGAATGCCCTATAGCCTCCTGAAGATAAGATACCTACATATCCACACCGATCCTCATGACTCTACTAGGCAATTTCTCTCATACCAACATGCCGGTAAACCTAGAGATTTGATACCAAACATGTCACGACCCAATTTCTTAGGTCATGATGGAACCTACTACACCCCACCTATAGGTAACCCTAACTAGTAGCCTGGAGATATAAGAACCGGACTACCTAGAAGAATTCAATAACAAAAAGTACGAGCTTCGAATAAAGTAGAGAAAGGGAAATAAACTATAGAGGAACAATCCCAAGACCTAGCATTAGTTAGTAGTTGAGCATCTAATACAAAATAGGAGTAAGAGGCTTTCACAATTACAAAACAAGTAGAGGCAGTCTTTAAATACAATATAAAGACTAAGCCTAGCCAAAATAGATAGAAACCAGTAGCTCCAGAACCTAGAAGCTCACCCTAATCTCCAAAATCCCAAGCTCCTCCACATGACTCCAAATCAACAACGATAACTCAACTGCAATCTGCAGGGGCAGAAGTGTAGTATGAGTACCAAAAACGGTACTCAACTAGCAACAGCCGACTAAGCTCAAAAGATAGAACATGCATAAACAACAAGTATTAAGTAAAGCATAGCACAAGTAACTAAACATAAGATACTACAGTATTCGGGAAATAAAGAATAGAAATAGGAAACAAGGAGTAAGAAATTTGGTCAACAATGCACCTAGATCGCAAGCCAAAAACCTAATCTCAAGAAAACTAAGATACCAAGTCGACTACCCAGTGTTATGAGGACCCACAACCACAATTCTAAAGTCAAAACCTACCAGGTAATAGTAAAACAATAATAGAGAATAAAATATAGTCAAACAAAAAAAACCTAACCGGACTCTAAGAACCGGAAGGTACAAAAACATCAAAATAT